>NW_021940864.1:7561-514988 GCF_001715985.3 Manacus vitellinus
AGGATGCTCTGGTGTGCGGGAAGGGTGTGCGCCGGGGCGGGCACCTCGCCCCGAACGGCCCGCGGTGGGAGCTCACCTGAGGCGGGAAGAATTTCCCCCAGGCAGCAACTGTGCAGCGGAACGCAGCCCCGCTCCCCTCCCGCCACTTGACTGCGTTGGTGTGCAGAAAATTCACAAGTTTAAGACTGTAACACAACCTTATGTGGAGCTACCTATGATTCTGTGGTGCTGCACTCTGTTCCCACTATGAAATCCGTTATATCCATTTTGTTTTAATGTGTGTAGATTGCTGTAGCATTCAACCTTACACAGAACTAAATCCTTTTTTTTTAGTTCAGAAATCACTTATATCACAGAGTGTAAAACTGCCTTGTACAACCTTATCCACTGTGTCTGAAAAATAGCCCAGAGACTGCTGCTCTTCAGATCTGCAGTCATTTTTGCTGTTTAGCAAAATATTGTTCTTGCACTTCTTTTTCCACTGACAATAGTTTATGGCCTATTGAAATGAGATATCATACTGCTGGAATATTCTGTGTTTGGCCTGATAGGTCCCATAGATTTTCAGCACCTGTGAGGTTTCTTGGTGTAGGTGCTGCTTTACTTCATGCACTTATTTTCATTTGTAAACAGATAACTGACTTTTATGGCAAATGCATTCAAAGTTTAAATGGAAAACTTGATAGTAGTATTCATAATAAGGGGTAAGATATGCTTCCCAGATGGATTTTTGTAGTTCTGATTTCACCCCTTCTCTTTTCACCCCTTTTTTCCTTACACAAAATGACTTAATGGACCCCCCTCTACTACTGTTCAGAAGCCAAAACTCAAAGCCAGAACTTGCTGATTCTCATTGTGACAGTGTGTCTGCTTAGCCCTGCTCTAAGAATTCATTACCCTACTATAAGCAAATGCCTTCTTTTTCTGTTATTGATTTGTTTTTTTTTTCCTCTCCAGAGAAGGCTTGTTTGCTGTCACTTTGAAATGTCAGAGATGCCATTTGGACATTACTTTGCAGGAAAACAGTGATAGGTCAAGAAACTTGCAGGTTTTAAAGAAGCCGAGCTCTAGTATAGTCCAATGTATCTCAACATCTAAATGACATTAGATACCAAATGAGACGAGGATATAAATTTCACAGTAACAAAGAGGAAATGGTTGAGCCACACTGTGCTTGCTGCTTGGATATATAACATCTCACCTATTTAAAACTTCTTTTTTATTCCATCTTCATGCTGAAGGATATAACATGAATATTAGGTCTTGCCAGTAAATCAACAGCACTCTGAAAGTTATTCCTGCAAGCATATACTGCTTTTTGACTTGGAGAGCCCCCCCCAACCTGAATAGGTTAGTAAACATATAATTGGTGCAATCCTTACAAAGAATCATACAATGGCTAGAGTTGGAAGGGACCTTAAAGATCATCTAGTTCCAACCCCTCTGCCACCTCCCACTAGACCAGATTGCTCAAAGCCCTGTCCAACCTGGCCTTGTTTTTTATGCCTATTCTCTGAAAATAAAGCACAGAGGTATGTAAGCTTACAGAGCAAGAGATAAGATGAATTTAATATTCTCTAATAATTTTTATTTATTTCTACCAGGCTTCAAACAGATTTAATTAGATTATCAAAATTATAGTATACAGTGGTACTAAAATTCCTGCTTTGTAGCTTGAGGGTAACTTTTGAATCTGCCACTAATTAAACATGTACAATCTGGTTGTGAACTCTCTGGGGTCTGAGTGTCATGGCTTTGGTTTGTGGCATAGCAGAATAACACTGCTGGTGTAAATGGTGGTCAGTCTTTCAGGGGACAAGGTAACTACTGTGAGTCACAAGGGAACAGAGAACTGGGACTTGAGTGTTTCCTTCTCTTTCCCTAAACGGGGAGTTGGTGTTGGACTGTCCCTGGGGTGCCTTAGGGAACAGGAGCAAGGAGCCCGCTGAGCCCTGCCGGCACTAGGTGGTGTTTTCAGCCCAGCAGTGAGGAGCTTGGCAGGCACGGGCAGGGCTGGAGAGCCTCTGGAGGCAGCTCCCTGCCAGCCTTGGCTCTAGAGGGTGTGGGGTACAGGATTAATGCAGCCTGCCACCTCTTTTAAAAACTCTGTTTTTAAAAACTCTGCTTAGGCAGAGGTTCTTTCTGTCCTCCCCAGGATAATGCTCCTGATTGTTGCACCTGTTGGTAGATAAGGATGGAGATTAAAGGGCATTCTGATCCACTGAAGATGATCCTTCTGCTCTCTCTGAGAGTCCTGGGAGTGTTATCCCTCTAGAATTGCTACCTGCTTTGTTTTGTTGACCTCTGACCCCTTAGATCACACTGGCTTTTTAGACAACTGATTGTAAGCTGATTTCTCTTTGTGCTGGTTTTTGTTGGGATAAAGTTAATATCCCTTATAGTAACTAGTATGGGGCTGTGTTTTGGATCTGTGCTGGAAATAGCGTTGATAATACAGGGATGTTTTAGTTATTTCTGAGCAGTGCTTACACAGAGTCAAGGCATTTTACTCTCTCATCTCTCTTTCTTTCTTCTTCTTTCTTTCTTTCTGTACTCTTTCCTTAGTTTCTTGGGTAAGCTAAAGCTGACGGGTTGTATTTCACTAAACTGGTGGTTGGTGTTTGCTGGGTACCTTTGTGGAATGCTTCTCCCTTGTTGTGTGTTACTCCTGTAAACCCTTCTACCAAAATACTTATTTTCTCACTAAATGAACAGAACTTCCTTTGAGAAGCACTTGTAGCGTGTTTTCTGTATGTGATTCAAGGTATCAAAGAACCAAAGGCTCTGAAAGAGTTTGGTTGAGTGAAATCTCTGGGAGTCTTAAACAAAGGTAAAACGCCCAGGCAAGTGTGTGGCTTTAGACCTGATGCTTTACAGAGGCCACCAATCATGTTTTAATTTTTAGAAACAGAGGTGATCTAAGAGTAAAAAATGTGTGCTTCAACCCCCAGTATGTAACAGCAAGCCCTGGGAGAGATGCGTGGGGTTTTGCTATTCAAGTCAAGAACTCTGAGTGTCCCTCCAGTATTGTTTGAGTGCTAAGCTCTGCTTGCTCCAGAGGAATCTGGTTTTCCGGAAGCTCATCAGCAATAACCTGCTGAAATTCAGGCCCCACAAATTTGCTTGAAATCGGGTGCTAAATTAGCTACCTTAAAAATCTCAGATGTGCTGTTTTCATTTTTTAGTGTGTTTCAAAATTAACAGATTTTCTTTCTCCTAGGAGTAGAAACTCATTCAATGTGTGTTTCTCGAATTGGTTTGAAAGGGGTCTCTGCCTCTTCAGGTTTCACTTTCTCTATTGTGTCAAAAGAATTAACTGCTTAGGCTCAGAGTTTGGAATTTATCCTGACTGGCTAACACTTCCATTTTTGGAGAGCAGAAGAGTTTCCCTTGATGAATGGCTTCCATCACTCAACATGTGAGTTGTGAACTAGCATCAAAATGTGCTTTTGATAAATACCTGAGTATAAAAATGTATTCGTCATATGTATTCATACTTACTGAATTTAATGAAATTTAATGAAAATAATAGTAGAATTATGACAAAGATTAAATGGTGTGCTTCTAAACATGGACAGGTATTCCTGTCACTTTGTTTAGCTCTATCAAATACCTCTGAAAGTCTTTCAGTGTCTTTAAACCCTTTTCTTTTTAACTGAAGACTAAAATAAAGAGAGTGCCACTAGGAAAGGAGTGTCCAGGTTGAGCAATTACATATATGAGTTGTTCCAAGAAGTGGATGGGTGTAACTTCAAACTTGTGTAGAGTTTGAAGTCTGATTGTCTCTGTCCAGGTGCAGACAGGTCACTGCATGGCACGAACAGTAAAGCATAGCCTGGGATTCAAAGACAGGACATGTTCGCTTGCCTGGCTCCATGGCTTCTGCTTGTAAGAAAATACCTTTTAACCTTTTACTAGCTATAGAAAAAGGAGAAAAAAAATTGAATTGCTCGGGAGCAGAAGACAATTTTTATGTGAGGGGAGGAGAGGAAATCTGTTTGACAGCTTTTGATGTGCTGGTAGGAGAGATGATTATGTTTAACCTTTGTCTGCAGAGGCACTGAGAAGAAAGTGAGCCAGAGGGACGGTTGCTAGAATCTCATCTTGCTTTTCTGAGACCAAGACAAGAGAAACCAGTGAAAGAAGAGGGAGAGAAACGATAAGCCAAAGACAGAAAGTGGAGCTTTTGTCTGAGACACAGGCTCTTTGGAAGGGGCTGGAAGGGGCCAGGGCTGCCGGTGCTCTTGGCAGCCTCCCCAAGGCACGGCAGCAGCAGTGCTGGTCTGCCAGAGGCACAGCTCTGGGCTGTCACTGAGATCACAGGCTTTCCCAGCCAGGGCAAGAAAGCCAACCTTGGTTAGCTAAGCTGGTCTTCTGTGAAGTTTAAAACAGACAACTAGGGGAAGAAGCAAGAAAGAATTGCTACCCTGGAGGGCTGGCATGTCTCCATGAGTATGTATCTCCTATGGCAAGTTGTACCACAGGTCTGCTGACAGTCAGTGGAGGTGGGATGTTTTCTGGGTCAGTCTGTGGACTGACTATGCTGGGGTGTCTTTGATGACTAGGATAAGAAGATGATGTAGTAAATCTTTGATTTGTGTGAGTAATGGAGTGACAAACAGTGATTAAAAACTACTTCTCTAAATCCATCTGATACATGAATGATTTGGCACAGCCCGTCTTTCCCTCAAGCATTACTCTGTGTTTATCAAAAGCCCCCTCAACAGTGGGGTGGGCCCAGAAGTTGGGTTTGGTTAGCAATGAAGTCTAATATGTGATTCCTAAATTGTAGTCTCTGAATTTTCATTCTCTTGTATTTTATGTTTCCAGGGGCTATGTTAATGTAATGTAGCAGTAAACCTTTTGTCTACACTAATTTGATCATCTAGTTTTCTTTACATAAGTTCTCTCCTGCTCACTTGTTACAATTATCTGTGATGCTCTAGGAAATAATTTTTGTTTTCAATGCTACAGCTGCTACATTTTCTTTTTGCAATGGTGGAATAGGTTTTATTTAAACAGAACTGTTGATTTACCTCATTTACTACTCACTTCCATCAATTTCTCCCTGTTGCGTCTGAAGCACAGTAATTTAATTTAGCCAAAAGTTGTCATTCAGAAAGCACACTGCTTTTTGGTGCTAATTTGGACCCTTCATTTGGACAAGCTTTTTCCAGTGGATAATAACCCTCACTGTGAAAAATCTGTAATCTGAATAATCTGGGTTAATTTGGCCTGTTGATTTTTCTTGTATAAATCTCTTCCAGATTGAAAATAAGCCCTTAATACCTACTATTATCCTTGAGAAGAGACTGTTTTGAAACTGGGGGCTAAGGATTGTTACTGGCATGAGAAATAGGAGTGGGACCAGAATGTGGGGGTGAAGGCTTGTGCTCAGTGCAGTGCTGCAACCATAACTCCTGAGGGGGAAATAGATGCAGTGTGTCACCTACACTGCAAGGTCCACCCACTTTTGCCTCTTATTCCTGCTTACCATAATTAATTTTTCTGTTAAAATTCCAGTAGGTAGTAACCCAAATATACCTGAATTTATTCAAATGTCAACCTTCCAACAGTCTAGTTCTCATCATAAACTTTGCAGGTAGTTATACCTCATGGAAAATGGAGAGTTTGAGTCTTGTTTTGGTCATTGATGTCTGAATTTTTCATCACTTAAATTTTCGATGAGTGACCATGTGTTTTCCTTTGTCTCTTGCTAACAACTGTGCCTCATTTGGCCTCCCTCTGACTTTTCCTAGTGATATGTGCAAAAAATCGTGGCTAAGTGCAGGTGATTGGTTAACTGAACTAAATTAATTTTTTGTTGAAACTCAGGGAAAGATAATTTTTATCACACTACTGATAGTGCTGCTTGTTGCACTATATACGTGTTGTTTCTCTGCTGTGAAATGCAGATGGTACGTCATGCTTATGCTATTTAAACATCTAGTCACATCCTATTGGAGGCAAAAAGAATTCTCTATGAACTCTTAAGAGTTTTCTAGGGCCAAATGAATTTACTTTCTGAAACTAGGCTTAGATTTATGTGCAGTTGAGCAGATCTGAGTGCAGTCCTGAGCATTTTAAAGGGTTGAACTAAAATCTCTAGCGGAGCTGGTTATAATCTGTAGGACCTGTAAAATCCGGGAATGTTTTCTTCTGCAAAGGAAATGAAGCTTTTTGGAAAGTTGGTTGCTGACTTTGAGGCAGTCTTTTGGCCTTGCCTGTGAAGGAGCTGCTTCACAAGGCAGGTGGTGAGCTGGGAGCCAAGGGAGACCCAGCACCTTCATTGGCCAGAGTGCAGCCCCACTCTGGGGATGCGAGTGCAGGGTGACAGAGAAGAGAGCTGGTAACAGGGTCCAGCAGAGAGTGGACAAGGATGAACCACACTGGGGTCCATCCAGGCCATCAGTAGCAGGACAGAGGGCAGGAGCAGCAGGGTGGGGAGGGGGAGATGGATGACTACAAGGAAGGTCCAGGGTATATCCTAGGAGACAGGGATGATTAATACAGCTCAGGTGAGGAGTGGGAGTGCAACCTGAACTTATCCAGAGTTTCTGCACTGTGGGCAAAGGTCTGGTTGGGAGTCCCAGGTGAGGATGGTCAGGGTGACTGGGCCTTCAAGTGCACTCAGGGCTCCGACACTGTTTAGTTATGCTCTGTGTATGTACACGTGTGTAGGGAAATGTTTTCATTAGGTCAATTAATTGTGACTGATTTTCTGATTTCATTAAAGAAAAGATAATTAATTTTAAAAGACTTAAATAGACACAGGCTCTTTCTTCCTACACAGGGGGCATGCAGATCATGCTGTCCAACTCCCAGGTACCACCTTGCCCAACTCCCCTGGGTCAGCTGCTGACGGCAGCCACTGAACTCCCTGGCTGGCACAGTATATTCAGTTCAGAAGTATTAATTTGGCTAGTAATTACATTGGGGGTGTTTTGTATAACCTCTCACTCTTTATTGTTTGCAATTACAAACTGTCGTTTACAATTCCAGGTCGTTTTCAATGCACGATTCAATCCAGAGCAATGGGCTTGCCTTTGTGGACTGTGATGGAATAGGTCATTTGAGTCATCCCTATTTCAAAGAACAAAGTACAAGCAAGGAGGGAACAAAGCCATTTTGGTTATCACTGGTACAATGTACTCCCTTCTACAAGGGAAGTAGGTTTCCACCTAACCTTCTGTTAGGGCTTAAACTAACTGCTGTGTGCCCTAGTAACAGGGGCTGGGACCAGTTTATCACTATGTCGGTGTAACCAAAACTGTGTATTCTACACACTCTGTGTAATTTCTGATGGATTGTTAATAAATGGATTGTTTGCAGCAGCTGCCCAGGGCACACCTGACACCTCAGGCTACAAGCTGGGTGTTAAAGAAACCCTTCGAAGCAGGCAAGTGAGTGTTCTTTTGTCTTCACACCAATGACTCAGCTGTGATAACTCCCCTCCAGAAAGGCATTAACACCTTCAAACCCAGCCTGAGGGATCATCTCTGCTAATGGGCCATAATGGACTGTCATAACAGGGACCTGCAACACCTAGACCATCAAAGATTCCAAAAACATCCCACGACTCACAGAGGTAAATCACCCATTGTGAAACTCCCCACTATAGGGGAGGTACTGGGCATTCCCACCTGAACCTGAGCATATACAAACTTCAGGTTTTGGGACTTCTGGCACCACTCGTCGGGTCCAGAGGAGGACCAGAACTTCGACAGAAGTGCCACCAGCGTCCAGACCAACAGGTTTTCTTTTCCTTTTCCTTTGCCCTCTGGGAAACCACGTGGTGCTCAGCACAGGGGCTAATGAACACTGTTCTGTTCCTGTCCCAGGGTGCTGGCTTATACATCTGTTTTTGGGGGTTAAAACCAGTTTTTCTCTGTATCGTTGCATTTATTGTAATCTTTTTTAAGTAAATTGTAACTCTGACTTGTAACCTCTCTTGAGTTGGGTTCATTTCTCCTGCTGGTTTAGTTTTAAACCAGCACACCGTGTTAGCAGACTGCAGGCTGAGTTCAAAAGGCTAGTGCTTATGCAGCTGGTTCTGGAGGGAAGGAGTAACAAGAAAACTCAAAGGCAGTGCAAAGGAAGGAATTTTGTGATTGTGTTGCCACTAACACTTGACATGAGCGGTTTTGGTCAATTCTCGAATGAATGGCTCTTGCAGATTATTGTTAGCTTCCTTTTTTGGTTTGTCAGCCATTTTCAGCAATATGTAAGGTGTTTTTTCTTGCTGTCTTTTTGCATAGTCACTGCCAGGGATGTTACTGCTTGTTTTCAGCTCCCCAGTAAGTATCTGCTGAATCTTAGTGACATTCTATAATTTTACAGGGGCTCTGCCAATTTGTGAGGCAGGAAATAAAACACCAAGCTTTGGTGCTGAGTGGACAGTGTGTGCTGCAAAGGAGGGAACAGAGAAAAGGCGCAAAGAAGCGTCAAAGATCCAAAGATGAGTATTTAGTAGATGAAAAGGAAATACTCTGTGGCTGCTTCACTGCTTGGTTTGAAAAGAGAGGAATTCAGTTCAAACGGAAAAGGTGTACTCAGCCCATGGCTAAAGCATCCAACATTAGCAAGTGATGGCAGGTAGGGAATCAGCAAATGCTTATCTACCATAATTAGTAGGTGCTAATTTCTACCATATTAAGCAGTCATATATTTGTTTATTCCCCCTGTTGACATGATCAGACAAACCACAGTAGATCTTACTGTTCCTGCTTAAGTCTCTGTCAATATCCAGCAATAAGACTCTAAAGGTAAGTTCCCTTCCAGGATGTAATTATATTAGAAACAACTGTCAGAGCTGCCTCTTAACAAGCCGCCTTCTTGTTGTCGACACAGTGGCTGGCACTCTGGTTTCTCAGAGCATAACACTGCAAGGGGTTGTTCTTGTATGAGATGGCAGCTTTCATAAATTGAGAAACCCTGAACTGCTTCACATCGTGCTGAGTGTTTGCAACACCTTTTTGATGATCAGTACGACTTCATGCTCACTGATGATAATTCCTATGTCATGTTTTCAACCGCCATGAAGAAGACATGAGTGACAGACACTAAACACAGGAAAAGAGTCAAATTTAAGCCAGTGTCAAGTAAACAACGGGACAGATATCACCCTGAGAACTCTGGTTCATGAGGAAACAGAACAGTTACTTAACTGTGTAGCTGTCAAGTAATGTACTAAACAGCTCTCCAAATAGCTCTGTAGTCTTCTGAGCCTCAGCAGAGGGAATGGCATGTCATGGCATGTGCTGGAGCAATTAGGCACTTGCTGCACTGAGGGGTGCCATCAGGCACTGAGCTTATACCACTGTGCAGGTACAAGAGCTCTTGGGTTATGAATGCAGTTGGTGATTTTCCCCAAACTTTGTGTTAGAGTGTGTTTTTCCTATTCTAGTGTCCCTAAATCACAGTGTCAGGAAATTGTTTTTAATTGGTACTGTTTAAATGAGAAAACTTGATTCTTTTTGCATCCTTTTTATAACTTAACAGCAATATCTATGTAAATTTAATTCTTTAATGATATCTACTATGTGGTAGACTGAAGTCTGTTTTTCATTCTACTTAATCTTAATGTTTCATGTCATACTGGTTATTAGGCCTCACAGCTTCTTGTAAATCAGATTAGGTAGAAACAAATATGGAGATGGAAATGTCCTGGATTTCAGTCTTCTTCTGGTTCAGACTTAATTTATAAATCTGTTCTCGTTAATAGTATAGGCATTGACAGCTCTGGATTTTAATTATATAATTTAGGATAGTTTGTCTACATTTCTACCAGAAACCATAAAAACCCAAGGGGAGCTAAATGCCTCTCTGTTATGTGTGAAATTTATAATTTATTTAACTACAAGTTTTCTTTAAGACTAACCTGGGCTTCTAACTGCAGTTTTATCTGTTTTTATGCCACCTCTGATTACTAACTCAGCTTGTTATTTGTATATACTATCCACTACCTTTTCAATGAAAGAAGTCAGGTAGTAAATCAGTTTCTTTGCTTAGAGAGAAATAGATTAACTAAAGGTTTCTTTAGCATATGAAGTTTTTATTTTAAGAACTTTCTTTCCCTCTCCTAATTTACTCTTCTTGAAATCTGGGTAATTTAAGGTTGGATGTGTTAGAGTTTGCTAAGTCAGTCCTTTGTGAAATGCTTTATTTTGATTGAATGTTGCCTTTAAACTTTACCTAGATCCCTTATTTTCTAAAGTTTGCCAGTAAAAGTTTTTTGTTTAACCTCCTGAAAAATGTTGTGGTTTTCCCTTGCTTTCCCTCAGGGTATAAAAAAACCCCAAAAGCCTCTTTAAGGAACTCCCCAAGTGAAGTTTTGGGTTTTACAACCGCTAATGCTGTGTCTGCTTTCACTGATAACTTGCAAGATATTAGATCTTCCGTGGGGACAGAAGGCATGTACTTGAAATCTGTGATGCTGGGCTATAGTGGTTCACCTCATTTAGGTCAGTCTTCAAAAGTGATGTGTGATGTTTTTGGTTGTTTTTTTTTTTGTGATTTGGGGTGGATTTTTTTTTTTTGTGGGTTGTTTTGTTTTGGTTTTGTGCGTGTTTTGGTTTTGTTGTTTGTTTGTTTTTTCAATATCACTATAATATTCTATTGACGAGACTACTTTGTGCTGATTTTTATCAGTCACTTGATCTGTATCCTGTGGAGAAGGCTTCTGGGCTGGGAGATGGGAAGCACAGGCTACACTGAGCTTGCTGAACTCAGTGGGAAGCCCCACGTTGAGTTCAGTGCACGTGAGGTGCTGAGCAAGGGCAAACTGTGACAGGGTGTCTGATGTGCCACATCTCTCCCTGCTGACGTGAGCTCCTATGCGTGCTGCAGGGCCTCTGCTCCCCAAATCAGCTGTTCCTTGTGTCCCTTTTCCCTATTAAGAGCCCAGAGATCTGACTCCCCCTCTCTCTAGGCAGCTAGAAGGAGTAGAAGCCTCTTATAGCCAGTGGTAGAACAAAAAGATCTGCTAGGAATGGGGAAGAGGTGGGTGGCAGGGAGACATAGGATTCACTTGCCTACTCATCCTTGGTAGGCTGCTGCTGTGTGAAGCTTAGATTGTGAGTGCATAGATTTATATGGACACCTACACCTTAGAAACTGCCTGACAGCCTGATTACCTTTAGTGCCTTGATGTTTTTGTGTGCCCCAAACATGCAACTACATTTATTTTTGAAATGAATTTGAAATCTGGGAAGACTTATCTGCATTTACCGTGACAAGTGACATACAGTGTTGTTTGAAATAGACTTCATGATGAATAAAATATGTTTGGAAAGGAGTAGCTCACCATCTGGTTTGATTTTTGGGGTCTGACACATATTGCAAGGGGAAAATTGATGCTGTCCTTTGAGTTTGATGCATTTATTATATCTGTGTCGTGAGGTGAGCTCTGAACTTTGTTAGCTTGTGCTGAATTGCTGTCCTCTGACCTTTGTCTGTAGTGGCAAATGAACACAGGAGAAAAGAAGTAGTAATAGAAAACAACAGAGCCTGGAATGTTTGTAGGGTAGGGAATTTTAAATGATGCCATGGGCACTGTCCATTTGCAGTTGGGCTTGCTGCAAACCTATTTACCTTGAAAATGCTGTCCCTTTACATCCAACAGTTCTGCAGTCCTGGTGTTTGTGATGACCTACCTGCCTGTGTCACTGCTCTATCAAAGAGCTAAAGGTGATTTCAGATTGAGGTTAACTCTCCCAGCTGCTGTCTAACAGTATAATAAGCTTATCAGTGGAACTCACATTTAATTATTTTCTTTAGCAGATTTAGGGCTTGATCCCGCCTGAGCAGGGAAAAAGAGAAATGTCGTCTCCTTGCTGTACCTCTATGCAAGGAGGATGCTCTTCTGTTGGAAAAGCCAATGCAAGCTGCAAATCAAGCAGGGTAGACCTGGGGGTGGTCATCAGATTCACTCCAGAGCCCAGTTCGTCAGGTGGTGAGGCAAGTCCAAGGCTGAGCTCCAAAACCAGGTCTGGAGACTGGGATCCAGATCTGTGGGGTATCTGCTCAGGCGTGGGGATGGTTGCAGTGCTGTTGCAGCATAGCTCACATGGGGATTGAGGACATGAGCCTCGGTGTTAAAGCATTTGCCAGGCAAAACGGGGAGAAACCAGGTCTGGAGACTGGGATCCAGATCTGTGGGGTATCTGCTCAGGCGTGGGGATGGTTGCAGTGCTGTTGCAGCATAGCTCACATGGGGATTGAGGACATGAGCCTCGGTGTTAAAGCATTTGCCAGGCAAAACGGGGAGAAACTCAGGTGGGGCATCTCCCAGAATTTTTTGCACAACAGCTTTTACCAGGGAGCTGGTCTCTGGCAGAGAGCTGAGCCAGGACTGTCAGGCTGTGCAGCTCTTGCATCTGTCCCAAAGGCATGTGCCTTTTCAATAAAACCTTAATAGACATATTTATTGTTTTTATATCTCTGTGTTCAGACTACTTTCTTACACATGTAGTAAGGGTAGTAGTAGTGCTTGTGCTTTGTGAGGGTGATTTGATCCTGGCTTCCAGCATTTTTCATTAGTGCTCCACATCAGCTCTACTTAATTCTCAAAGAGCCACATTGTACAGCCCTGTATGACAGAGGCAGATGTTTCTTCCTGAAAACAGGTGATTTTTATACTCAGCAGGCTAATTTGTCATGCATTACTGGAAAATAGTATGTAAAAGAAGGGAATAAAATTCTGCTTATCTTTGTCTACTTACAGACTAAAACATTTGTATTTTTTGTCATACAAGCATAAAAACAAGAGTAAACCACTTACAGGCTTACCCAGAAGGCTATAGCTATTAGAAAGTCATTAATATTCCATTTATTTGTTTTATTCTGTTTGAGAAATTATTTTATCTTATCGGGCCATCATTTTTTGAGCAATTTCTTGACTCTAAAACTACTGTTTCTCTCTTTCAGACACATACATTTCATATATCTGATATTTTCAAAGAACCTGTAATTGCTATAAAAGCAGACAGAATCATTTGCTCAACATTGTGTTTTTCTTTGTAAGTGTTATCCTTGGTAATTACTAATTATTACCCTAGTTGAAGAAATTTAAGGGTTGCTTTCTATTCCTAACTGTCTGACTTCATGTGCAGCTTGTTTATTTAGCTATAGAAATTCTACCAAACCTACAGAGTCTCCTGCTTTCACAAACTGTTATACTGTTATATCCTGTTATACAGGATATAAAAGGCTTACTTCTTGGTGATTGTAGCATGGATGAAATCACCGAAGAGAGTCTCCCTGAGAAAATGGAAAATGGGTCCTGCTGTATACCAGAAAACAGAATACCTCCTCTATATTGTTAGAAAGCAAATTAGAGAAAATTGGAAACAAATTTGCTGAACACTTTTTACCTTCTGGTTCCTTTGCATGGAGCGCAGCCTCCTCGGCAGTATCCATAAGGAGCTTCTATACCCTGCATTTTTCAAGAACATTTGAGATTAATTTGTCTCAAAGACAAATGCTGACTGAAGAGATTTTCTGTTCAGTTATTGGGAGGATTTTGTGATAATCCATGGAAGGCAGACACACACACAAAATCTTCTAGTCTTTTTCTTTTCTAATTTTTTAAAAACAGATTGGTTTTGTGTTTCATTAAATGGCTCTGTTATCCATGGAATCATGGAATGGTTCAGATTGGAAGGAGACTATGATTCCAACCCCCCTGCTGTGGGCAGGGACACCTTCAACTCGACCAGGTTGCTCAGAGCCCTCCAGCTGAATGCAGACCACCTCCGAAGGGGGAAGTGGGAAAGGGAAAAAGGTGGTTGCTCCTGTGGACTCATGCTGTCAAAGACTGGCCTTGGCTGAAAATCCCCTTTCTCATTGATGAGTGTAAACTGCCACTGGCACGGAGAAGGAGGAGGAGGAGGGGAAGGGCAGCCTTTCCTCTCAAAGGTTCCTTCATAGATGGCATTGGCTTCTCCGATGAAATCCGAGGCAAGTCCAGGCAGTGGGCAGAGCAGGGCACGAGCGAACAGAGACAGAGGCGAGCCAGGACCTCTCTTGGGGCCAAATGAAGCCAGATGACACAGCCGAAAAAAAAAAATCAACTTCTGCCCTTCCCGACTTTGTATATCTACTTAGGCAGCCATAGATTTGATGTACTTGCAGATACAACCATGGGTTTCAGGGATGACAATTCTCACTATACTGTTGGAAGCTCCTGCAGCTCTGAGCTCTGCTAAGAGTACCAGAAGTCATTTTACTGATGTACTGATACCACTAGTGTGAAGTTTATGTCCAAAAATGTGTAAACATGATGCTTCCTGCACTGTGCTGTGAATGTCATGCTCCATTCAGTGTGCTGTTCGTGGTATGGCAGTACTGATTAACTAGTACAAAGGTATATATCACATAAGCTATGAGGTATCATTGTACCTTTAACTTAGGGAGAACAGAATTTGTTTTTCATTTTGTGAGTTAAGATGAGGCTGAGCCTGCAAGCACCCTGTGACACCCACCATATCTATAGGTGCCGACTGGTGCCCAGGTAGCTTTGCTCATTGGTTAGAAAACAACGATGCCAACATAGGAAGACTTCAGGGGATGTCAACTGAGAGGCTTCTTTGGTATACTTTTTCACTTTTTCACAAAGGTCTGCTTTTGAGGAATCTTGGTTTCTGCAGAACTCTTGTTGTTCCTCTATACAGGTCTCATAATTTCAGTCATGCCTTTGCAACTAGATTGTTGTGTCCCCCTCAGTAAGTTGCAAGTAGTAGAATGATTATGAGAGCTCTGCAGAACAAAACCATGCATTTTTGCCTCCATTCAAAAAAAAAAAAGAACAAAAGTGGAGAGATCTGAATTACTCTCAAGCTCAATCTCTTCTTTGCTACTTTTTAAAAGCCATTTTCTTCAATGTTTTAAACAGAAGTTTCTTTGCAATTTTTATGGTTTTTGAGGGGAGAAAAGAAGAAAGTTTAAAAGTTTTCATTCAGGAAGAAACTTTCATTGGATGCAAGTGCCTGGTTCTGGAGGGAAAGTTGGAATGTCTGTTATTAAAATACCACTTCTTTCAAGGCAATATTGATTCACTTCCTCTCCCCCCCGCCCCCAGTCTGCTTTCCCCTGCTTTCCATTCCTCTCTTCTAGAAAGAACTAAAGGTTCTAGAAAGAAGGTTCACTGAGGAGTGAACCTTCAGGAGCTCCAGTCCACCAGTTTGCTCAGCATGCAGGCCTACAGGTACCCTGAAGGTGAAGAGTGAGGTGCTGATTTTATAAATGAGCTATAGGTGTCAGGACATGCATGGTAAAGCATTACCTTGCTCTTGTGATGTTGGTGGAGGAACTTCTACTCAGGTGAAGGCAGCAGCAGTGGGAATTGACCAGAAAAAGCAACAGAAAAAAAACCTCTACCCCAATAAAAAATAATAAACATTGCAGTTCTGTCTCTTTTTAATTAAATATTATTTGAGTCAAAAATATGTTTTCTTAACAACCACCAGTTCATGTAAATGCCTTCAGGCCTCAAAGTGGAATTCGATTCTCTGTTTCTGCATAGTTGTCTTTGGACAAATGTTTTTTGAGTCATATCTGAATTCAACCTCTAAAATGTATTTTCAAGAGACTGAGAGTGGTTGGGAGCAGGAACAGACGATATGAGTTGGAATAGGAGCCCAGCTAGAGTCTGAGATAGGGATTGAGGGTACTGTCTCATGTCCTTTTTGTGAACTCCTCTGCATCCTTTCAGTTAGGGTTGGGCTGGTGCCTGTGTGCTTTGGGACTGGGCCTTTTGACAATCTTGAATGGGACCCTGAGATTAGCTCAGTTGTTTAAAGAATGGCGTTAATAAAGCCAAGACTGCAGGTTCAATCCCTGTATGGGCCATATATTTAAGAGTTGGACTTGATGATCTTTGTGCGTCTCTTCCAACTCAGAATATGCTGTGAACTCTGTGGATTGGGATTATGTGGGTGCTGTATCCTTGGAAATGCCATTTGACTACCTACAGCAAGGACCTCCTCTCCTCTGTACTGTGGGATTATTTTAATAGCAGCTTTATTTCACATCCCTAGCACACAAGCCCTCCATCAGGGTAAGGCTCAAAGGGACTGTGCGTGATGGGGTACAGAAATGTTCCCAGATAAACAGCTACCAGGCAGGGAGGTTCTGGCAGGTGTTAGGCTCTCTGCAAGCTCTGTTAGCTTGCCCAAGCAAGGGGGAAGATGGATGAGATGACATTGCTTACTGAGCTCCAGCTGGGGAGGAGTGATGGTAGGGCTGGGAGCAGGTGTTCAAGATGAACCTTAATGGCCAGCGCTGCCAAAGGAGACTAATCCACTTTTTGCTTGTTCATGTTATATGTCTAGCATGAGATAACAGTGTGTTTTTCCATTTTCACTTCTATTTGGGATTTTAGAGGTTTGGTGCTGTAAAGAATGCAACTGCTCAGTTACCTGTTTGCAGTTATTGCTCTTTTTAAAATGCTGATCTGCTGTGGAGTAACATACCCTCTCTTCACTCAGTACCTAATGCAGATTGTTTGGCATTCCTGGCAGGTCTGTTCTGCCTGAGGTAGACTCAGTCATTTCATATTCACTAGCACTAACCTCACTCTCAGATGTGCTACCTACTTTTCTCAAACTGTGGTAGTTAAATTGATCCTATGCTAGGATACCGTATCTATTTGCTAAATCCCATCTAAAACTATCCTTGTTTACAAGCCACTTTGCTTTCCAGCACTTCAAACCTAAAATGAGAGTGAAAATGAGGCCATTTTTAAGATTTTCATTCCCTATGTTCTCGTGCTAGCAAAGGCTGTGACCAATTCCTTATGTGCCCCCTGCAGTAGGAACATTCAGGTGGGCTCAGAAACACATGGTTTTACCTTGTCATTCTGTCATAATGTCTGAAAGATTGATAGGGTATGGTGATGATGAATATGATGAATAAACACATGGCATTTATATGGAATCTTCTTTGAATATAAAGCAATTCAGTAATTCCTGAAGTAAAACAGAAGTGTGGGAGGGGGAAGATGGGAGAGTCAAATCCTGGCTCTCAGGAGTTAATTTCTTTGGCAAGGAGCCAGCCACTATGTAAATAGAAGCAAAAGCAGGTAATGAAACAGAAAATAGGCAATTAATCCTGCTCTCTTGGAGGTTTTGTGGCAAAACTGTAATTGCTATCCATAGGGGGTGGATCATCCTACTAGATCAGAACCAAAGCCTTGTGATACTTTGCCAACTGGAGATATTACCTCATTTCCATCAAAGGTTTAGCCTGTGGCTCAGGGAACCAAAAACTGGATTAATAACTTCTCTTCAGACAGTGAGAAATCAAATATTTTTCTTTTACCTGTTTTCCATTTAACAATAAAAGTGGCAGTAGCTGCTTTTCCCTGTTTCAGCTTGGAGTAGTAGTTTACATAAAATATACAGATTAATACATGGATAAGGCTCTAAGAAGAAATCACTCCATGTTAACATAGATGGAGGCCGAGTAATTCCTCACAGACACACAGATAAGAGTTGTAAAATAACACAGGTAACCCCCTGTGTATATATTTTGACTTTCCTACAAAAATCTGTTCTTTTTTAATTTCCCCAGAGTTTGCAGGTGCACTGCCATTGTCTGGAAATAAGCCCACACAAGTGTTGAAGAGGAAATTGTTGGTGAAGGTAAAATGTCCTGTGGGGAGCTTCTCAGAGTCTGCTATGTGTTACTTCCTATCTTTAGAGGTGGATTCAAGCTCTGGACTTTCTGTCCAACTCCCAGCTTCTCCAAGGCCCAGTGATTTCTCACAGTTCAGAGATTTAGGGGCTTAGATGGAGATGTTTTTCTGTTGATTCTTTTTTGAAATGAATTCTTCAGAAAAAAGCATAAGCATATACACCTGCGGCTGTGAGGCACGTACAGTGTCCTGCAGCTGGAATGCTACCTCTCCTTCAAAATCAAGAGTGATTTCCTCATAATGCTTTTTTTTTTCTTAATGCTTCCTTTCATAATGCAGTACAGGAAGCTTCCCCTTATTCTGCTCTTTTTTAGGACTAAAGCCCCCTCCATTTTACATTCTACAAACCATCTCCTATTTGTTTTCTATGACCTGTATTGGGTTTTTAGGGCTCACTCTTTAATGCTTTCTAGGACTCCATTTGGTTTTGCTTTCTAGGCTTCTCCCTGTGCTTTTTAATTTCTAGGAATTTTCCACAATTGGTAGGAACCCATTCATTTTGATTTCTAGGATTTCTCTCCTTTTGCCTTTTAGCACTGCTCCTTGATGCTTTCTAGGAGTATTTCACGTTGTCTTGGTCTCCTGGATCTTGTTTTTAATAATTGTCCACATTTGCTAAGACTCCACCAATTGAACTTCTAAGACATCACACCCCAGGAACTTTCCAAATTTCTCAGGATGCACTTGTTTTCTGGAAATCACCTCTTTCACTTTCTAGAATTTGCCCCTTAATGCTTCCTAGGAATTTTTAGCACTTGATAGGAATGGTCCCCAAATGTTTCCTTGGAATCATCCAGTTACCTTCCTACAAATTACCACTTTTTCTGGTATATACCTTTCGAAGGAATCCCTTCCTTAAGGTTTTCTCTTAATTCTACCCTTTAATGCTTTCTAGAAGTGCTCAACATTTTCCAGGAATCCATTGTTTAGTGCTTTCTAGGAATCTCCTAAATTTCCTAGGAATCCCCTCAAAAGCTTTACAGGAATTTCCCCTCATTGCTTCCTTGTATTTTTCCTAGTTTTGTGTGAATCCCTTAATGTTTTCTATGGTTTCCTCCCTTTTGCTTTCTAGGAACCCCCCACATTTTGTAGCATCCTTCCCACACACACATTCTAGGAACCCCCTTAGCCCCAAAGCACATGTGCCATATGCTTTCTAGGAAAGGTCTAATTTTTTTCTCGAGGACTTCTCCCTAATACCTACACATCTTTCTGGAATACTTCCTAGGAATTTTCTGTGTTTTCTGTGGTCTTCTGTTTGTCTACCACTAGGATGCCTTCCTGGGGTCCACCTTAGCAGCTTTCCTGGTTTTCCCTGATTATTATGAATCCTTTTCTAGAAAACTTTCACTTTTTCCTAAGAATTTACCCATTCCTCTTTAATTGTGTTGTGGAATTGTTTACCTTGACTAGGAATCCCCACCAGTGTTGCTTTTTAGGAATTTTCCCCATTTCCTATGAAACCACCGCTTTGCTTTGTTATCTCCTTGATATCTTTCTGCATATTTCCCTTCTTGTTTTCTAGGATTTCTACCAACTGCTTTCCAGGAATAATACCTCCTCTTTCTTCCCATTAAAATGTCTTCATTGCTTTATTAGGAAGTGTTGCATATTGCTTTCCTGTGAATTTTATTTTTTTTTCCTTTTTGGGATTCTCCTGACCACTTTCTAGAGATTCCCCTATGTCTGCTAGCAAAGCTCTACTGCTTTTTAGAAATGTTCCTGCTCTGCTTTCTGAGAAACCCTCCCTGCCCTGCTGTGCTTCTCAAGGACACCCTCAATAGCCAGTCCCTCCCTGCCCCATTTCTTTTCAGCGTTAGAATCATACAATCATAGAATATCTTGAGTTGGAAGGGACCCATAAGGATCACAGAGTCCAACTTCCTGCTCGTCACAGGACTACCTAAAACTAAACTGTATGACTAAGAGTGTTGTCCAGACATTCCTTGAAGCCAGATGGCTTTGATGCTGTGACCAGTTCCTTGGGAAGCCTGTTCCAGTGACCAGCCACTCTCCCTTGTTGCTTTCTAGAATCCCCTCTCCTTTGTTTCTTCAGCCATTATCTTTCCTCATTTCTTTGGGAAATACTCCTTATAGCTTCCTATGAATTATGGGGTTTGATTTTTATTTTTCCCTCCTGAAAGTTGTCCTCCCACAATGCTGTTAAGGATCTGTTCCCTGCCTCTATCCAGGACCCCCCAGCATTTATCAGTTTTCAGGGTTCTTCCCCTCATGTCTCCTCTCATGTTTTTAGGAATCCCCCTCAACACTGTCTAAGAATTCCTTGTGGTTCGTGCTGGGATTTCCCCTCACAGCTTTCTAGGCTTTTTGTGGAATCATACTTGCTTTCTACGAAACACTCTACATTTGTGGGCTTTTTTTAATTTTTTTAAATTTTATTTCTTAGATATACTCCCCACTTGCCTTAAAGAACATGCTCTACTGCTAACTGCTAATATCTCCATTTTTACTTTTGAAGCATACTGTCTTTGTTTGCCAGGACTATCCATTGCAAATTGCTTCCCATGGCTGTTCCCAATATTTGTTCTATCCCCATCCCATTCCCCCCACTCCTTTTTTTCATTTTGTTGTCAGAATATTTTCCATCTGCTTTTTAGGAGTGTTCTCCTTTGCCTTTTTATAAATATCCTACTGCTTTCTAATAATCCTCTTCCACCAGTTTGCTTTCTAGGAAGAGCCACATACTGCTTTCCAGGAGTATTATCCCCTCTCCTTTTCATGAATATGTCCCTTTTTGCTCCCTAAGAACATTCCTTTTTGGCTTTTGAGAACTATCCTGTATTTGTTTTCTGGAGAAGTCCCCTGCCATCTGATTTCTGGGAATATTCCCCCATCTTCCTTATTTGTTTTCTAGGTTGGTAACAGTTATGCTTTTAGGAACAGATCTTCTCAGCTCCCTAGCAATGTCCTCTCTCTGCTTCCTAGGAGTAGCACCACAGGTGGACTGGCTTGCTAGCAACATGCCCACTTCACTTGCTAAGAATATCAAACCTCATTTGCTATTTTGGAATATTACCTGGTTTTGGTTTCTAGGAACATTTGTTTTCCTTGAATCTGTTTTCTAAGAATGTGCCTTATCTGCCTTCTGGGCATATTACTCCTCTGCTTTCTAGGAATGTCCCCTCTTTTGCTTTCCAAGACTATTTTTGCCTTTGCTTTCTAGGAACAAATCCATACTTTTCAGAAATAATGATCTTGTATTCCTGAAATATTTTAGGGTTTGGATTTTTAGAAATCTTCATAATTTCTAGGCATCTCTTTTCAGGATTATTCTCTCATCTCCTTTCTGGGAATACTTCCTAGGAATATAACACTCTATGGGCTTTCTAGAAATATTCTCCTTCCCTCATTTTGCCTCTGGGCATATCGTATCTCTGCTTTGGCCAGATAGCCCCACTTTGCTCTCAAGGACTATATTCTGCTTTCAATCTCTAGAAATAATGGTCCTTCTCTTCTTAGAAAAAAGTCCCTCTGCTCTTTTGAAATAATTTTTTTCCATTTTCTGAGTTTATTTTCCATGTACTTCCTACTTGCTTTCAACAAATCTCCTGGCTTTTTCTACAGGAATATACTCAATCTTCCATTTGCTTCCTAGGTATATTTTCCTTCTGCTTTCTAGGGATTTCTCCACCTTAGAGGGGTGTAGGAGTAATCTGGCTTTGCTTTCTCTGACAATCCCTTCACTGTTTTATTGTCCCTCTGTTTTCTTTGAAGGACCTCCTATTTATGTTGTAGGTATCACTCCATTGCTGTCTCATGGGAATAATGTCATTTTGTTCTCTGCCTGTGTTCCCTGTCTGCTTTCTAGGAATGTCCTGCTTGCTTACTAGTAATGTCTCTCCTCTGTTTTCTACAAATGTTCCTGTTTTATTTCAATAATGTCTCCCGACTGCTTGCTGGGAATATTCATGCTTTTGATTTCTAGCAATGAGCTATCTCAGCTGCCTCAGAATAATGTTTCTCTTTTTTTTCCAAAGAAAATTCCTTCTACCCCTCAAAAAATCACTTAATTTTCTCTATTGGAATAATTATTTTCTGCTTCTTAGGAATACTCCCAACTTCTTGTTTTTCAAGGAATATTCTCCTACCTTTTGCTTTCAGGGTATGTTCTTGCTTTTTAGGTATCTCCTGTCTCCTTTCAAGCAATGCTTGTATTTGCTTTCTGGGACTATCTCTTGTCTCCTAGAAATCTGCTCACCCTCTGGTTTTCTGGGATTTTCCTGCAGCTTTCTTGGTGATGTTCCCCATTTCTTTTGAGAAACAACTCCTCCCTCTCTCTATAACTATCACGTAGGCTTTATGTGAAGATGCCTCTGAGTTCTGAGGTAGCTACAGCTCACTTTTAAAGAATTTCTCTCTTCTTTTCTAGGAGTCCTCATGTGGATACTGTGAGTAGTTGCAGAATCCCACAGCCTTTGGAACCTAGGGGTTCCTACTTCCAGGTGGCAGAAGATGCCGTGGGCCCAGGAGGTCCTTTCATCCCAGTCTGATGGATGTGGCTGCTGCTGCACTTCTTTGAACCCAGCAGCAACCAAATCAGAGCAACTGAAGACAGCAGAGTTCTGTTCTTTCCTTAGGGCTGATCAGGAATTGCAGTTCAAGGTCTGCGTTGTGTCTGCCAAACCCCTCCTCCTCCAAGGCTTGTTCCATTTGTAATCAAATTGCTTAGGTAAGTCCTAAATGCAGCAAGTGCTTGGGTCCATAAGTGTCCTTCTTATGGCTTTGTGGCACACTAGAAACAAATGAACTCCAGAGACCTTTACAAGTTGTTGTTGTGCAGCCATTAGCATGTTTTCCAATGGCAGCCTCCAGTGAAAACCAGGGAACATCACAAGAGTTGGATGACTAACATCTCCAAGGCACACCAGAGAGGGATGTTGTCACTACTATCAAAGGTAGATAATCTTCCATTAGGTATCCAGTAAAAAGTCACACCTAGCAATCATTTCTACTTACTTTTGTATTTGAAAGAGCAAAACTGCTTCAAAGACCATATTGTTTTATGTTTTAATTCCCTAGCAGTCCTGAACATATGTATGATTTACAATCTCCTACATATGCCTAGTTGGCTGAAATATCTCAGTGGTGAACAAGATGCCCTTTCCCTAAAGGCTCTTTCTTTTTTTTTTTTTTGATGTGTGTATACTTTAAAGGTCAATTATATATTTTTTGATGATAAAAGACTAGGTTGCTTCTCAGATTCTTCAAAAATATGTTTCCTATGATTATAAAGTATTTAATCAGGTATGCCTAAACTGACAGTACTACTTTTTCTCTTAGCCAAGGATAGCGCCCTAGTACTTGGCTTAAAAAAACAGCTATTTTTATGTAATGCACAAGGTATGACATGTAGAAACCTTCTTTAACCTCGCAAGTGGGCAGTGGAGTTGTTCTTAGCAGCATATATTTGAACACTCAAGTAGGCCCAAAGTTCATTCAAGGCTTTATAAAACAGGAAGTATAAGAAAAAGATCTTGGCCTTTACATTCTTTATTCTACTGGGCATCAGGTATTACTGCAGCTTTTGAAATGGTGGTGTTTTCTCAGATTTTGAAGATGAGCATGAAGCACCATTTTCTCTATAACACTGAATAATGCTTTACCCAACTGATGATCCTGTCATACTTAGTAGTTTCTCTCTCTTTGAGTTGGTTAGAAGTATTTTTCAGAAGCATCATAAAAGAAGTGTTATGCTGTTGCTTAATAACGAAGTAGAAAATGAGCACTGAGGTGTGTTAGGGCCTGGCTACTTTTTTTCAGTCTGTTGGGCTGTTTATGTTCATTCAGATGTTTCTGTCCAGGGATCCTGGCATCTCCTTAACTACATCTGTGAGGTCCATGAAACACAAGGAAACTTATGGGGCTCATGCACTTCCAGTGAGTGCTTTCCATCTCCTTTGGAAAGAGGAAACACCATGACTTAAAGCAAGCATGGCAGTGAAGATGAAGTAGTCTGATTCACTCTGAGTCATGCATCCTGCTTTGCCTTTGTCTTCCCAGCTGAGTGTGATGTCTCTTTTGTCTCATATAGTCACTTGATTTCTAAGGTCCTCACTCTTTGAACCCTGCTGTCTCTCATACCCTTGAGATGCTGGCTCCAACTAGTTGACTGTGCTTTTAATCCCAGGTTGGCTCTGTGGTGACCTTCTCTGGCCCCATTCTGCTTTTCTTGCTTCATCCCAACAGCTTTATTCTTCCTCATGCAAGGCAGGGCAAATAATCTTGATGCATTAGTGATTTTTGCTTTTTCTGCCTTACTTCTCCAATACCTAAATAGTTACTATATTCACGGTAGTTTTGTCTTAATTTATTTTGAACACTCATTAGGACTGAGAAGATTTAATCACGGACCATATTCCTACTCCCTCCTCTGCCAACCCCACTAATAGCAATGTCATGTTAATGAACCAGTGACAGAAAAGAGACAAGAAAGATGGCAGTCAGTGCAACAGCTGACTTTACAGTCTAGAAGGAAAAAAAGCTGATTCCCACCAGTGTGTAGCATAGGAGAATGGACATATTCTGCTGAGACAGGAATACCTTTGTGTACATGGAGAGATGAAGGAGAGGTTGCTAGCTAGAGATCTCGGGTTTTAAAGAGACTTGCTGTTCATGCAAATGGAACCTTCTATCTCAGCCTGAAAAAACATGAAAGGATAGAAGATGTCATGTCTGTCAAAATGAACAGGAAACAACAGTAATTAAAACCAACCTCAAATTCGTTGTGCTTCAACAAATTCAGTTGTGTGCTTCACAGAAGGTGGCAGCGCCTATCCTGCCCCAACCACCCAGGACTTCCGATAAAACAACTATAATGAAGAAACAGCATACCCATGCTGTAAAAGCCTTGGAGAAAGAAACCAGTCTAGGACACATTTTTTTGAAAGCTGCCAAAGTGACACTTCTAAGCAGCTGACCTGTTTTTTCAACCCTCCGTTTGCTTTCGGAGGGTTGTGGTGTTTTTTATGAAAGATGGTTCAGAGAGTAAGTAAAGATCGGGATATCGTGAGTTGCTAAACAAGTGAAGTCTCAAAGATCCTTTACAGACAGATTCCCCATAATTTTACCTGGAATTTCTTCATGCCAATAAAAGGGCACATGCAATATTAGCTTTGTAATTACCTCTGTCTCCAGTTTGACTTGAACCTTAGCCAGGGCATGTCAGATGGTAGAGTTATGAATACAGCATTTTTAAACAAAAACAGAATCTCCTCTTTCTTCTTGTAGCTGCTTCCCCAATATGAAGGTTTTTCTGGTGCAACAATGCACACCAAGGTGACAACTTGGTTTGGATACAGAGGCAGAACTCTGTAGTTTGAACCAAGCCTCAGCTACTCACTGATTAGTGCTCAGTGATACCAAACACTTTTGGATGCATTAATTTTAGCAGGATTTGTGAAATCTGAGCAGCTAAGTAAATAAGATTATCAAAGGGAAATGCCTCGGGGTGGTAACTGTAGAAAATCACAGCATCTTGTAATTTTCTTTTCTGATGAACGCTGGTATGTTGTCTGGCTGCAGCATGGGTGATGAGTAGAAATTGCTCAAAAGCCTTGAAACCACAGTGGAAGAAGCTTAGGGCTTTGCATTTAATCAAATACCAAAATCCTCAGGTTTTCAAAACCTGAACCTCATAGTACAAAGCCATAGCAAGTTTCAGTGTTTTCCTTCCTCTCTTTTTTTGTCTCTCATTGCTGCAGACACTTAACTTGAGCTCACCGAATGACAGTCAAAAAAGTCAAGGTAACTTTTGTTTGTTGTTTGCATGATGCAATTGTAGTTGTGTTGACATCACACACTGACCTCACTGTCAGCTAAAGATAAGTTTTCCTTCATCCACTACTGTCAGCTAAGCATTCCCTTATCATTTTTCTCAGCTATTTGTTTGGATATTATTAAATTATTCAGGCCTGGGTATGTTTAATCTGTCAGGTCTCTGGTACCAAAAGAGATAAGGAAGTTTATTACGAGTGCACGTACAATGATGTTGGGGGCAAAAATGGATGCCTTTGTGTAGCTTATCTTTATTCATGAAGCCCTTGAGGGTGATGGAAAAGGGTACTAGGAATCCACACAGGCTGTCGACTCATCCAGCCATATTTAACTTTGTTCATCCTGGTTGCCTCAGCTAATGCACACATGAGGCTGTGCCAAGCCTTGTACTCTGCCTACCTTGCATTATTAATGCTCCCAGAAGGGCTTAGATTAGTATGCTGTTGGCTGAGGTGACACTGGCACTGCTGCATCTCTGCAGAGTACCACTTTCATAGCTGTGACATTGTGTGTCTATGAATGATACTAGAATTGAGAAGGCACAGCTGGAGCAAAGCAGTATCTAGTGTTTTCCAGTGCTGCCAATAGCTGTAATCCAGAAATACAGGCCACTTTGAGTTCTGATCTATTTAATTAGAGAGATAGTAACACATGCACAGATAGAAAAACAAATCCAGTTTTACCCATAGTGTAATTATACTATGTGTTTTAGTGTCTGTGCCTCTTTCCTGTATTAAAACTGAAACTAAAAAAAAGCTTGCAAAGTCTTCTAGGCTTCTTTTTAAATGACAATTTTCTAGTGCCTATTAGTGAGACAAAAATGCATCCATAGGTGCAATGTAGGAACTCAGAGATGAGATAATTCCTCAGAATTATTTAAAATGGATCTCACGGATTTTTGAAGCAGACTCTTTGCTTATTTGGCACTCATAACATCATGAATAGATTTATTTTTGTATGTTCTTTTTTGCTGTTGCTGTATGGTTTTGAAGAGCGTATCCAAACAGCCTGCCCACTCAAAGCAACGATGCCTGTCTGTCTGGTGAGACCTGTTCTGTCCCTGGACTTGGTAAGCTGTGCTGTGGCTGAGTGCTGATGGTGATGGTGTGTCTGTGTACACACAGGGACTCTTGCTCAGTGTTTCCAAGTGGAGTGTAGGCTGGCTGAGGCTCATTTTCTCTCCTTCTATTTTTTCTTTCTTTTTGTCCGCAGCATTTGGCCTATTTGTATTCGGGTAGAGAGAGCCAATCATTTGGCTTGAGTATTGGACTCCTTCTTTATTTATTCCCCCTGCTATACAATCCTTTGGAAGAGCTGGTAACCTTTTGACATGAGGTTTTCACAGCCAGGTTACACAGTGTAGATAATGTGCATGTGTAGTGCAATATTCCTGTAACAAATTTGTGCAACGGTGTTATGCTTGATTTTGTTCCAATAAAGGCAGGTGAGGAAGGCAGTAGTATAAAACAGAATAATTCCTTCCAATTTAGGAGGAATTTTGGACTGCCAAAAAAGCTACCTATCCAAGAGAAGTATTGCATCTGGGCAGAGAGTATGAGCATGTATATTGAATAGGTTAATGTAAGAGAAAACCCTAGTCTGCTTGCCTCTCCCAAAAGAGTGTTAAAGGAAACCAGACAGACTGCCTCAATATCAGTTATGGTACTGCCAATCTCAGGCTTCCCTAAATTCCAGGAGTAGCTTAAAAGTCAATACATATGCGGTGGCTTTTTTGCTTTTCCCCCAAAATCTATCTCATAAAAAGTGGTTAGTTTGAATTTTTACCCTTTCCTCCACAATGAGGCTTAAAAACCTACTCTTTTTTTTTAAAAAAAAAAAAAAGAAAGCTGAGATAGACCCCTAAGGAAGGCACAAAGTATCATGAGAGTTGTGATTAAAATTGAGGTAGCTGGGAACGCTGCTATTGTTAGTTTTGCATGTGTATTACTTTGGGTTTAAAGTATACCAGTACCTGTGAGAAATCCAATTGCTCAGGCTTTTGTGCATTTGAATTTAACCAGAACTTCTCCCTCCCAGTGGCTGAGTCTGTCACTTTGTTCACTGTCATGTTATGGAGGGCTGTTGACAGGCACGTGTACAGGATTATTTCAAGCCCATTTCTCTATACTGCTGCAATTCTTTGCTTTTCCCTATTTCATCCCCGTGTAAAATCACTAAAAAAGGCAAGGGGAAAAACAACAGGGGGGATATACATGGACATGTATTAAGTTTAGGTCACATTGCACCCAGACATCAATGTTTTGTGCTGAACCCCCAGTGGCTGCCATTCTTGAGCAGATCACCATGTCTTAAGCAGTAATTTCACCTCATGAGGTGGGTAGTTCAGACAAGAGATAAGTGGTTAACCAGGCAAGTAACACCATTTTTAATTGCCATGAGAACTGTTTACAACATTGCATACATCAGAGGGCTATGATATGACAGGAAACCTTGAAGAAGTGTGCTCTGTAAAACAAGCCTACAGTCTTCTCAAAGCATCTGATTCCTTTTTTAAAAAAACTAGTAAAATAAGCTGTCTTTTAAACAGGTGCTAAAGAACATACGGCTAACATTTGTGCTAAGCTTCCTGTGAAACACATGAGATTTCTCACCTTGCAGGGAAATGCCCCTGAAGAGCTTTGTGGAAATGATGTGGCTTCTGTAGGGGAGTGCTAACCAGTACATATTAATGGCATAATTTGTCATTAGATGATTAGTACAGTGCACACCCATAGTAACAACCAGATGCTTGTCACATCCCCATGAGCAGACTTTTCCTGTAAAGTGGCAGGGAGGAGTGTGAGCAGTGAAACATTGCCCCAGAGGGGAACAGCTCCTTGGTATTAAACAATTATAAACAAGCTGCTGGAAGGGTGAGTGCCTGTCTCCTGCTTCAGACCAAGCCTACTTCTAAACCGGTGGTACATCAGACTCCCTTCCTGGCTCAGATTCTGTGTGTAAATTAAGAACAGAGGTAACACTGATTATAGGGAAAATGATAAAGCCTAAAATTACTCTGTATGGATCTGAGCACTGCTTGCCAGCAGCAGAAATATGTATTTCACGTTGACTCAGGCCCTTCAGATCTAGCCTGACAACGAAGTATGAGGAGCAGCTCTAGTGTAGGTGACTGTAATAATTTGGAATAACCTTGGTATCCTACTAAACAATTAATATGCTTAAGGTGAAGCCTCAGTATCTCTTCCTGCCCTGTCATGAACTCTTTTTCTGTTTCTCAGTTTAATGAGACAAAAGTGTTTGCTACGGAGGGCACGTTATGAGGAACACCAAGCTTCCCCCTCTAAGCAATTGTAAATCTGAAATTAAGAGGCTCCAGTCGAGGAAATGTGGAGAAAGAAGAAAAAAAAATAACAGGCTTTTATTAAAGGATATATGTGTATATGTGTATATGTGTATAGGTAGCACAACAACAATCCCGCGCCCAAATTCCCACCCAAAACCCAGCTGTTTCCGCCTTTCGGCGCAATTCCAACCGGGACCGTCAGGGGGCGCCGTTGGATCACCGGAGGAGCGGAACCTGCAGTCGCTCCGTGCTGGCCGGCAGGGGGCGCTGCTGGGCTCCGGCAGCCGCCACGTGCGGCCCCAGTGGTGGGAGGAGCCGAGCGGAGACCCCGCCCACCGACAGGGGAGGGAAAGGGGAGAAGGGGGTTGTTCCCCTGGGCTCGCGGTGCCGGCGGCTGGATCTGGCTGGGATCCCCCCCTTTGTCGATGGGTGCGGGCTGCTGCTGACACGGGAATGGAGGAGAGAAGGGGCGGCCTTTTCCCTGAGAAGCTGCTCCGCAGGTGGCGCTGGCTCCTCCGATGAGATCCGAGGCAGACCGGGCAGTGGGCAGGGCAGGGGGGGGGAAACGGAGGCGAACCGGGGCCAAGACAACTGGGCGGCTTGGCTGGAAACAAAGAGAAACTCTGGGCCTCTTTCTCTCCACATACACCCTCCCTGAGTCCTGGGCAAAAGTAAAGTAAAAAGTTGCCGTTTCCCCAGGAGAAAACCTCATCTTTCCCCCTCCCAGTCTTCTGAGCCAATTAGCTTGGAATGTGGGGCTGTGGGCTGGCTCTCCTGTGTGTGCGAATCACTCCAGCCACCCTCTCTCGTTCGACACGTTTCTTTCACGGTGGTATAGGGAAAAAATTCCCAGCTGGTGCTTGGGTTTTTTTTTTCTTTCTTTAAAACAGACGAACGTATAACATTCTGTCTCCAGCAATTGTAAGCTGTGTCGGGAAGGCTGTGAATTCAGGCTTCGGGGGATCGCAGAACTCTTGCTGCTGTGACGCTATCGCTGGTGTAAATGATGGGTGGAGGAATGATGATTGCTGCAATCAGTGTTCAAAATGTTTGTCAACAAGCTGTGTGACTCATTAATTACAGATTATAAAATGCTACTTTGCTTCTCTTGCTCCCTCCCCCCCCCCATAGTTTGCAGGCATTTAGCTCAGCCTTCTCCAGTTAACGCATTGATACAGACAGTGAAAGAATACTCAGTAAAATTGTTGGTTTAGCTCTGTCAAGTTGCTTCATCCTTGCAATGATTTCACGGGAGGAGAAGTGAAATATAAATTAAGCTAAGAGGATGAGTTATCATGGACAGTTTCTGATAGATGAGGATTTTTTGTCCTTCTTCATACTTCAAGTGGGATTATTCTTTTACCCAGCTAAAGCTGGGTTTGCTCTTGTTGGTAATTATATATATTGTACGTTGTCATACAGAATTTTTTCTTTTTACTTTGGCTTTAATATCTCTGAGGATGGAGTTTCCACAGCATCTCTGGGCAACCTGCTCCACTGTTTGACAATTCACAGTAAAAAGTTGATTAATGTGTTTAGATGGAATTTCATGTCTTTTAATTTTTTTCTCTTTTGTCTCGTCCTGTCACTGAACACCACTGACAAGAGCCTGGTTCCCTCTTCTTTTCCAGGCTGACCAATCCCAGCTCTCTCAACCTTTTCTTGTATGGGAGGTGCTCTAGTTCTTTCCTCATATTTCTAGCCCTTTGCTGAAATTACTCCTTAAAGTGTACATGTCTTGTACTGGGGAGCCCACAATTGGACCCAGCCCTCCGGGTGTGGCCTCACAGCACTGAGTGGAGAGAAAGGATCATCCACCTCGACTTGCTGGCACCACTCCCATTGCAGCCTAGGATGTTGTTAGCTGCCTTTGCCACAGGGGCGCATTGCTGTCTCATGGGCAGTATTACTTTTTGGACAAATTGTTTTTGCCACCGATGCTGTTGCTTCTTTCCACTTCTTTTTATGTCTTTTAATTTATTTTTTTTTTTTTATGTGTTGTTGGTTGGGGTTTTTTGTTTGTTCGTTTTTAAATGTTTAATGTCTGGATGGAAGAATGGGCTTTGTTCATTTGTAATTTCCCAATCCCTCATCCTACCATCTTAATTTTTTTTTTTCTGTAAGCTTTCTACAGCCTTGGGCCCAGTTACCAAACCCGACAGAGCTCAGTTCTATTCTGCCAGAGTCAAATCTGGATGTAGGAAGTGACTGAATGTATTAGGACACACAGGTAAATAACCATCAGTGGGAGAAGGGCATCTTCTGAGTGATCATATATTATGCTAACTTTTTTCCTTTCCTGCTAAGTTAATGGAAGTCTGTATGATATGGTTAGTTAATGCTTATGAAAGTAGCTGAAAAGTGGGGGGAAGACAATTTTGAATATCATTGTTACTCAGAAACTTTGAACACAGAGGTTTGTCCTCACAGAACCCTCACCTGACAACATGCACATGCTGTCTAACAGGAAAAATGCGTATAAACGTATTCCTGCAGTAAACCGAGAAAGTGTAGTCAGAGGTGAATGCTGAGATAAAATATTGCTTCAAATATTCTTTATGGATTCTTGGATGAACAAAAGGTACTAAAGTCAGCAAGTCTTTATTTATTACCTCTGATGTGCAGTTGCATTAGCTGTGCACATGAAGTTCATGCTGTTAAGTCTACAGATTCAGAGTCTTCACCCCCACGGGGCTGTGACACACTCAGTAGTTTTAACTCCTTAAGGTGAATATATGTTTTTTTCAACCTCTCTCTTAGCAGACAGATCAAAGTAAAAACAGCTTTCCTTAGTCTTTCTTTACTAAAAAACAAACTGTAGTTTCATTTACAGTCCCTGCTATGATTCGTCTGGAGTTGCCAGATGTATCTATTAAAGCAGTGTGTCAGAGAGAGATAGTAGTGCACTTAGGATATAAAAGGGATACAGAAACTGGAATGTACCTAACAGATATCTACCTGGTTCACTGCTTATCCACTAAAATAAGGCCTTAAGACTCTGCACTTATTTAACTGAGTAGTACAGAATTGTTCAGGTTGGAAAGGTCAGCTAGAGCAGCTTCCCCACGGCTGTATCTGGTTGAGTTTCAAGCAGCAACACATATGGAGAATCCAAAAGATCTCTGGGACAACTGTTCCTGTATTTGACCACTCTCACAGTCGGAAAAAAATAGATCCTTACAGTTTCGAAGAGGAAAAGAAGAAACCAAGAAACATTTTTCCTTTTCATTTCCATAGTAGGTTTCTTGTGTTGATAACATGGTAAGCACTTTCTTCAAGCGGGGAATGTTGAGGTAGATCCACTGACAATTATGGAAGTATAGTAAAAAAGGTAGTAGAAAATTCTTTTGGCTAAAAGTGCTTGGGAAACTGTGAGAGTCACTATATATAAAAAGGATTTTTCTCTGAGTGGAGTTTTATAGCTAGATTTAGAGGAACCAGGCTGATTTCAGGCCCAGTTAGACAGAGATAAACAGACTAAACAGATAAACTGCTCATGTCCTTTAAGATAAACTCATGCCAACCTGTAGTTGTAACCTTCAGAGTGAGACAATAGATGCTCAGAGAAGCTTTTCCAACCTAATTTACTCTCATATGTGCCAGTATCCCTTGCTTACTAATAATACTTAAAAAAAATACTGAAACCATCCAACTTTCTCCCTGTGAGCCAGCTCCAACTGAGAAATCCTCAGGTCCTTTAAGGAATAAGTCTCTATCTTTTGTATTGTTTTGGATTTTATAGAATAATGTATGGTTTGCTTTGATATCCTATTTCCATTTATTGCTTATCAGTCCCATGAATTTCCAAAGGAGAAAGGAAAAATGTAGTTCTGTTCCATTAATCCAGGTAATTTCAGCTTGTTATTGAGGATGGTGATGTTCTGGCACATCATAAATTTATCAGGGCAGATTTTGTAGACTTGCACTGCTCCAGACCAACATAGCCCTATTGTTATCAAGGGCTTTGCAACAAGGATCTATGGCAGCTGGAATCAGGACTTGTTGTCTTTTATTAAATAGGTTGCCACTTCCCCTGACAATGGTTATCAAGGGTTATTCTTTGAAAACCAGCACGTTGTTTCATTTGTGGGGTTTCATTTGTGGGGTTTCATTTGTGGGGTTTCATTTGTGGGGTTTCATTTGTGGGGTTTCATTTGTGGGGTTTCATTTGTGGGGTTTCATTTGTGTTGTTTCATTTGTGTTGTTTCATTTGTGTTGTTTCATTTGTGTTGTTTCATTTGTGTTGTTTCATTTGTGTTGTTTCATTTGTGTGTCAATGGCAACATAGGCTGCCTGCATTTCAAAAAATCATCAGAAGTGTTCAAAACTGCCACCTTTCTAAGTGACAAAGTTGTGCTGACAAAGACAGTGCTCTCAAACCTTCAAGTCTGTTGGAAAGAACTTGAAGTTCTGTATGTATGTGCTTTAGTTTCTTGTGCTCCTGGTTTCGAGTCACGTCACATTCTGGTACTCTGAAATTCCCGTTCACGCACAGGAAGAATCTATCTTGGATTGTTTTTGAATGGTAGGTATGTCAGATTAGACCTGTTGGTGAAGTGGAGTCAGGATCAACTGCTTGGGAGTGTTTTGAATGTAAAAGTACAGCAAAAAACACAAACCATTTATGGTTTTTTTCTCCTTTTTTTTCCTGCTGTATAGGAACAGGACACGGTGTCAGTCTCTTTATTTCAGGGAGTACAGGCATGAACATCTGCTGTATTTGCAACAGGGGCAGAGGAACAAAGCTATCCTAAGCTGGACTATGGGGCAGGAGGAATAAGGTGGTATTTGTGAGTATGAAGTTGAATTCACACCAAAGTCCTCTTTCCTCGGCGAGGTAGTTAAAGCAGTGAGATTTTCCTTTTTGATTTCCTTTATTTGTATCTCAGTATTTCCATGTCTGCTGATTTAGTCTGATAAATTAAAACTTTGATGCCAATGTGCTTAATTACCTGATAGAACAGATTTCCTAGTGATGCACACTTGCTATCTGTATTTTTTTCTTAACTTCCTCCCCCTATTCAAACTTGTCTTCAGCTTTTGCCCTTGTGAGCTTTAAGGTAAGAATGGTTTAAGCAAAGTCTATTAGCCTGTTGATTCTGGCAATCCACATCATTTGTCTGCAGTAGCTCTGCAGTGAATGTAAGGCTGTGTCATTTCTGCCCTTTGGGCTGACCCTCTTTCCTATAAGCCGTAAAACCAAAGCAGACAGCAAAGCAGATTTCCATACAAGTTCCAGACGATTTTCCTAGGAAGTTTTAATGAATCACGGAATCAACCAGCTTGCTGCCACAGGAAATTATCTCCATACACTTCAGGAATCTCCTAGACTGAAGTCACCGAGTCTAATCACAAAGCAAAAGGCCTTTGGACCAACGCTGTCTGGTCACACCGATGGGAATGTTTCACCTCTGCCTAGCAAATGTTGGGAAGCCTGGGTGCAAGGTAGGACTGGATGTCGCAGGTGGGAGTGGAAGGCCTAGACAAAATTTTTTAAAAAGCCCTGCTGTTGAGTCACGAGGTGCAGAAAGGACTCTCTTGCTTTCTAAACCCCTTCTCAGAGAGGAGTCTAAGTGCAGCTGAATCCAATCTTAGCCTTGCATTATGTCAGTGGTTTAAATTTAAGGAATTACAGGGGTGTGATTGAACCACTTTTGTGCTGCAGGTTTTAATGATTGACAAAATGAGAATATTTATATAAAATGAGTCATTTCTTATTACAAATGATCAGGCAAAAGATCTTAATCAGAATTATTTGCTACACAGTATAACTGCTGAAACTACTAATAGTATAGTATAAGCGTAGTGCACTATATTGAAGCAATTATTGAAACAATTATATTAAAGTTAGCAAAGAGGAAATAATAAGTAGAGATTTGATGTAACTCACCCATACCAACGCTCATGGGGAGATCTCTTTCTCTCAGCCTCGAGGAATATCCTTGGAGGGCGTCCACACCCAAGGGAGGAATCTCCACACATACACCCTAAGAAGGGTTATGTTAGAAGAACCTGACTGTATGAAAAGGGACTGGACTTTTACAGTATGAAGTGATTGACTGCTAGTCACAAATTTACAGGCCAGCTACCAGCTTATCTCTCCAATCTTGTTTCAAAAGCAGAGTGTGTATTTGCCGTCTGGTGAACCAGGCTAGTTTAGAATAATCAACACCAAGACAGCACCCTGGCACCAGCAGTTGAACTTGAATGATAGCTTGCATGATGGCTTACGTATTATGCATTCTCTGATTGGATTTTAGGTCTGATTGGGATAGGCTCTCCTGCCACACTGGGCACAAAATTCTTCATTTGAATCAGCTTGAGTCATGGGAAGGCACTGTCTAATTCCCAGTGGACAGGAAAATTTCCTCAATCACAATCATTATGGGTTTTATATGATATTAAGACTCTCCTGATGTAGCTGGTGTTATGTTTTGAGAAGGTTTCAGAAGTCATAAACTACAGAGAATGAAAAACACAAAGGCAGGTGAAAAAAGGGCAAGCTTCCCAGTCTGCAAATCCAGATGGAATAATGCCTGGGCTTCATCTTTCCTTGGCAGTGTGAACAGCCAACATAGCCTCTGTTTGCTGTATTAAAAATACTTATGTCTCTTGTAGATGACTGAATGGGAACAATGGACTCTGAAGCCACTATTGCAGGCATTGAAATGCTTTTTATTTTGTCTAGGACAGGCTTTCCTATGCCATATTCTTCATGCTTTTCCTTCTGTGGGTTGGGCTGTATTTCATACATATATTTCACCTGTAGCTGTACAGAAAAGAGGTAGGTAGAAGGGAGCACTGAAATCCTCCCGTCCTACTAGCAACTCCGGAGCTAGAAATTCATGTTTCAGAGTTGTCAAGAGGCAGGTTAGCTCTGGTGTCTGAAAGCCAGTAGCTACCTGATAAACAGCATGCAGTCCTTGCAATGAAATAGCAGAGAGTCGTGTAGCATGCTCAACTTGATTAGCTCGGTCGCTTCCCACAGCAGTAACTTTGCTGAATGCTGACAAAGAATGCAACTGGCTTATGCATTCACAGAGGCATCTTCTAAAAGGGTAATAAATGTATGACAAGGGTAATTCAGCCACTGCTAATAGAACGATGTCAGGTCTATAGAGAAACGTATATCTGTCTAATGTGTGTATGCTGTTCAACTTATGAATTTAAAAAGCACCACAAAGTCAAGTGTGTGTAGCAGTAAATATGGAGGTGAAAGATGAAGGCAAGGATGTACAAAAGTCTCTCTCCATCATTATTTGTAGTCTAGCAGTGACGTTTCCTGAGTGTTTCTGAAGAAAATACTTGGAAGGTCAGGGAGCAGCCGAGGTGATTACTGCAGAGCAGGGCTCAGTTTGAATAACAATAACAGTATCCAAACTTGCAGCAAAAAATCTGGTTTTGTGACCCACAGCACACTTAGAAAATAATTTGTGTGGATCCTCATTGTGAACCTCTAGATCATGGTGAGCAGTATTGATATGTGGCTCAGAGAATGAAAGAGAACAAAGACGATGCTGGTAAGAAACAGATGAGAAAGGAACAGCAGGCACTGAAGAGGAACACAGCAGATAGGAGGCTTTAGCTCATTTAAAGGATAATAGATGAGATAGTTCATTGTAGATAAACGTGGAATAATGATGACTTCGATGAATCCTTTTCACTACAGACTCTGTGTTTCACAAAACAGGGCTTTAAAAAATAAAACTACCAAAACTTAGGAGTCAAAAGGCACGGCTATGTGTTCTGTTAATGAGTAGCAAACAGGAGGAAGACACATCCCTACAGAATGTTACTGCTGGTGGGGATCATGATCCAGGATGCTCAGGAGTGGGGTGAAATAAAAAGAAAGAAAGGAGGGAGAATGAACCCAAAAGCAAAGTAAAATGGTCAGCTAACTGAAAAATGAAGAGTTTGGAATAGTGTGCTTGTGTATGTGGACTTCCGATGTCAAGACAACATACAGAAATTATTTGGTCCTAAAAGAGTTTCTTTCAGTTTGTTGCTAGTGGTTATATATAGGAAGCAGTGATATTACCTGTGTTTAGAAGGTAAGTTTTGACTATAATTCTGTTATTTTATTGGGGTGGGGAGAGAAGTCTCAGAAACTAAAGGAGAGACAGGCAACATTAACATGCTGATTTTTTGTTTTTTTCCCAAAAGAGAAGTCCTTTGCTCCCTGCTAGTGTGCAGGGATGTCATGTTGCAGCATATGGTGTGTGTTGTTATGGAGGCAGGACTGCTGACCATTTTCTTTGCCAGACTGGAAGCTTTTGGATGCTGTATTCCAGCAGTGGCATGACCATATATGCCAAAATCCAGTCTTTTTGCTGTGTGTGTTTGTTGTTGCAAGGAAGGTGCTTCCTGCAACATTATCTGCTTTTGCCTGAGGCTTTCTCAGCCCAGCAGAGATGTGGGGATACAGAGTAGAATATGTCCCTTAGCTGTGGAAGCCAGTGTAACTTGCAAAGCTCTCAAATCACTTAATGTTACACTCTCAGCTCAGACTAAGGCTGACAAGATTTGTAGGTTTGTGCTCCATGGCAGAAAGAACCACTGTTTGACATTAATTTCTTTGGGGGAAGAGAGATCTTAGCACCAATCATGAAGAGATGAAGAAGATTATGTCTCTGGGTTTTTTTAAAGAAATTTTTAAACTAATTTAGTTTAATTTCCCCTAGAAGCAACAAATATTCACAGAGGAAGTATCAACACCTCTAACCGTTGTTCCAATGTAGAGGGCAAGCTAAGTAGTGTTTCAAAATACTGAAATTTTCATTCCTCTGAAAATTCCAGGTTTCACAGTGCTGTTGTTTTCCACTGGCTGAGCTCATGGCAGGTCCTGTGGTTTGCTGGCAGTCCTTGCACCTTCCCATTTTTTTTCTGTTTTGGTGCTGCTCTAACACTTCTTACCGCTGCCTAGCATGAGATGCTTTCTTTTCTGCACACTTTCCTCTGTAGCCTCAACTTCTGTATATTCAAGACTTCTGTATCCTCACGAATGGTAGGGGCTGACCTTGTCCTACTTGGAACTGAAGCTTGTTTGGGTGTGCTCATACCAATTGCTGTCATCCTCAGATGTTTTCCTATCCTAAATTAAACAGGAAGTCAATATGTTAAACTCCACTGCAAAAATATGGAGAACTTGTGTACTTAGTCATGGTGCTGTGGAGCAGTGAGTCAGTATGGCTGTGCATATGTCCATTGTCAGTGTGAACTAAGCCATATTAAGCCCTGTTAATTTGATTGCATGTCTGAGAGTGGAAATGACTCCTCTTTGCAGACATTCAGGATGGTTTAAGATGTAATTGCTTCTAGAGCATCTTAAAACCATTTACTGGTTATTCCTAGTCCTGTCATATTAGAGCTGGCTGATCTTTATTACCCTCCTCATCTTTTTCAAGGCAAAGCCAGCTGCTTTAGCCTAACCTCCAGTTACACTGACTGAGTTAAACTGGACAACTTCAAATGAAGTAGGTTAAAGTACAATCACATTTTCTAGCTGAGGAGTGGGGATGACATTAACTTCTAGTCTGTAGTCAGGGATATGAATATTTCAGACATCCAGAAGTAGATAGTTCAAGTCTTTCTCATTTTAAGTCAGACAAAAACAGGAATTGTAATTTTTAAAAGCTGACTTTATCTGCTTTTGACTGTCTTTATGAATAAGTGGCAGCTTTGGATGCCTAGATAACACTTGGACTTGCTGATCTGTGCTTGGACTTGAAAACACAGATAATAAAATTTAAAGTATTTATCCAAAAAATAAATAAGAAGATGGATATTGAGTGTTGACATTTCAAAGTCACTGAATGTGTGACCTGTAATTCTGCTGCATTTAGCTCTAGGGTCACTGAAGCTTTCTGCTTGGTGGCAGATTAAAGTTCAGAGCTGAAGCTGTTTTTTCCCTATGTGGAAGCTCAGTGATGACAAAACTTCCCTGGGTTCTACTGAAACAAATGAATGTAGTTGGTAAATGCAGGAACAGGCTCTGGAGTTGTGTGATACAGACTGGGAAGATTTGAAGCCCTATGACATTTAGTTTAAAGCTCAGAAAATGGCACCAAAGTGCTGCTATTTGATCATTTTAGGATTCTCTTTTGAAGCATAGGTACTTTGTACTTTATCCCTGTGAAGTTTTCCACAATGGTGGTGTTTTAACTTTAGAGAATGCAGTTCCTACAGGTATTCTGGAACATTTGACACAGACTTGAAAGATTTAAGGTAACATGGCTTGAGTTTTTGTCAAGCTTGTGTGTATTTTTGTGGCTAAAGTTCTAAATCTCTTCTGAGTGTGGCTACAATTTGTTCTTGGCCATGCAAGCATTAGTAAAACTTCTATCACAATATTTTGGAAGTGGATTTTTTACCTTTTTACAATTAAGTTTGGTCATTATTTTCTATAAAGCTTAACCACAGACCGAAAGCAAAGAATGTGGAAGCAAATATGTATCAAAACTGGTTTGCTAGGAATCAAACAATTTTTCCAGACTCATAATACCAGTGCCTTTCTGGTTTGCTAATTAGTCTCCACCTGAATTGAGCTCCAGGCCTGGCTATGTTACTTACTCTGTGACCATGTAAATCACTTCACATCTATATATTGCACTCTTCTTCATTGTTGAGATACTCTAAGAAGCTCTACAGTACACTGAGGTTTAGACTGCAAGAAATATTAGAAAAATTGTTGCTTATAACACTGGCTTATTATGTATACAGGTACATTTCAGTATTATCAAATGAATGATATAAACACAAGCTTTTTGTCTAATACATATTGTTAGAGTAGAATAACGTGCTGTTATTGTGCTATACAAATAGCAACAATAGTTTAACACATTGCTGTTCAACCAACCACGGTTTAGTTTGTGCATAAATGGATATTAAAAATAGTAAACTTAAGATTAAATGCTCCTTGTCTGACAGTTGATCTTAAAGCCACTTAGTTTGTTAATGGTAACTGCTGTTTGTAGGTGCTTCTGGAGTCAGAGCACGGGGAACGTAACCTAAAGGTTTTAGTATGCCTTTGTGCATCTGAGCGATGTGAAAGATGAGTTGGCTTCAAAAGATTTTCTGTACAGCTGGGAAAAGAACTCTGTGCATTTGTCTAAATAATACTGGTAATTGAGCAAGAATACTTTCCCAAGAGAATGCAATTTAAAGAAGAAACTATTTAGTTCTCTGAAAGCAAGGAAAGCTTGGCCAAGGTCTGACTCAAGCAAGAGAGGAACTCTTTGAGATAGCAAGAGAAAAGTGTTTCCTCTTCAGTAAGCTTCCAGCTTAATATAATCTGAAAGAAGGAGGTGTACTTACTGACTTTCAGTAGGGACTTGAGATCTTTCTCAGTGATTGGGTTGAAAGAGAAGGTGTTCGCATCTACTGAGGTTGCAGGCCGCATTTCCAAGCATTTTAATTAAACACATTTCTTCCTCTTACATTTTCTCTCTCTTCATAAAAATTCCATATATAAATATATATATATCTATCTTCCAGAAGGCACTGATTTGTCAGGAAGCTCTCTACAACTGGCTGAAAAAGAGAATCTTAGCCAAGATGTTGTGAGAGAGATGAAAATGGAGACTGACAGATCACTTCTCTCTGTGGTGAAGAAAATACTGTAGCTAAGAAACTCAGCCTTTCTGTTCATGATTCAAATAAAATCCACTTTCCATCTCCATAGGAGGCTAGATTTAAAAAGAGGTGCCTCCACCACTGTAGGAACCATGTATATCAAGTAGCCATGCATCCACACCAGCATTTTTTCCATTTACATTTGTTTAAAGTAAAAATGTTTTTTCCTGGGATGTGTGTATGTGTGTGTGTCTGTGTATGTACACCCACTTTTATTGGACAAACTTTAGACCTTCATACCATAAAGTTTTGACTTTGTGTATTGGTCCTCTGTTCCTTCCCCCACCGTTGAATTAATATTGGTTTGTGCAGTCTGTTCTCCTAGCTCATGTGATATTAATGTAGAGCCTTTCCATCTTCAGCTTCTTCCCTCTTGCTGTCACCCCTGTTTAATATATATTGTTTGTGAGGTGTGCTCTTGCTTCATAGGTGCCAGCATGTCATTCAATGCCATAAACATGTAGTGGTAATTCCAGCTTAAGATACTCTCACAATAATGAGCTAACTTGCAAGAAAAAAAAAAACCCTGACAAGGTAGTTAATATTATTACAAAAGAGTATTATTACTAAAGCACAGTGTCAGAACAAAGCCTTTTTAAGGGATTCCAGAGGGCTGGAAAACCCCTATTAAAAAGACAGCTTTTAAAATGAAATCAAGGGAAAAGTGAATAGCTCCCATAAAACCATTAAGGATAAAGCTGTCAAAAATACTTGCAGACAACAATTTCAAGGGCTTTGTCCCAGGGACTGTGTGCTGTGCTCTGCCTGAATTTCATGTTCGTGACCTTCAGCTGAGAATGTTTTGCCTTAATCCAGTCTTGACTGATCCAACAATGGAACTAAATAAGTATTATAAATAATCAAGACAGGCTTGAGGTATAGCTATGCGTAAAGACTCGCTGCTTTGAAATGCAATAAAAGCACTGAAGAGTTCAGTAGCAAAGTAAGATAGATGTAATCCTGCATCCTGGAAAAAGCAGAACCTGACAGTGATTTTACCAAAGTATTGTGATTTTTTAGAAGCTTGAAAATGAGGAGTTGAAATGTTTTGATAATCAGCCACAGTTTATGAACAAGTAAAAGAAAAGAGAGCTATTTCTGGTGGTATGTTTTGCAGGGAGGAAAAGCTCTGATGGGTCTTTGCCTCCTGGAACAGAGTTTCATTGACAGAAAGATGTTGCATTCTTTTGGTAGACATAATAAAATTGCCACAATTTTATTTTTATTTCTTTTTTGTGTCAAACTGGAACAAAGAGCTCTGCTCTCAATACAGCATTTGAAAAGTTGCTGCTTTTCCAGTTTGTCATTCTGTCTCTTGCACACTGGAGCCTATGTCACAGTGCACACTGTTTCATATGAGATCTTTAAACTCTGCTGTTAAAATGTGATGTACAAAAAATACACATCTTTGAGTCAATAATTTATACCCATCTTGAAAGTCAAACAAAATTCTGAGTGAGTCCTTTCTGAGCTATTTCTCAGCTTCATTTCACAGTACACATGCACTTATATTTTTATTATTCTGTTATACTGCTTTACTCTACTATTACTGGTTAAAATTAGTCAAGACATAACAGGATGGGTTTAGTATCCCAGATGCAATCCTTGGAACTTTGATTTTTATACTGATGAAAATGGCCCCACAACCACAAACGTCTCTAGGGAATAATGATGCTCCAATGGAGGTATCTTTCTATCAAAGGGAAAACCATCTTGATCATCACATAGGAACCCTTATCAGCCTTTAGCATTAGCAAATGAACCATCACATCTCAAAAAGAAATGCAGGAGGCACAGAAGTGTGAGAGCTCTTGAACCCAACAGGCCTTTCATTTTTCTAATTAATATCAAATAAACAAAGGAACAAATATTAACTGTGTTTTTGTAGCAGGTAGAGGTGGTAAGAGATTTGTTCTAAGGGGCAATGAAGTTTAGTTGAGCTGTTCTTACTGGCCCTCATCTCCTATGAACCTTGCTTGTCTTCTAGGAGTAATGTAACACGAAGTTTTCAAACAATTCATTCTCTTGGTACACTCAGATCTGCTGAACTGCTGCTGTTCAGGGTTTAAGCTGTTCCAGAGATGGTTTGGGAGCAGAAGTGGAAGTTTCCTTTGAAAGGACTGTATGAAACATTAGTTTGAGTGGGGCCAGTGGATCACATCTCCTGAGCAGTTAGGAAAATTCTGAAGGACGATAGTGTAGGACTGCATCTAGGTCTTGGTTAGAGCTGTTGGTTCAACCACACTCTGTAAATGGCTTAAAGAAGGTCAGCAACTCCAAAATGTTCATACTATCAAAATGTTCATACCATCTTACTCTGAAATGTCAGAGTAAGAATCTTTACCAATTGCGAAAACTGTGAGGATACCGTAAAACCTTCTCTTGGTTCCTTTTTACTGGTTACTCTTTCCTTCCTCTTTATGTGAATTGCAAGAAATGTAGCATCTGTTTCTTTTGAGTTGGTGGTCTGTCAGTATTCTCTTGGTTTAACTCTCCATTCTTCTGTATTTTGCCAGAAACACTTTTCTTGCCAATTTGTCAGAAACACTTTTCCTGCTGTGCTGATGGTGGCAGTGTGCTCTGGTGGAGAAAGGTTTTTATGAACAGTTGGGTGTTATCTGTGCTGCATCTTTACAGATGGCTCAAAACTCTGGACACTGGTATGAGGTATTTCAGAGAGGAAACGATTTCACTCACTTCAGTTTTTCTGGTAATGAATCATATCTAGAGTTAGAAGCTGAGAATTGTCTGCCCTGAATGGTCCAAACTTTGATCTTAGTCTTTGTTGTCTCTTATTCCTGTGGAGTGCTGCTATTTTGCTGTCTCATGCTGATAACCCTGTTCTAACATAAAGGACTCTTAACCTAAATCATCAGTTACCTAGAGATGCACCAAACAGGCTTTGCCAAAAAAATTCACATTTGAAAAAGAGTCCAAAAAATCTCACACTGGTAAGTATTTTAAATTAGGAGTCCTAGGGGTATGGGTATGGAGACATGGAGAATATTTTTCTAGTGCCTTGATAAACGAGCCTTGCCAGAATGGTTGTGGCAATTGGTCCTTTAGCACACGAAACTTGTATGCTTGGATATGTTGACATCCTGGATGGTTATAAAAATTTTCTAGGAGATAATCTTCCATCCTGTAGAAGGGAAATTACTAACTATAATCCAGAGAATTTAATCTGTTTGGAATAGGTCCATGGTGTTCTGCTGTCCACAATCTTCCATCATATGACTGACCTGAAATCTTCCGCTCTAGATGGAGAGAGGAGTAGCAATTATTAGGTAGTTATTCCCTTATTACAGAGCCACACACTGATACTGGAAGTTTAACTGAAACACTATGCAGCTAAGAGCCCGTTTTTACAAGTAAATACAGCAGGGCCTGAGGGATTGTCTCAGTTTAACGAGACAGAAGTGTTTGCTAAGGAGGGCGGGATAGGAGAAAAATCAAACTCCTCCCTCTGAGTAATTATAACTCTTCAATTAAGAGGCTTCAATCGAAAAGGTGTGGAAAAGAAAATAACAGCTCTTTACTAATATATGTATATACACACACACACACGCGTAACACAACAAACTAAGCAACAATTTCGTAACCAAACTTGCACCGAAACAATTAAGTACTTTTTTTGCCCGGTGCGCGGGAGGCAGCCAGGTGAGTCCAAGACACCTCCTGGGGATGCGGCCACCACCGGCAGGGGAGGGGAGAAGGGGGATGGCTGGTTCCTCCCGTGGACTCACGCTGTCGAAAACTGGCTCTGGCTGGGATCCCTTTCCTCGTCAATGGGTGGAAGCTGCCGCCGACAGGAGAAAGGAGGGAGGGGAAGGGCAACCTTTCCCCTCAAAGGTTCCACCGCAGATGGAGCCCGCTTTCCGATGGGTCCGAGGCAAGTCCAGGCAGTGGGCAGAGCTGGCTGTGGGGAATCGGAGGCGAACCGGGACCTCCCTCGGTGCCAGGAGAAGCCAGTGACCCGGGCAGAGAACGAACCCGGAGACCCCCTCTCCACACTACTCCCCGAGTCAGGGAAAAAGTAAAGCGCAGTCCTGCTACCAGAAAAAAACCGTACCTCCCTCCCGTTACAGTCTCCCGAAGCCATTAGTTCGGAATGTGGGACTATCAGATAATCCTTTTGTGTGTGGCTCCTGCTGGCCATCCCTTCAGGCCAGGGGAATCCAGTCAGCTAGCCCCCTTCCCCCTTCCATTGCTCAACACCTTTCTTTCAGAGTGGTAAAGGGAAAAAATTCAAAGCAGGATTTTTTTTTTTTATTTAAAAAACAAAAGCTATGACAAGGATGCTCTTTTAATGATAGAGAGATAGGAGGTACTTTATGGCTTATGAATTGGGCACTATCAGCTGAGGCAAAATTCCCCTTACATTCATGGATGAATGGGGAATAACTTTTGTAAGAGGCTAGTGATGATATGGGAAAAAAATTGTTCCTTTGAATTTAGAGAGATGGCAAAAACTCATGAAACAAAGGAACTGTAGCAACAAGGAAGGATTTATTCAGCACACTGGGTCTTATCTCACACCGAGCTCCCGAGGAGAAAAGACCCTTTGGGTTTAAATTTCGTGCATTTTATACTTCCACAAAATCCCACCCTTTCAAGTCAGTTTAATATATTAATTTTTGCCTAAAAATAATTCTTTTATCTGAAAAGGGGCTTTCCCCTCCTTCCGATTGGCTGCGAGGCATCCTCTGTCAAAAATGATGGATCTTCAGTTGTTCTTAACCCATGGAAAGAGGAAAAAACCCCTGTGTTCAAAATTGGCCAAATGGCCCAAAAAGGTGTTCATTTTTGGGAACTTTATATTTCCCTTATCCCAGCTGCGAAGGGCCCTGGCATCTGGTCCACTTGGGAACTGGATACCTTACAACTTTGTGATGCACCTATAATTTTGTTCGTGATAAAAACCGTATTTTTATTTCTCATAATGTGTGAATCAAATGTTTTTCTTCTCCCTGACAAGACAAGCTTTATAATTACAGATGAGCCTTCAGTTGCCGTGCACTTTTAGCAAATGATGTTGAATATTAGCAATTCTGCTGTATCTTCAGGTAGGAGTACAAAGCTGCAATTCTGCAGAATGACTGCGTATTCTGTAGTCTTACACTGCTAAATTGAAGTGTTTCTGACTTGAAAATTAGATCCACAGTGCTGCAAATGATGCCAGAGTGATTATTTGTAGCGCAGCAAAATAGGAATAAACTTGTGGCAATGTGGTTTCTTTCGCATATTGTCTGTATTTAGACACAGCAGCTGTTTTAGTATGAGATATGGGGAAAAAGTGGTTTTGGGCCTTTAGAAGATGCTGATATGGCACAGAAAGGGAAGGCTGAGGGATATTGAAAGGGATACTTCCAATGACAACAATGCAGTTGTGGGAAACACAAGCTAGGTAATGCAAAACTCTTAAAATTATGATCCTCCAAAATCAGTAATTCTTTCCAAAGGGGTCACTGGGAGAAGAATATTAGTGTGGATCATCTGTGGCAAAAGGTGATCTGTGATGGGCCTCAGAAAAGATGCTCCAGTGTATGGAGCACAGTGTAGGACCCCACAGAAGGAAAGGGAAGGTGAATGAATAGGTAGCGAGAAGATGATGGATGGAATAAAATTGATTGCTGGTGACAGACCCTATTGCAGCAGAATTAGCATATTGGGCTAGAGCTGCATAAGTATCAGCAGGAACCTTTAATCACAGTACTGGATGCAGGGGGCTGAGCAAATGTAATGACTTTGGACTGCAGCCCTAATATTTATCTTTGTTAAGTGAAGTTTGCTTTCTGGTGGTTTAAAAGAAAAAAAAGTAAAAAAGCCTTTTATTTTACAATCTACCTTTAAACTCTGAAAAAATAGCATGTCCCTGCCTTTTATACTTTATTATAAACTGTGGAAGTGCCATCCCCTCCCCTTTTTCTGAGTCTTTTTTGTATCAAAGAACTCTCTTATCCAGAGCATGGAAATCTCCTTGTCACCTGCCTGCTTTACCTCTCCCATTGACTCTTTTTCCTGAAATGCTCACTGGATCTTTCAGCCACCTGCTTTCTGGTGGTTAATGTCATGGCAGGAGGAAGTGTGTGATACAAGAGCCTGGGTAAAATAAGTAACAAGGTCTGACTTCCCCTTCAGTCCCTTAATTTTGTTTGCTCTCCTTCCCTCACTGGGATTTTGTTTTAATTAATCATATGAGTCAGTGTAATCTGATTTAATTTTTTTTCTCCCATCTGGTGGTGTTCTGCTCAACCTATTGACGGACATAGGGTGGAAGAAAGGTGTACAAGTAGCCCTCAGGCATTTTGGCTGATTTCTGTTGTTAGAGTGTATTTTGGCTCATTAGAGCTGAAGCTCCTGAGTTGTAGTTTCCTTTTCCAATGTGACTGGAGCCCACAACAGGAAGCTTTATTTTGCAAGGACTGCCATGTACCGGGTGGCTCTAGAACCAGCTGGGAATGCTGAGCATGCTGTCAGCCTGCTCCTAGAGAGTCAACCCTCCTGTCTGCTTTATGCAAATCTATTTGGAGTATCAAAAAATGTTTGTTTCAGAAAGTACTCCTTAGTTACTGACACCCAAATGATTAGGTGTATCTCTAGCTGCCACATCTGAAGCTTTATTTTAAAATCTGGTAAGGTGTACTTGCATATAATTTTTGAATCTGGTAGCCCTAAGATGCTGGTGGAAATTGTTGTTTCTCTTATTGCAGTGATTTATTTATTTTTTTTAATCTGCTTTTGATGCCCCTTTTACTTTCCCCAGCAGAAGGGGTGATAATGGATGCTAAAGTGCCTGGGGTATTTGCATAGTCCTCACTGCTGACCCTGGGTGAGGGCTGCCTGGCCTGCACTGGGGTATTGCTTTCCCATCACCACTGCTGTCAGCTAAACTACTTAGAAACAATACAGAGTGAAATCAGGCAGTGTTATGACAAATGCAGTTCTTGCCCATTTCTCCCACAGCATTGGGAACTTGCATTTTTCTGCTCACCTGTCATGTCCTTTGGTCCTTTGGTCACACATTATTTTTTTTTTACTCTGTGCTGTTTGCTGTGGTTCTTGCTTGACAGATGAAATGCAAGTTCTTCCTGCAGACCTCTGTAGTGCAGGCTGATGATGACTGTGCAGGATAAGCTCTTTAGGACAAGGAGTAGCTCTTGACTAGAGTCTCTTGACTGACAGCAGCAGTCTTGCTTTTTGGCATGAAAGCTTTTGGCTTGGTCATTTTCTTTGAGTAAGGCATATAATAAGAAACCAAGGAGTTTCTAAGAGCTGGCTGAGACAATGTCTAAGGCATAGAGATGTCAGCATCTCTATGAATGTCAAAACCTCTAAGTGTGCTTTTCTGGTTCTTAGTATAATTTTTGAAGATGCATTCAAGGAGTTAGGAGGACATTCCTGCCTTTAATAGAGCGGCGTTTTTGAGATGCGAAGTTCAGGATTTTCTGTTGTTTCTTATAAAATATTTCAGTCGATGCAGCAACTGGATGCAGGACATTCAGTTGTACACACACAGCTGAAGACATGCTACTGCTATTTGAGTGGTTTTGTGCTTCCACATCTTAGAAGGAAAAACTTGTGTAGGATGATTATTTATTTGGAAGAGTGGCTGGATGAGGGTAAAGACAAAAAATATGTTGGGATGGGAAAATATTGGAAAGGAGTTAACTTAGCTGATGCTTCCCATCCCAGTTTCTTTTCACTGCCCTGCATTGATTGATCGCGTTCCACTCACAACAACTTCCACCTGGAAGTGAAAAGAGCAGAGCCACTTCTTTGTGGACACTTGTAAGCCACTTGTCTGACTTAGAGGCCCTTAGGTTTTTATAATTTCTACAAATACAATCTTTGTATTTTATTTTTTCCTGATTTTTTTTTTCCTTCAGTATTGCACTGTTTCCTTCAGGTACTTTAACTTATTGAGCGAGTGATCTAGTTAATTCTCTAACAAATCCTTAATGATGAAAACTGTTATGTTATATTATGTTTCCCTTACTTTGTGCATCATGATGCATTAATCTTGCTTTACAGTTGGTTTTGGTTGTTTGTTTGTTTTTCCCAGGTTTATACCCCTGGAAATGCATTATCACTCAGGCCTATTTCAGTTAATATAAAAATTAGGTTTTGCTGAACATTTGTTTTAAATAATGTACCCAAGGAGCAGAAATAATATCTAGAGCTATTTTCACTAATTTCACTGATATTACCCAGGGCTGTATATAAATCACTATGTAGATTTCATTTCCTTGACCACTAATTTTGCTGTTCTCTCTAGAAGCACTGACCAGGGCCAGAACAACCATATTCCCAGACTTTCATGAGACACACTCTATTATTTTCACTTGTAACAGGATCTATGATAAATTGACTTCATTAACTTCAAACCAGTGCCCAGCACTTGATTTCTAATCAGTTTTTATTTTGCTCAGAAGCTGCTAAAGCGTAATATCAGTCTTCAATCAGAAGTGAAATTTATCTCTACTTTTAGAACTGAGAGGCAAAGGGCCTTTTCCGAAGCTTGCCTGAAGGAGGTTTATCTTTTGTGCCTATGCTCCTTATAATCCTTCTTCCATCAGAGGTTACTGTCTCCAGAGCCCTGCCAGCAAGGCATGTTGTGCCAGTGTTTCCTAACCCCCTACAAGCAGAGTCCTCTTGAGTTATTTCAAGCAGTCTGAAGGGCTGATATCTTGGCATTTCCTGAAGTGCAGAGAAGGATAAACTCACAAGATTGACCCCAGCAATGGTAAGAGTGGCAACAGTCTCCAACCCCTCAGTGGTACGTGGTGATTGTGCAGTCACTGGTGCCACGTGGACATCGTGTTTGTCACTTGCATGTAATGGACAGTGGAAGAGCTGAGCAGAAATGGCCCCAACCTAAGATAACTTCAGCACCTTGATACTTTTCCCATCCACTCTGGGGCACAATTTGACCCCAAAAAAACTTGGAAGAGGTAAAGATGTGTCTGTTGCACTGAATGCTGGTGTGGACTGGTGCAGGTGGTGGAGAAAACTGTACAGCCTTGGGATATTCTGCAATATTTAGGTGAAAGTTACTCACTCATTATCTGGCTCCTTCTGCTCTCTTGGGGGTAATGCTATTCCACGCAGGTGCTGACTCAGAGCTTTTCTCTCCAGGGTGTGCAGGTTCATCCTGAAGAGCCTGGAGCCAGATCTAGGTGGCCTGTCTCAAGCAGGAGATGGCCAACTGGATTCAAGCACAGTGTATCAGTACTTACATCAGATTTTGAACAGAAAAATTTTCTCGAGACTTACTTTATCAATCAGCAATTTGTTGCAGCTTGGTCATGTGAAAGAAGCCCAGAGTTCTTGTGGAAAAGGCTTGGCTGAGAAGTGTTTCTGGAATTTCTGTTGGCCCTCACACCTTGCCACTAACACACCTTAATAGCTCTGTCCAGTCTCATCTGGGACCCCTGGCCACATCCTCTGCACATGAGTGTAGGGGCTTCACTGAAAGCTCAAGCTCAGGGATCGAGTCCTTGTATCATGTTGTAGGTGTAGCTGATCCTAGATCTGGTCCTGGATTGTTGCTTTTTTCCTGAACAGACCTTTGACCTGACTTGGTGCCTTACATCTGCCTGACAATCTCTGGGCTGTTGATAGGACATGTTGGTATCACCACTCCACTCTGCTCACCCAGCTCCGGTGCTGTGGTGCTGAACCCTTTTGGTGGGCTTACTGCCTAGCCTGAGTTGCAGCCACTGCTAGTTCCTGGCTCACCATTGTATTAGGGGCAGCCCCCTGATGGTTATACAGTAAGAATAAATAAGGTTTAATGCTTTATTCTGTAGGATTTAAAATGGCTTTGTAAGAGGCAGGATGAGTTTGTCTACTTCTGAGATAGGGAGGAGATAATCAGTTGGTGGTTGTGCAAGTGGAGTGGAGATTATCAGAGGCAAGCACCTATTTCTGATTTATTGAGTAACAAGACATTCATGATGCCGAGCACAGGAGGCTGAGCTTTATTTCTTGTGCCTAAGGTTGTCCTGACAGGTTTTCACAGCCTCATTTCCCTCTTGGTGCTCCTTGCTTTCTGGCACAGGAGAGCTGGGATGCTGCTGGACTCTGCCATTGCCAGTTTGCTGATCTCCTGAAAGGTGACTTGAGAGACAGAAGCTGTCAGCTCTGTGACTCGAGTGAACTCACTGAGTTTTGTTGCTGCATTCCTTGTTGTTGTAATTTAGCAGGGCTCTGTCAATTTAGCAGTAAATTGAGCTTTTTGGCCCCTGAATATCACCATTCCAGTACAGGTGAAAATGAAGCTGACAGTATGGCAACTTGGTCTGTAAGCTTTGGAAACAAAAGTCACTATAACTTTCAGTACTAATAATGGCTCAAATAAAATATCTGTAGGCCTCTTTAGTATTACTATGATTTATCAATAGATAAGTGGAAATGGATATATTAAGGATCATAAATTCATTTGGGGTTTTTTCCTTAATTGAGCTGTATGATTTTGCCCTAGGTCTTGGAGAAGGTTTTGCTGACCTTGTAGGATGTGAAAGGTCAATAAACTCTGGTTGTGCAAGATGTGTTCTGTCTTCACGGGGAGCAGATGATGCATCTGAAGGAGGTAAACCCAAGAAATGGTTCTGTTACAACATACTGGATTGGATAGTGCTTTCCACCAACTCCCTTGCTACAGGTTTTAGCTCATTCTGGCATTGAAGACTGATGCTTTCAAAAGAATCTCAGGGTATATTGACCTCCCTGAGGAGACAGGAGATAATGCAGGATTGTTCTGCATATTTTTGGAACTGAATGGGAGCTAGATTATCCCAGAGCAACAAGATTTGGATTAGTTTTGCTGTCCTTTGTAACTACTCAGACAAACGGTACTGCCAGAAATTCTAATCAAGAAGAACAACAGTTGTTTCAAAAATAATTAGTTGCCTTCTATTGACACACATTTAAACCATGATCTTGTTGTCTTCTCTCTTTACCTCACGCAGCAAACATGCATCCCTTCTTATCTTGGACTGTGGAAGCTCACTGCAGACCTGATCACTAAGGCACTGGAGTGTGGTAATCAGAGAAGGCTAATTTATTAAGGTTTCAGACACTTTAAAGTTGTGGGCAGATAAGATCAGGACAGACTGTTAGGCTTTCATAAGTTACAAAATAGAATTATTTAGGCCCCTTGCTAGGAAAGACATTTAGATCTTACACTGCCTGGCAAGTTAAAAGATCTTTGTATCTGAGAGAGCCATAAGATCCTGAGGAGACAGATGAGTTTTGCTAATCCTGCGGTGAAGGGCAAGGGACATTTCCTTAAAAAAGACTAAAGTATTTTTTTTTTTGTTCAATTTCAGTCATATATTGTAAGGGGAACTTAGGAGGACATTGTTAAATTAACCACATACTTGGTTCTTTGTGTCAAACACTTAAAAAAAGAATTCAACCCTTTATTTCTCCTTTATAGTGTTTTATGGATTGGATCACAAAAAAATGTTGTGACTATAACAGAGCCTTATAATTATCTGCAAGAGCTGGTGATTAATAGGAAAATTTAAAATCTGAGTGAGGCTCAGAATTACATGGGAGAGCTTGGGTCACAGTCATTCCCATTACTGGTGCTTAACTTCCAGCTTTCCTACTGGCAACTGGGAATCTTTCAACCCTGATTTACCCTGGAAAGTGTGATTCATTTAGAGCTAAGCTTTCAACAGGATTTTACAGACTAATTAAAAGAAATGAGGATATAAAGACACAGTATGGGGATGCTCAAATGGGGAGTTTCAACAGCAAACCATGTCCTCTGTGAAAATACAGTGTTCAAACTTCACAATGCCTAAATCCCAGTCTCACACTTATTGGGTGTGAGGAAGAAGTTAATTTCAGAAAAGGTTTCAGGCCTAGGACGTGAAGGTGTGCTCTGTGAAGCCATACTAATAAACAGAAGCAACTATGTCTTGTAACTGCTGAAGTCAGGTCTCCTGATCTGCTCCCCAGCTGTTACTAATTCCTTCAGACAGGAACAACTTGTTCCAGGTAATAGGGAAATTCCTTATACCTTGCAGTAATCAGAAGTACTTTCTCTTAGGAATTGCTGGTGGCTTCTCCCAGCAGCATAAAGTGGCAAAGTAGGGGAAGACTCCTTCTCTCTTCAGGATGTGAGTGAAATTTGGGGTAGCCAAGGTGGCCTTAATCCAAACGTTCATGCTGTTACATGTCACTTGTCTACAGCTGCTGTGAATAGTTGCTGAAAGTGAAGTTCGACCTTCAGTAAATTATCTGAGAGCTTCACTTTGAGTGGAATTATCTTAATAAACCACTGAGAACAGTACTTGCTACTGCTAAGCAGATAGACCCACCTTCCGTGAAATTTGTTAAAACACGGGCTATAACATTTTTGGCACTTCTTGCAAGAGAATCTGCTGTCTCCCCGCTTTTAAAGCTTCACATTCAATGGATCAAACTTGATCAGGACAGTTACAGCTCGGTGAATAGGGTTAAAAACTGGCTGATGGCTGGGCCCAGAGAGTGGTGGTGAACTGTGCCACATCCAGTTGGGGGCCAGTCACTAGTGGTGTCCCCCAGGGATGGGTGTTGGGCCCACTCCTCTTTAATATGTTATTGATGATCTGGATAAGGGGTTTGATTGGCCCCTCATTTGCAGGTGACACTAGGTTGGGTGGGAGTATTGATCTGCTGGGGGGTAGGAAGGCTCTGCAGAGGGATATGGACAGGCTGGACCAATTGCCTCTGGGGTGACTTTGTTGCTCTCCACAACTACCTGAAAGGAGGTTGTAGCAAGTGGAGGTTGGTCTCTTCTCTCATGCAACTAGTGACAAGACAAGAGGACGTAGCCTCAAACTGCACCAGAGCAGCTTCAGGCTGGATGTCACGAGGAATTTCGTCCCTGAAGGGGTTGTCAAGCATTGAAATGGGCTGCCCAGGGAAGTGGTAGAGTCTCCATCCCTGAATGTGTTCAAGAAACAACTGAATGTGGCGCTTAGTGCCATTGTCTAATTGCTGCAAGTTTGGGACACAGTGGTACAAGGGACTCTGTGGGCTTACCGCAGCCAGGCTGATTCTAGCTGTGATGGTCCATGTGACCATGGGATCATTTGGCTTCACTTTGTATGCTTTACTTTATAGTAATACCAAGCTACCATTTGTAAAACTAAAAATTTTTGTAGCGGAGTGAGAAGGTGGTGTTGGAGGTTCCAGACAGTTAGCAGTCACTACAGCAGAACTGCCTTGTCTTTGAGTTGAAACAGAGAGCAACAAAAAAAGAAAGCAAATCAAACAAAAAAACCTTCAACCCTAAAAATAATGGGGAACCAAAGGAAAAAAGAAAAAGGTCATATAAGCAAACTCTGTCAAGGAAACATGAAAATGACCTTAGTGGAGCTGAGGACTGAGAAGGAAGAAGGGACTGACACTGTGAACATTGAACAGGAGTTCAGTGATCTCAGGATGCTCCTGACTTGTCATCTCTCTCTTAGAATCAACCAGGTTGGAAAAGACCCCCGAGATCATCAAGTCCAACCCTTGATCCAACACCACCGTGATTACTAGACCATGGCACTTTCATCCTCTGCTTGAAGAAAACTAAAGCAGTCAAACAGGTGGACACTGGAAGGATGAATATAATACCACAGAAAAGGTGCAGATCATAGATATTACTAAGGGGATTTTTTTGGTATGTAACAATTTTCACTGTGTATTGTTTCTGTATTATTGTGGACTATGATTGTTACTGCAGTTGTTGTAATAACTAACAGTAACTAGTGATTTTAAAACTAGTTTGGCAAGGTATTAATTCAACTAACAACAAAATCTTCACTGTATACGTAGTATGGTCCCTTTTGTCCGTAACCAGATTTTGAGAGTTCCAGTCAGAAGAGTTTCCCACAGCCTCCCTTTGCTTGCTACTATTTCAACTTGCTTAGAAACTTTTCAACTCATCACTACTTTGTTTTTTTTCCCCAACCCTGTTACGTAACATGCCTGAGGAGTACAGTTTCCTTTTACGTGCCTTGAACCCTGTGAATGGTATGAGCTCTGTTGTTGTCCATCCAAAATATGAATTCTTCTATAATTAAGATTCATCAAACTTCAGAGGTCTGCATTTCTAGAATGTATGAAAATAAACATGGAAAACAGTGAAAACTGTGTGAGGGATCTGAGTGACAAAAGCCAGGGAATTCTTGTGAATGTCTCTGCTGTCATTCTGTTTTTCTTGGAAGCTGCTTGATGTGACATACCCTCTGATACTGATCTAAAGTTGCTGCTTTCTTTTTTGTTCTCAGGCTATTCTGCAATAAAGGAGAAAAAAGAGAAAAATAAATCAAAATCATAATTTTGTTCCTGTTATTTGGAATCAGAAAGAGTAGATCTGTGGCCCCTCACAGCCATGCTGTAAGGTAGAATGATCTCAAATTTTATGGGCTAAATTGCTAATTAAGTCACAGCAGTGTTTAATGAATTTGGAGAACAATGTGTCAGGGGAGCCATAGAAGACCCAAGTTTTGCCCAGGACTTCCTAAGGCTTTTACAGATGCTGTGCATCTGGCAACAGCAGTGTAAGTTTCTCCTGCCCCTCTGAGGACTGACTCATGTCAGAGCTGCTGTCCCTAACACAGAGCAGCAGGATGATGCTGAAAAAAAGCTGTGTCTTCAGTAGTTATTGTGGTTCAAGATCTGTTGCCTCTGCTAAAACCTCTTTTTTGCCTTTTTGTGCAGACTGAGATGCTGTGACTCATGTGGTGGCTGCTAAGGCATGGTTGCCTGTCCAGTGCATTCTTCCCGTGGAGAGGAAAAGCAGAGAGCAGCATCTTAACTTGGCACAGTAAGATTCCCCTTGTGCTCCCCTGCTAGGCATGGGAGTTCCTGATGAGCTACTCCACTGTCCAGGGCTGCAAAATTTCTTTCATTCCAGACTTCCAGCAGCTGAAGACACCTTTATGACAGGCTTTCACATGGGACAGATAACGTTGTTTTCCAGGCTGTGTGCCAGGGCTTCTCCCTTCCATTCGACCTGAGAGCGTGTAATCACCACAATGAGTATATAGCAGCAAATACATGATTTTGTATGTTGTATTTCAGCACAGTAACACTCAGGCAGACAGCCAAGCTATAAAGTGTCTTTCTGCTTGTGTAGTTCTTATACATGTTAGTGTTAATGCTTTGAGGGCAAGGAGTGCTGCATTGCACTTCAGGACTTATAGCAACGTGGCTTATGATTTAATTTTCTTTTTTTTGGTCACTTGATTTGCTGACCTTAATTCAAAGATTATGGTTTCTTAATTCTCCATGGAAAAAAATTACGGAGAAGGCCACCTTCCTAGAAATAGGTTTGGCCCTCACGATATGCATTATTTCTTTACCTTCTGTCAAGGACAAAATCACAAAATTATTCAGACGCTGCAGGGAAATCTCATGGCATCTTCAGTTACTAGTGTTTTTTTTAAATTTTAATTAAAGCACTATAAGAAGAGGGACATATATTAACTACTTGGGACTTCATGAGAGGAATCTGCATATTCTTTTTCTCATTAACTTGTGGATTACTTAAATTGGGGATGCCACAAAGTACTTACAGAACTTGGTGTTCCTTCTCTTCTGCTTTTGGAGAAGAAGATCTGCTGTGTGTCTGTCATATTAAAACATGCCTCCTGGTAATAGCTTGAATGCTGTGAGCTATTTTAGTGTACCTATATATTGCTGTGGAGGATTTCAAATACCTCTTTTGAGCACCTTTGCAGGTTCTTTATTCATTACTGTCTGCGGTGGGGAAACTGGTTTGAAAAAACGCTCCAAACAAACATAAGCCAACGTAAGAAATGCAGCAGGAAAGAAACATAAAATATTAAAGTTGCATTTAACATTAACCTACATTTTGGTATGTTACTGTGGGTTTATCACATAAGGTAACATTTAATCTTTGGGGAAAATCATGCTACTAGTTTTCACACAAGGGTTTTTTTTTGTCCTGAAATATGGATGGCTGTAAATCGGTGAGTCCTACTCTTTGAAAACAAATACACCCCTTAGGTCTATAGGTTGTAAATGGACCGAGTGAACTGAACCATCTCTGAGGAATGTTTTATCTGACCCTGATGTCTCCTGGAAGTAACCCATGGCATCCATACAGATGAATATTCAGTGATTCACTTTCCTGAGCTGTGACAAGCACCAACCTATTTAAAAGTGTCAACCTTGATGATTTGAATAAGATCTTACTGCAGTTGGAAAACTAGGCCTGGCATTTATCTGTACAGAGTTTATGGTGTAGCAGAGACTATGAATTATGGATTATAGGATTATGTCAGGGATGGTGGTTCCTGTTGCTCAGTAGTTATAGAGAGATGATAATTATTTTTGTGGGCTCACTGCAGTGAGATTCTTTTGCAAGGGTTCCCAAAGGCCATTATATGCCTGGATTTAGTTGCAGCAGGTGAGGATAGAGATCAATATTCCCTTCTCCTACATGGCAATAACTAGCAGAAGACATTGGGAATCATCATACTGGGTAGATTTAACTGTGTGGTCCATTTGCTCTGGTGTCCATATCCAACAGTAATGGGCAGTACCAGGATGAACATGTAAGGAAAGGTAATGCCTCCTCTTTGGCCTCATCCCAATCTCTAATTATTAGACTCTGATTATTGAGATATTGAGATTTATGTCCTTCCCATTTTCTGCTGTTGTGTTGTTTCATTAACTGAATTGAATAGCAGAGTAACATTTAAGACTGTGGCATATATGGTTAAAAATCCTGGACTCCTTTTGCCTTGAAATAGTACCAAGCATATGTCTGAGTTGTGACTGCTCCAGTGGATTTTAACGTTTCTCACAAATACTCTCTGGACAATGTAATCTTTCTGTTTATACAATCCACATGAAAAACAAGAGGAGTGCAAGCTTTTCCCTATTATGGCATATCATTATGCCACAAATCAGGAAAGACCAATTTAAAATGCAATTTTTTTTTGTTGTTGTTGAAAGGATTGCCAAGCTGAAATGTGCTCAGTAGTGCTGCCCACATTCTCAGTGTTTAGAATGTGCTGGGTTTGGTAAAAGACTATAATTTTCTGTTATAATACTACAGCTGTTGGGAATTATGTGGTAGCCAAATTCATATAAATTTTCCCAAGAATTAGACACAGTCCTACTCAACCCCAAAGACAAAGAGGAATAAGAAGGTAATTGCTGGATGATCATATAGCAGAATGTTTTGGAATTTTACCAAGAAGACATCAAAGATGTGAAGCTGGACCTGACTCCATAGTCCCAGTTCTTGATTGTCGGGAGAAGACAGGAGAAAAATGAGCTGATCATGGATTCAGTGAGGATGGCATTTGAAGATAAGAAAATACAAATAGTGGGAAAATGCAGGAGATGGTCTTCATAGGGGTAGTTCTGGGTGCTGTACAAAAAGAAATTCTAGGGAAAAAAAGTCCCATATTCAACTACTTTTTGTCCATATGAATAAGGATTTTTTCCAGCATAATTTTGAGAATCAAAATGTCTCAGTCAAAAAAAAAAAATTAAAAAAAAATAAATTGAAAATACAATTTTCAGGAAAATATGTGCTGAAATGAAATTCTCTGTAATCCAGTTCTGAGGAACCCATTGAGGTTAGTGGTACTACACACCTATGCTAAGAAAATGCTTAAATACTTTAGCACTTTTCTGTATTTGTGATATGGATAGAAATTACACAGCTTGAAAATTCTAAAGGACTAATGAAAGCAAAAGAATAAGTAGAATGAGATTGTGATGAGCATCAGAGAAGGCAGAGCTGAAACCTGCTGTATTAAAAGAGGAAAGCAGTGAAACTGGTGAGGCTGCTTTGTTAGAATTAGGGGAAAAAAGTAACCTTACACAGCATCCTGTATGGTATTTAGCAGTAATGAAAATAATTGTTCCCTCCAGCTTGAAACTGTGGCTAATTGCAATTAAGTGTTCATTACAAGCTAACATAATTAGACTTTAACTGTGTTTCATAAATACACAGCTTAAATTATGCAGGGAAGAAGGAGGTGTCCTTTCTAGTTCTTTCCTGTCTGTCTTCTTTTCTGTCTACTTCCACAGCTGTTTCTTAGCCTTCTTTCTTAGATGATCCCACTGTGTGTGCTAGAACTGATTATTGAGGCAATATCTTGCTGAGCCTGAGACACAGTTATGCTGGTTTTGTCCCTTGTGTCAGGCAGGTTCAGTAAGATCCCGCTTTGCAGAGGATTTCAGAAACTACAGCCTCACTGAAATTGTGCTTTTATGCCTCTGATCCCCAATATAGATCCCAAACGCCCAGTTTAAGTAATAACCTTTTGTAAAATGAGGGGAGAAAGCACTAAAGAAGGAGAGAAAAAAAACCCCAACTAACAGTCAAGCCCAAAGATTTTCTGCCTTTCTAAAAATACTGTTTTCTTATAATAAAACAACTTGTGCTTCTTTAGCTGATGTATGCTACTGTGTCTGCAGTGGATTTGTGTTGATTTTTTTTTCTCCCACTGAGATATGAAGGATAGAAACACATTATGCATTTCATTATTTTTGTCTAGAAGTTGCAATGATGTTCTTTATTTCTATTTGAGGATAAAATATTGTTCACCCATTCTCCATTTTTTCTCTCACATCCTAATTTAGATGTATGTAGCTTATCAAAATAGTTCCATTTAGCCTTATCCTCTTTCTTTCCTCTCTCTTCCACCTTTATTTTCATTGAGTCATGAAACCAAAACTGCAGATTTTACACTAGGAAGCAGTCACTAACATTGAGCTGCTCTGATGGTCACCTGGCAGCTGTAGGATATACATGCTCTATCACATTGCTGTCGGAAAACCACCTGCTTGTCTCTCCAGATCTTAGTTAAGGTGGGTGGGATGTCACCTGTATCTTCCCGTGGTCCATTCTGGTCATTAGCTCTGGAAGAGCTAGAGGTGACAGAGAGATTTGGGGGTGGTTATGGCCAGGCAAGGAGTGCAGTGATGCCTGCCTAGGGAAAAGGGATAAAGGAAGGAGAGCCAATTGAGCATGAAAACGGTGATGGAAAAGACAAACAGTGGGAGAAGGAGGGAGAGGGGAATGGCTGGAGATCAAAAGACTGTTCAGCAAAGTAAGGAAATAAGCAGAAAAAGGAAATGCCGCAGGCAGTGATTCCACTGGGCTGAGCAAATTAAAGTGAGCCTGGTTAGTAGGTGTAAAGTAAGATAATACACTGGTACCCCCAAAAATGCCAGGCAGTGGAAGTTCAAGAAAGTTTTTTCCAAAAACTCAAGAATGCTAGATTTTCAAAGAAAAACTGCTACAGTGCTGCAAAGCACTGGGCCTGAGCTATTTGTCTTCAGGCTTTATCATCGCTGCCCCCCCCACCAGCCCTCCTCGCTGGCTGCAGAGGCCCATAGCATGTCTGTGAGGGTCATCTCTCTCCTCACATTCCTCTCTGGAATGCAGAAGGAAAAGGAAAAAAAACCCATCTAACCACCCTGAGAAAGGCACTTCCCAGGTGGGAAAGACTTCCTAAGCGAACACCTGTCTCCTCGAAGTGAATTCTTCTGGCAAAAAGGATATTTACCCTTACAGTAGGTGGCAGGAGGCCATAAGGATCCCAGGGTCCAGCATGGCTTGCCCTTCCCCTGCACTTAGCTATGAGACCTAATGACTGGTTTTTTTCAAAACAGAGATTTCTCACCTTGAGTTCTCCCCATTTTCAGTCTGGGCACTTCTGTTCTGGTAGTTGTCCTAATATTGTGCTGATAGATTTTCTAATGGCTTTATTACTTTACCTCACCTTCCGGCGTGTGTAGTGTTGCTGCAGACTCTTGAACAACTGTTGCATGTCGAGTGGCTTCTGCCTCCTTAAAGTCCTTGTAGTTGTTCTTCAGGATGAGAAGTACAGGTCAGTGCTGTCTATGAGAAATAAAAATACGGTTTTTATTACAAACAAAATTATAGGTGCATCGTGAAGTTGTAAGGTGTCCAGTTCCCAACTGGGCCCGATGCCAGGGCCCTTTGCGACCGGGATAAGGGAAATATAAAGTTCCCAAAAATGAAAACCTTTTTGGGCCATTTAGCCAATTTTGAACACAGGGAATTTTTTCTTTGGGCTAAGAACAAAGGAAGATCCATCATTTTTGACAGAGGATGCCTCGCAGCCAATCGGAAGGAGGGGAAAGCCCCTTTTTGGAGAAAAAAATCCTTTTTATGCAAAAATTAATACATTAAACTGACCTGAAAGGGTGGGATTTTGTGGAACTATAAAATACATGAAATTTAAACCCAAAGGGTCTTTTCTCCCTGGGAACTTGGTGTGAGATAAGACCCAGTGTGCTGAATAAATCCTTCCTTGTTGCTACAGCTCCTTTGTTTCACGGGTTTTTGCCATCTTTCTAAATTCGAAGGAGGAATTTTTTCCCACACTGTCTGATAAGGCTTTGCCTTTGTGTAAAGCCTTTTAACCAGAAATAGAAGGAGTCATCATGTTGCAGAGTAAGGATAAAGTAAGCATAGTTTTGGAAATTCTTGTGAATCTAAGATGGCCAAAAGGAGGAATCTGAATTCTCTGTGCTGGGAAAAATGCAGCAGTACCTTTTGTTTATTCAGTCTCTGTGCTTGACAGTTCTCGAGGCTTCGCACAGCTGTCTGTGGATTATAATGCAAAATTTGTGTTTATCTAGCTGGTTCAATCAGTCAAACACTCGAAGAAGATTGGCTTAAGAAGAAAATCTTTCCCCTGGCCTGATACCCTTGCAAGGTTGTGTGCAGTTTGAGCCTGAAATAGGACGGCCACAAAGACGGTGAAGGGTCTAGAGGAGAAGGAGTATGAGGAGCAGCTGAGGTCACTGGGCTTGTTCAGCCTGGAGAAGTCATTGCAGTTGCAACTTCCTCATGAGGGGAAGTGGAGAGGTAGACACTGATCTGTTCTCACAGAACCCAAGGGAACAGCATGAAGCTGTGTCAGGGGAGGTTTAGGTTGGATGTTAGGATAAGGTTCTTCACCCAGAAGGTGGTTGGGCACTGGAATAGTCTGCCCAGGGAAGTGGTCACAGCAGCAAGACTGCCAGAGTCCAAAAAATGTTTGGACAATTTTCTCAGGCACGTGGTGGGATTCTTGAGGCTATCCTGTGTGAGGCCAGGAGCTGGACTTGATAATCCTTGTGAGTTCCTTCCAACTCATGATATTCTATGATTCTATGATCGCTGCATCTCCGGTGCCGCTTCTGAATGCAGTAAATTACAAGTCCCACAATTCCTCATGGATTTAAAACTGAGCAGTGGTTAGTTTTCTTTAGGAGGCTGACCTCTAGTGCCTCAACACGACAAGCTCAAGAGAAGAGAAGAGCAGCAGAGGAATGAATGCTCTATGGAGTGATGCCTAAAATACATCTACATCGACTGGCATTTTATGAGCCTGCAAGATACTTTATTTAATAATAAAAGAGGAAGCGTTGCTATGGTATCTTGAAGTGTATTTATACTGCTATGGTCACATAAGGATTCCATGATATTTTTAATCTTTTTTTTAATTACTGAGTTCTCATTTTTTGATTATGCAGTGTTCTGTGAGATTGAAATATTAATTGAAACGAACTGTCTCTCTCTTTCTTGAGAAGAAATCAAATAATCTCTGAAACTCCAGCTATATGCAAGATTTGATTAAAAGTCTCACAGAGGTCACCAAAACAGTGCTGAAACACAGTTATTTTTTAATACATGAAAAGCATGAACTTAGTCTCAGAAGCAAGACAGAGATATTTATAATGCATGGTGTGTTTCTCTGTCTGCCTATGTAAAAATCCAAAACACTGGCAGGTTTTTATTGCTTCACATCAAACCCCACAATGCACCATGGTTCCACTCTGGGGACTTTTGGCCACTTTTGAATTCCCATTGACTTGGCATCATTCTACATCTACTCCCAGCTGATGTCTGGGATAGTGGAAAAGGTATTTGATTGTTTTGCTGATGCAAAGGTGTTTGTAAAGCAGGTGCTTATAGAGCAAAATGAGAAGTCCTTCAGTTCGTCCTATGGTGTTCCATGGAAAGCTCTTTGTTCCCTCATTTCATCACTTTCATGTACATTATGGATTTTTTTTCGTATGAAAATACATAATTTCAATTATGGAGAGAGAATAAAACCTTTTGATATAAGAGTGAGAGCTTCTTCAGAACTTATTTAAAAAGCAGCAAAACCATATTTAGTTGTTCTTGAAGTTTCTGCTGTAGAGACTCCTTTCACCCCCACCCCCAGAGTCTGAATGCTGGAGGAAGTCAGGACCAAAGCCTGCTAAGAAGCCACTTATTCAAGCCCTGAGTTTGTTGACACATAGCTAGAACATGACATGCTTCTGGGTGTTGAGAGTGGTAGTTACAGTGAAGGATCTGGAATGCTGATTTTTCTGTTCTTTGATCTCTTGAACAGATGTCATATCACCTCAGCCTGGGCAAATGTGCTGCTGTAGTTGTGGTGTGTTGCTTTACTCTGCAAAACACTGGCTCATACAAGGTCCTCAGGCGAACAAGATACTTTATATTACTATAAACCAGTCATTGCTGCTGTTGGGAAGTTCTTGCAGAAGGCTTTTTTCCTTTGCAGTACATGATTCCCATCCCACCAGTTCAAATAGCCTGAATATGCTGATCTTTGGCAATGGTGCTGGACGTTTATTTATTTTAAAGCAAAGCTACTGAGGAAATGAATCTTGCCTGAAGGACTATATACTGAGAACATGCCTCAAAATATCTGCCTTATTTTTACTGTGCAGTAGTTTAGTGGCTGATGTTTTTGGAGATGTTACTTTGACTTGTTTATTCTGTTTTCTTTAGGCATCAAAGTGAGACATAAATGAACATGCATTTTTCACACAGAAAGTAAAATGTAAGATTAGACAAGTACAGGAGTTCTAGAAATGTAGAGGTAAATCTATTTATGTCCTTGGAACATCTCATGCCGTGGCAATATGTCTGTGACAGAGAATTTGTAGCATGATTGAAAAATATATGTATTACCGTCACATTAAGGGTTGTGCAGTGCACTCCTCACTTGGTCACAAGATCTCTGTTGTTCTTGCATGTCTGATTCCTCTGAAAATCATTACATTTGTGATGATTCTTTTTGAGCTGTAGTACATATCTCTGTAAAAGGGAAAAATTACACAGGCGTACTCTTCTGTTTTACCCTTCTAATTTCACTCCAAGTCTGTGCTGTTAAAACTGACTATGGCATCCTGTTGTAGATGTTTTCCAAGGCAATAGGCTGAATAGATGACCAGAAATAGCTCTCTTCATTTCAGGAAATTCAATTAAACCAGTCTGAAAATGAGCATATAAAGGCAAAGGCATCTCTTTACTTACTCTTTACTTAGTCATCCCTCTTCTGCTGATGTTACTGTTGCACTCCTCATGGTTCTAAGACAAAGCTAGATATATCCCAAACACACAGTGTTTGCTGTATCTCAAATGTGAAGGGGAAGGAGAAGCAATGCATGACTTGGAAAATTGTTAGTAGAACTGAGAAAAAGCTATCATTTTTGGCATTAGTTTAAATCCTGGCTGACCTAGTATGGAAAGCAGCAAGGTTTAACTTGGTTTCACTAAAGAGAAATCAATTATCAGCTTCACAGACAAAGTCACTGTACTTGTGCTGAACTCAGTAGAGACCAGATTTCTGGGCATGGAAGCTAATACCACTTCAAGATATGTTTTGAAGAAAAAGAAGCTGCATGTTGCTTACACAGAATGAAAAAATTTGCATTAAGCATAAGCTTGTGGTATGGATTGTCACTGGCTTTGGTGTATTTCATGTCCAAAAAAAAAAAAGTTTTTTAGGATTAAATGGTATTTGTGAGTAAAATAGAATAAAATGTACAACTCCTACTACAGAGACCTAAAATTGGCTACAGATCCAGAGGAAGCATTTTGAATTTAAACTTCCTTAACTTAGAAATCAGTAACTGATGTGATTAACATATCTACACTGCACAGATTTCTGATCTGTTTATAATTGTCTATCACAAACTCATGTTGAAAACTTGCATGTAAAAGATTGATGGCTTGTAGACTTCTTTAGTCCACTATAAACAAATAGACCTTTGCATGTAGACAACAGGGAGCTATTTCATTTTTGAAGGACCCTTTGATGAAGAACACATGAAATCAGAAGTTGCTGGAGAAACACAATTCTGAGGTTTTTTCAAAAGAACTTGAAACTATCCAAAACAGTCGTTCTGTTCCTTACCTTCTCGATTTCCTGCCAGGATGACTGGGTAGGGTTTATCTGACCTTGCAGACATTTGTATGAAGCCTAGATAAATTAGGCTTCTGTCATAGGCAATGGGGAGAAGTTGATTTTTCAAGTGTCATTTAGTTCTTCCAAAAATCAGGGAGATGAACTGATACTTTAAGAGCACAATTTATTTCTACTAGGGACAGAGCTGCATTAAGTTCCATTTTACACTGACATTACGGGCTAAAAATTACTACTTTGTTCTTTGTAAAGATTACACAGGATGCTGCATGGCTTCTCCTCAGCTTAAATCTTTCCTTTTGTTTAAGACATCATTTCCCCATCCTGTACTGTGACTACATCGCTACAGGACTTCTGTAGAGTCTCTGACATGTTCTTCACTTTGTGGGTGTACCTGATCTTCTTTGGCATGACATTTTATAATATAATTACAGTATTATACTCCTTCTCTTCTCTCCTTCCATGTACTAGCTTTGGCAACCAGATATTTCTCATCCCTGCTCCATAACCCTTGACTTCTGGTTTGTAAATCTGGGCTGTCCTTCTTTCTTTTAAGCACGGTTTAACATTTTTGGCTTCATGGTTCCATGGTTATGCAGAGACCAGATCTAATGCTCAGCATAGTGTTTTTGTCTATGAAGCTGAATAAAGTGGATCAGCCTCATCATCCACGTTTCTCATGAGCAAATCAAACTTTGTCACTGTTAATTATTTCAACTAAACTAAAAAGTTTGGGACCTATATAATAAGAAATTATATAGGGTCACAAAAGCAGGAAAGATTTTGTATTTTTTTGGTTAGCAATGTCCTTTCCTTCACCAAAAAATACAAAATTTGTTGCAAAATATTTTGCTTTTGAGAAGAAAAAAGTGCGATGCATTAGGGAAAATCCCGTTAAGTATTACAGGAAAATATTGCTTAATGACAAAACTGTGAATTTTGTTTTGTTTGTTTGGTTTTGTTTTTTTTTTTTTTATGATTCAAATGGGTTTTTTCTTCCCCAGAATTTTTGAGGGGTAGATTTCCTCTGAAAACAAATATGCCAACTTTGCATATGCCAAAAAACATGCAATGTTAATAGATTTTGTACTCATGGTGGGATGTGGCCCTTATTTTTAAGTGCTGCTGTTTCCTTAATCATAGAAGTCTTTCAGGTATTGTTATGACTTGTAAACACAGTTTGGCTTCTTGGTTAGGAGGAGCTGAGTGCCATCAGAGGTGATCTGCCTGTTGACTAAAATATGGCTGAGTAGCTATATATTTACCTCGTACTCCTCTTGGTTTGAATCTGCGTTTACATGGAGATACGCGTGCACCTGTTAATGTTCATATTATAATCACAAAAATACAGAGGCAGTTCTGAATGTTTGCAAAAAGGGCTTCTCCATTTGTACATGAGATGGTTAATTTTTTTTTTAATGCTAGACCCTTAAGATCTGTAATTGTCTCAGTGGTTTGAGCATGAATGATATCTTATGTAAGGTATTTTTTGAATTGTAGACAACTAAAAATATCTTTACAGCATTTTTACTTTTCAGCTAAGAACTGAAGCCTTGAGAAAAGGGAAGCTCATTACTAACTGAGGGAAAAATCAGTGCTACTGTCAGCACGCAGCTCTGCCATACCCTGGGTCACACCCAGAGCAGTTCCTGGTTGCACAGAGGTGGTGCCTTGTTACCCTGCACTGTTTTTGAACCAAATCTAAATCCAACCTAATTACTCTGTTAGCTGGTAGTGATAAATTCTCTTTATTTGTTGTCTCAGAGTTCTCTCTGGGAAAAAACTGAGCATGATAATGTGGTCATGCTCTTTCTCTGTCAAGATGGTGATTTCATCAGGCTGTGTGTGAAGAGTTTTTGAATAGTAATACTTTTATTTGCCAAGCAAATCTACTTTAGTACTTAAAATTCAACTTCACATGAAATCTTTTCTGGTGGAAGATCTGTGCTCAGTAGAACCTGTGATAGTTGGCAAAGAATATTTTAAACTCTAGGCTGTAGTCAGAGCTATAACTGCAGAAGAATTAAACCATAGATTTCATCATCTCATTGTTTTAGGAGACAGAAATTAGTCATAGAATAATTGTTTTTTAAAAAATACAGATCATACTGACAAGACTAGGGGGCTCTTGCTGCCAGTCTGCTTAACAGTGAAATTTGTGTAGGCTATGGCTTGAATATGGAGTGCAATACAGGAGTGAAAGTTTGTCTTAATATTGTTGACTCGCTGAGATCTTCTGGTACCTTGCAGTGCAAAGTCTTTGGTCAGTTTAAGTCCATAACAGTGGGTTGATATAATTTCCCCAGCCTGGTTATCATGTAAGATATTATGACATATAGCTACTATGTCTATATAGCTTAAAGGCGAAGAGTGTGTATCTCACTGTATGACAATATTTTTTTTTCTCTTGGAAAGAAAAAAAACTCCTATCATGAGGTGAAACTGCATATAGTATTTTCAGAAGAGCAAAAAAGAGTTGCAAAAGCCCCCATAACCTGATGATGGCTCCATTTATAAGGTAAACAGTATTTTTCTGGTGCTTCTTTGCACTGGTGAGATTGCTGGTGCTGTGCTACTCTTCATTTATTTGTGAACCACGTGTCCAATTAGCATCTGGACCTCTGACTCTATCAGGTTAAACATCATGCAGTTTGAAACTGCAGCATTTCTCTGGCTCCACAGCTGCTCCTGAGCATAAGCTGGCAGAGCTTTTTTTTCCATATGCTTTTCCACCTTTGCCGACTATCAGACACAGGCCTTCCTGTTTTGAATTTGCCTTTCTTGAGTCCTTATTCTGGCTGCCTCCTTTTGCCACTCTTAACATTTTAGTCATTGAATAGTTTCCAGTTATTGCCAGGATAAATAGAAGATCCTCTGTCAAATCTCACCTGGGGTGTTATTGCATGGAATTGAGCTAAAAGCAGCATCGTTCCTACTCTTCCAAAATGTCAGATCCAAACCAATGCTATATGAGATTTGAAAAAGGAAGCTGAAGCAGGAGAAGGCTAAGATTTGCCCTTAAAATGACTCACTTGAAGTAATTTGGAAGTTGATTGTAAAGCATGGGTCATGTGCCAGTCTTAGACCTATCTTGTTGCCTAGGTATCCAAATGGAGGGATGTGCTTTGGAGGTACTTGTTTTACTGCAGATGCACTAAGCCCCAGGATTGCTCCATTCCCTGAGCTTGGAGAGATAATAGGGCTTCTGGCAGCACAGTGGGGCTGGCAGGGCCACTTGAAAGATTTTGCCATTCCCATTAGATAAAAAACAAGAAGGAACCTAATTTTTCAGAAGTTGTTTATCCTGATTATAGTAGGAAAAGAGTAGCTAGCCAAGGAACTTCAGGGCTATTAACAGCCTCAGGTGGTGGTCAAGTTATCCATCAGAAGGAATGGGAAATAGATTCTCTTTGCCTTCTACTCTGAATACTGGGTGACTGGATAAGGCTGGGGCTTCTGAGAGCTTAAAGCTTTGGATTTTTCAGCTTGACCCATGAATTATATTTTCTTCAGACAGAATTTTTTTGGCTAATGTTGGGAGGGAATTAGTAAGGAAACAGATTCAAGTGCAAAATAATAATTTGAATTCTATTCTTCTACTCTCTTGTGTACACACACTAAGGTCAGCAGCACATTCTGTTTCAGATGTCAGTGACTGACTCTTATTGCTTTTAGTGAAGCATAACCAAAATGCAGCAAATTGCAAACAGGAGGAGAAGGTTGCCTGCCTTAGCCCTGTAACAGCTGGACAATCCATCAGAGAGCATGCTGCAGCTCTTGGTGAGGCTCTTGGTGCCCTGCTTGTCATTAGGCTGTTTCATTTGACTTTGTCTCCGATAGAAATGTAATTCTCGGGGCTTAGAGTGTGTGCTCTGCTGGTATGATGGCAAGGAAGGGTGTAGCTTAAGAGCTTTGATTTTTGTTTACTTCTGTTTTTCCTCATGTTAGAAAAAATACCTTAGGCAAGAATTTTCTTGCCCTGCTCAGATGGTATTTGTGTTCTTATTGAAACAAGAATCTACTAAAATTTAGAATTTGTAGCTGTGCAAATTTAATTGTTGTGCAACTGCACAGAGAGTAAACACATCAGGGTCTGCAATTAAAGACTCAGTAAGAAGTTGAAAATGTTTTTATAAATTTTCAGATGCATTCCCAAATGCACAAGTATGCCTGTTATAGCACATTTTTATGACTTTGAAGGGTACAGGGGAAACTGACTGTAGCATGCACGGGTAGGTTGAATATTTTAGTCCTGTAGACAACAGCAAACATGCATATTTTATGTTTAGTACAAATTAGCCATGCAGGGAATCGAATACCTGAGGGAGGGTGCAGTGTGCTGAAATTAGAGTCCAAATGAAAGCTATTTAGTATTGAGACAGTCAAATCCTGAGCTAGCTTCTCCACCAGTGTCAATCAGTCCAGCTCCATTAGCTTCAGTGGAACTGTGCCTCCGTGTCTGCTGGGGAAAAGGCTTGCTCTGAATATTTTGACTAAACACAGCATAGTTCTGTTAAGAGATGAAAAATGCTTTCCTGCAGTTTTTGGAATGTAAATTTACTCTGGCAATTTATAAATTAGCTTTGAGCCTGGTCTTTAATCAGTTCTGCTGGGGCACTGCCTGTTGTCATGAAGAGCTGCTCAAGATGGGGTCCAAGTCTGATAGAAGAAGGGAGGGTCTGTATGAGGGCCAAGCTGGGTTTGGTTAGATCTGTTGATTGCATCTGTCCTGACAGTGGGCATGGGAAGTGCATGTCATTACCATGGGGTACCACTTGTACTCAGAACATCCCATGTGCTTTCCTATCCCCAAATTGTGACTTTACACTCAGGATGGCTTTTTTCAAAATAGTGAAATGGCTTAGAAGCTGGAAACATGTTCCTCGTCAGCAGGACTCAGGGTCCTAAATATTCAAGATTTTTAATCATTGTTACTTGAAGCCTTGAGTCATGAAAATATTTTGCAGAATTTCTTCCTCTGATACAAAAGTGATAGGCACTTTCAAAACATCACAGTTTAATTAGCTGACCCTAATAAAAGGAAGTCAACCTGAGCATTATTTCTGTCTGCCAGTTTTAATTACCATAGGGAAGAAAGAGCAAAAAAGATGCCGAAACTCATTTTTGTCCTGTTTGAATTTGATAATCTCTCAAAATAGAGACCATCAAGCTTCCAGGGGAGTGGGTGGGGGAAGAGCAGGAGAAGGCTGAATATAAGATAAGCTCTTATATATCTTATGTATAGCAATATAAGACAAGATCTCTTTAATTAGAATATGTGGGATTTGGCATGTTTGTCCCCTAGTGACTCGAGTCAGCATTGGGAAAGAACTGAAGAGAAACTGGGTTAGAAATTAGGGCTGAGAGAACAGTTGGAAAGGAAAAATAAATTTCTCTTTTGGCTAAACATAGAGAGTTCGTATATTACAGATACCACAGCTGCAGCATTTTTACTGTCTCTAATATCATTTAGAATAAAGGGCTCAATGTCTTCATGCTTGTGTGTAAACCTCTTAAATGTGGGCTGGACTGTTTTGGTATCCCTTGGTAAGCATTGCTCAGTTAAGCTTGGGACTTTGTTAGATTTGAAAACTAGTTCTTACAGATTTTATTTTCATATGGTAGCTTTAAATCAAGACAGCATAGAAACTTTGTACGCCAGCACAGAAACTTTCACCAGAGTCTGATAATCATTCATGTCATGTGCTACACACTCCCTCACTGCTAAGCAATAGCAAAGAGCAGCAAGTCCTTAACTGTTTACCTCACGTTCTTGGAGTTGTAAATACTCTCTTTTTGTTAAAGGCTCCCATTTTATTATATATTTTGTGATCATGAATAAATTATAGCTGCAGTGTCTCTTTTCCACTCCAAGGTTGTGTTTGTTCTTGAAGTGCTGTAGTGGGTTGACCCTGGCCAGATGCCAGATACCCATTAAAGCCACTCTCTCACTCTCCCTCTGCAACTGGACAGAGGAGAGAAAAAACCTAACAAGGAAGGATTCATGAGTTGAGATAACAGCTGGGAGAGGTCACTTACTGATTACCTTCATGGGCAAAACAGACTCAAAGTGAGGATAGTACTTAAATTTATTACTAACAGGATAAAGAGCCAAAGAGTAAGAAAAAACCAATCCTAAAAACACCTTCCCTGCATCCCTCTTTCCTTCTGTGTTCTCCCTCCTCCCCCCCAGCAGTGCAGGGGGACAGGGAATGGGGGTTGTGGTCAGTTCTGCCACTGCTCAGAGAGAGGAGTCCTTCCCCTGCTCCCGTGGGGTCCCTCTCATGGGAGACAGTCCTTGATGGACCTTTCCAGTGTGAGTCCATCCCTCGGGCTACAGTTCTTCACAAACTGTTATCCCATGGGTCACTCCTCCATGGGGTGCAGTCCTTCATGGATGAGCTGTACCGACGTGGGTCCCCCACAGGGGCCACAAGTCCTACCCAGGAAAAACCTGCTCCATCTTGGGCCTCCCACGGGGTCACAGCCTCCTTCATGCATCCACCTGCTCCAGCATGGGCTCTTCCATGGGCTGCAGGTGGGTCTCTGCACCCCGATGGTCCTCCATGGGTGCAGGGGCACAGCTGCCCCACCATGGTCTGCACCAGGGGCCGCAGGGGCCTCAGCTCTGGCACCTGGAGCACCTCCTGCCCCTTCTTCTGCACTGACCTTGGTGTCTACCTTGTTCCCATGTTCCCACTCCGCTCTCCCCTGGCTGGTATTCTTTCTGCACCACAACCTTCTGTTCTTAAATATGTTATCACTCCTGATTGACTTGGCCCTGGCCAGTGGCAGGAAGTCCGTCCTGGAGCTGGCTGGTGTTGGCTCCACCAGACAGGGGAAGTTTCTAGCAGCTTCTAGGAGAAGCCACCCCTGTAGCCACTCCCCGCTACCAAAAGCCAGCCACAGAAACCCACTACAAGTGCGAACCAAAAAAACCCCATGAGTACAATACGAGCATCTTGCACACTACAGGCATGTACTCTTCCCATAAATGATGATAATTATTGAAATAAGATGATCCTGGCAATACTTGGGCCAAGGTTTTTAAAAAGCAGAGCCTCTGTTTAGTCCTTCTGTATGTAGCTGGTTTGGTTTTCTTTGAACATTCGATGTGCCACGTTCCCAGGACTCTTCCTTGGGGTGCTCACTAGGTGCCACTGTCAGGTGTAACTCATTAAGAGAGGGAAGTTGTTCACTCCCTTAGATCTCAGGATGACAATTTAATCTCTGCTATGAACTTGTATCCTCCTCTGGAACCTCTGTGCAGTGACACTGTCTGAGGTCACTCTACTTTCCATCATTACATCTTATACTAATTGCTGCAACTGAGACAACCTCTGATACTTCAGTTCACTGCTCTAATTTTGTCTTTTATTGCTTGAGAATGAAGGGATCTGTTTGTGGCTGTAGTGAGATATATAGAGGTGAGGAACCCAAGTTACTGCATTAAAGTAAATACATGGTGAGTTACGGCACTACACACGCCATAAGCTGTAGCTGCTTGTAGTTTGGGAAGTTATAGGAAGCAAAAATCTGTATATAATGCCACTTCTCAGAAGAGGGGCGTGAACCTCCTAAGAATGTCTAATTTGGTTTCTTGCACTTTACTTTCTACAATGGGATAGTAGAAACATCTGACATATCATGACAATTTATTTGTGACTAGTGAATTAAACATGATAGGTGTCAGAGAGAGCACTCGCCTAACCTACAGTGAAATTTCAGTCTGCCAAATAGCAGCGTAAACCTTGGGCTTGGTATTCTCACCTAAGTCACTAACAAACAGTCTGATAACCACATCTAGAGCTTTCAGCTCCAAAAATAGGATCAGAAGGTAGAACTACTTTGGAAGAGTCCTAGACAGTCAAAGGACTATAGAACTATATGTCTAGAAGAAATTTGTTAAATAGTGCAGCCCAGTCAGGTGGAGTTGTATACAATGAAACAATAAATCTGCACCAAGCCAAAAGCCATGTGCATTGATATATGCTGGATATACCAAGGTCTTTGTTCTAAGAGGAATTATTCCTCCCACTTGGCCAAAAGTCTCATTAATATCCAGGAATTCTGCTATCTGATCACATACAGTCACATGCTCTTTAACTTGTTCGTGGAGAACTCTTCATATTTTGAATATACCCAGTGTCTTTATATTGACATAGGTTTAAAACAAACTTATCTTAAATAGGTATAAGATGAATACCTAGATATCATTCATCTGATTACATCATTGTAGGCATTTTCTATGAATATTCAGCACTCAGGAGAACCCAGACCTTGTCTATCCCTTACCAGCATTCTCTTGGAGACTTGTAATTGGAGACTTGGACTTCCTATTGAAGGGAGGAAATATTTTGATAAAATGATCCCCAAAAGCCAATAAACTCTATAGATTTATTGCTCTGATCCACATGTAATGTTATGGCAATAAGTAAGGATGTATATGTAGGAAGTATAGCTCTGTAAAGAATAAAAATTCAACTCACTTCAGAAAATAAAAATGAGTTAAATGCAGGATTCACTTCATCTTGACATTTACTGGATTATACTTCCAATAAGGAGTTTTGAGTATTTAATATATGTATTTTGAGGTTTCTTTGGTTACTAGTATTGCCCTTAGGCACTTAAATTAGATAGTCAATAACATTCTGTCTTTTACAAATACAGGTCCTACAAATAAAGCTGAAAATTCACATACTGAGGTCTTTCTTGATTCTAAAAGCTTTAAGGATGTGACATATGTAACATTACACTAGACATAAATCAGTCTAACAGTAATTATCTCACAAATGCAGGATAATTTCTGCTAACAATGCTTTAAAGATTATTCTCAAAACAAAAGAAAAAAAGCTGAACAAAAGGATAATAGAGAAGCTTCTTGTTTTGGAGGGATTGCAATAATGACTAATAAATGATACCAATAAGCCGGGAAATCTGTGCCAGTAGAGCTTTCTGCATTTCTCAGTTTAGAGCCTGTCTATTACACTTGGGATTTTCCAAATCTTTCCTGAACTTGAGCAAGGTGAGGATGGACTTTCAGAACAATCAAACCCCACCTCTGTGAGAGCTGGGGCTCTGCCTTCCAGCTGCTAAGGGTGAATGATGCCCCCAGTTACTCAGCTTTCTGTGTTTGAGAGCTCCAGTCTTGCTCCTCCCTGAAGCTTACACAGTTCACCTTTTCATGGACATAGTTTAAGAGAAGGAAAAAAAAAAACAGGGTAACAGATAAGAAATACATAAGTTTTCACATAAGTAGCCCAGAAAATACATTCTGTCTCCACATGTAGATGTAGACATATGCATAGGTGTATGTGTTTATTTATGGTTGTTTGGGGATACACTTAACTTCTCTATATTGGGCTGTTCTTCAGGAATCTTGTTGCTGCTCAAATGCTCTGATTTAATACCAGGTTTTTTTAAATCTTTTTTTTTTTAAACCATTTTTTTACTTAGCAACCCTTTCAGGCCGAATGCTGGTGTAGGGCTTTCAGGTTATGTCAAGAAAAACATTAATTCAAATATTGGACCTAGACCTTATACCTGCTTCTTTCATTTCCTTCCTCACCTCAACTCTCTTCTAATGCTTGGAACCAGAAAAACCTACCATAAAATCTCTAAACGTAATATTTTATTAAAACTCATACACACAAAAAGTTTTTTAAATTGTGGATTTCATGTCTTTGTTTTTAAAATACCTGGTCATTATCAGGAGGCAAAACAGATTTTTTTTTTTTCCATGAGTATAAGGGAAAATGGCCTTTCGGTAGAATTATGGCAAGGAGATCAGAGCTTGTTTCGCTTAAGAAAGCTTTCCTGCCTAAAAAGAAGCATCTTTTGCAAAGACAGTTTTGATGTTTTCTCTTCCTGCATTCCAGAGAGACTTTCAGGCTCTCTCTCTGGTATGTGAGGAGAGAGACAAACACTCAGAGACCCATTATGGGCCTCCCAGACCGACAGGGGGGCCAGTAATTATAAAGCCCTGAGGAAAACAGTGGGTATGTCTTTCTCAGGCCCAGTGTTTTTGCAGCACCATTAGGAGGACTGTTCTTGTAAGTTTAGTGTTCTTAACTTCGGAAGTAAATATTCCTGCAATCCTTCCACTGCCTGGCATTTTGGGGGGTACCTGCGTGTTATCTTACTTCACAATAATAGTTTTAATTCATGTACTGTCTTGACTGTCTTTTTCTCCTTGACAGAACAAAAGGGAACACAATAGTTATATCTAATAAAAAGAGTTTTAGGTTTAAGCCCTTTATTCAGCATCCTCTACTTGTTGGAAGCAAGTTTTGATTTTCTGAAAGTATTTGTGACTATATTTAATCTTAAGTGGCTACTCAGAAAATAGGAAAGGAAAACATAATCAGCTCTCTGTAGAAGCCTAATAAATGACAGACAGAAACGGGACCTCAGATACACAACAAACAGCGCTTCAGCAACAAAGCCCCGGTGCCCAGAAAGGTGTGTGGCCTCTGGGAAGCAACCTGACTGAGGCATATGGGGTTGGAGGGAACTTACAGTGCCATAAATAAAAAGAATAACCTTGAGAAGAATTAGTACAATATCTGTGGTACAAAAACGTTGGTGATATAAAAGCAAGATAGTGAAGGAGGAAAATAAAACCAATTTTGGTGTTGCATTTGAGAACATAACCCGGTCAGGAGATACAAATATTCCACAGCCATTTTGTTTGCCACAATAATTCTTCTTCAGCTGTAGTATTTTTGGTATTGCTGGAGCTGTCTACATAGAATGCCTCTAATTGTCACTTTAATGTGAATATTTTTGCTATGAATTACTGGCTCTTATTTTTAATCCGATTGCTTGGAGGGATGTGCAGGTGAAATATCTTGCTTGGTGTGATGTTCAGTGCACACTCTTGTGTCACAGCTGGGAGTCAGGAGGTTGTTGTTGAGGTTGTTCATTTTCCTGAGCAATACAGAACTGTTATGCTTTGCTCCTTGGAGGGATAACATCGGCTATGGAGAAACAGAAAGGCAACCATAGATATGAAGAAAGGAAAAGGGGGAGAGAGACAGCTGTAAATGCAGTGTTATTGAATGACACAAGAATATTCTGGGAATAGTGTAGTTTTAATGTACTAGTATGGCTGATAAAGACTCAGAAGTTGGTCATTTTAAGATCCTAAAATTCAAAACGCTGTAGGCACTTTAATTTGCTCTGGTATATGTGTATATGCAGACGCATATACACAGAGCAATAATAAAACCAGACTAACCCGTGTTTCAGCGTGCCATTTAATCTAGTTTCTGGATATCAGGGGAACACAGAGTAAAATCTTTTTTTGGCTTCCACAACAAAGGCAGCACAGTTTTGTGCTATCAGCAAAAACCTGGTATAAATGAGAGCCCCCTTAAGGCCATTCTTCAAGGCTAAAAGGAAAAACAGAAAATACCCTTCTTTCTTGTAGATAATAATTAGCACACTTGGTCTCTTTTCAGTTGGTTCCAGTTTTGGGGGATGGAGGCTCTTTTGTACTTCTTGGATCATGGTGCTCCAACTTTGCCACTCTTGAGAGAAGAATTTATTCCCTCTCTCTTGGAAATTCTGGTTAAATAATGCCTGTTGTTTTTTTGAATCCAACTTTCCAGACATTTCAAATAGTTTTCCTAAAGGGTTTAAAAATAGAGTGACCCTGCAAATATTTATAACATGTAATATTGTACTTTAGAAGTTTTTGGTTTTGTTTTTGTTTTTTTTTAATTGATTGAAATCGCTATATCTCCATGGGATTTCTAGTAGTGATATTATATTGGAGAGACTAAGTTCATGAATGTCTGATGATTTTTTCCTCTTTGTTTTTAGCTGGTGGTGGTCATAACCCTTGTTTCATTTTTTCGTTAAAAATGGGTTTTTTTGTGTCCTAAGGAGTGGGTGTGGTACAAAGCTGAAAATCTGTTTCTCTTCAGAGATCTTGATCCATAAGCCCTCTGAATCCAGCACAAAACTTCAATCAGCTTTGTGCTTTTCTTGTTCACAAGTGATTTTCTCTTTTATGATTTTCTCTCTTTTTTTTTATTTTATTTTTTTTTTGTACTGGCACTTTCTGGGTTTTGTGCTATACTGTAAGTTCATGGCAGTGTTGAGCTGCTGACAGCTCTAGATACAGTGCTCTGTGTAGACCATTTAGGCTTTCTGGGTATGAGTGAAGTGCTTCCAGGCTCCCCAGAATTCTCTCAAGATACAAGGCATAAGGAAGTTTTTTGGGCTGGAAATTTAATTAAATAATAGAAAAAATAATATTGTGCAATAACATAGCCTTTAAGTAATTTCTTACTGCAAATTGTTACCCAAATAAATTAATGAGAAAAAGGAGATGTGAAAATTTGCTATGGGTGGAGAGATAACATGGACCAGGGCAGCAAGGAGGGAGTAATTTCTTGAAAACAGTTGGAAAATGCAGCCTTCTTTAGACAAATTTAAAAAATAAAAATAAAAATGCAGAGGTGGAAAACTGGAGGAACAAGAGACCAGTCCTCTCATGAGTTGCTGTTGTGGTTTGGGGAATCTGTGAAGCTGCTGAGCTGTCAGAATAAGTCTGTCCTGCTCTAGTAACATTTTATTTCCACTGAACTGATAATTTGCAAAATATGAGACATATTAAACAAAACCCAAACAAACCCCAAAAACCTCAGAAAGCTTTGGACAAAATGCAGTAAAAAGGGAAATTCAGCATTTTCAAGCCCTTTCTTCTGATCAAACAGCAGCAATACAAATGCAACAGATGAATGAATGGTAACTGCCTGAAATTATTTGTCTTGTCCTTCTGTAATCAGACACTGGCGTAGTAACAACTCGGTTGTCAGAGTTGGTGCACACCCAGAGCACATTGGCAGAGATGTCTATTTGTCTTAATTTCTGAATTGAAAACCATGTCTGTTCAGATGCATCCCAGAACTTTACATAGTATTCAGGGAATTAAAGAGCTACTATGCACTTGCAGAGTGAGAAACTGCTATAATAGAAAAAAACAACTGAAATGCAGGGAAGAATCATATCATCAGGTGAAAATCTGCCTATACCACCTCTTCATGCTCCTATGCCCATAAGGGCATTGAAATAAGAAAACAAATCAAGGTTTTATATTCATATGCTATATATGGAGAACATTTTGAGTAACATTTTTTTGGAGAGGCTCCTACTGTGTTCAGAGCGTTTTTTACTCTGTAGAAACTGTATCTCTTCTGTGTCCCTTCTGGCAGTTTGCATGTGAACCATAAACACCGTCAAGGATGGATTTGTTGCAGATCTACAACTCCCTGAAAGGAGGTTGTAACCAGGTGGGGGTCGATCTCTTCTCCCAGGCAACCAACAGCAGGACAAGAGGGCATGGTCTTAAGCTCTGCCAGGGCAAGTTTAGGTTGGATATTAGGAAGAAATTTTTTACAGAGAGGGTAATCAGACACTGGAACGGGCTGCCCAGGGAAGTGGTGGATTCTCCATCCCTGGAGGGTTTTAAGATGAGACTGGATGTGGCACTTAGTGCCATGGTCTGGTAACCGCAGTGGTGTTTGATCAAGGGTGGGACTTGATGATCTCAGAGGTCTTTTCCAACCCATTTGATTCTATGATTCTGTGATTCTATAATCTCTGATTAAAAGGCCGTATTTTCATGTTGTTAAATGAATGATCAGGTTAGAGGCCTTAAGAGTTAGAAAACTGTGGATTTTTTTTCTTAATTAGGCAAATAATTTTAAAATAAACTGGGTACAGTAGCCTTATTAATCATTTAAGATTGTCAGAATTTGAAGTTATTTTGGAATATATCCATTTTAACTTTTTTTAGAGACCAAAGCTTTATTGTTGTGTAGATTCAGTAAGCTTAAAACTATATTCTGAATTAACAAGCCAAAGACTAATGCATATCTGACCTGCAAAGGCTCATAAACTCTTCAGCTAATTTAGTAGGAGGCTCTATCCTCCAGACTTTTTAACAATAAAAGATTTAAAATAAACTCCATGAAAATACTTGCAGGGTTTCCCCTGCTAATTCTTATGGCTGTTGCCATGCTGCAGCTACTAAAATAATGGCATTTTAATGGTGATATATGTGTATGCACGTGATATTCAGAGGCTGTGTCATACAAGAACAATTGTACATGCCTTTTTGTATAGAGGTCAGAATTATTGAGGCAATATTAGAATATAGCGATATCTGTGAAATTGAATGTTTTCCAAACATCAAAACTGGGACATTGTGCCAGTAAACCAAAACACAAACACTGTTAGTTCTTGTTACATCTCTAAACCCTGAAGTCACTCCTGCCATGCAACACTGCAAAGAACCTGGCTCTGTGTCTTCTATAACCATGTCATAGGCACTGTCAGGCTGCTTGACAAAAAGTATCTCTTGTCCAAGCTGAATAAACCCAACTCCCTCAGTCTGTCCTCCCAGGGTAAGTGCTCCAGACATAATCATTTTGATGGCCCTCTGCTGAATTTGTTTCAATGTATTGGTGGCTGGGTTGTGTTTGAGACCTCAAAATTGGATTCCATAATCTAAATGTGGCATAATAAGTGCTGAGAATCACTGCCCTTGATGTGCCAGCTGTGCTGCTGGTAATGCAACTCAGGATGCCCTCGGCCTTCACTGCTGCCAGGGGGCCCTTGCTGATACACAGCCAGGTCAATGTTGCCAAGACCTGATGTTCCTTTTCCACAGTGTTAGAAGGCTGTGCTCTGGCAAGGGGTTTCTCTTTCCCAGGTGCAGGATTTGGCACTGGTCCCTGTTGAATTTTGCAGGGTTCCTGTTGGTCCATTCTTTCAGCCTCACTCTGAATGGCAGCTTTGCCCTTAACTGAAACAACTGAAACCACCACCAATGTGGCACAAGTTTGATGAGAGTGGCCTCCATGGCCTCCTTCCTCCACATCACAGATGACTGTATGAAGGAGGACAGATCTCAGAATAGACTTCAAGAATATTGTCCTGGGTTACACAAAAATTCTGGTAATCTACTTTTTCTTTTCTCTTTTCTCCAAATATGTCTTTTTGGCTTTTTGCTGTTTTACCTTCTTTAAAGAGATTGAACTGCTAGCCATTATTGACACAAACACTCGACCACCTGCAGTGACCGCCCAGGTGCTATGAGAGCCTGGACTATTGGTGCTAATGGCTCAATCCTCAGTCTGCTTTGCCAACAATGTGCAGAGTAGCCACCCGGACCAGGTGCTGAAGGCGTGCACATCCAACATCTCAGGCTATAAACTGGGTGTTAAACAAGACAAGGAAAGAGGCAAACCCTTCAGGATGGGACAGTGTTTCTTTTCCTTGCACAAATGACTCAGCTGTGATAGCTCCCTGGAACATTCACACCCAGACTGAATGTCTTCTTGATGAGCCATAATGAGCTGTAATGGACTCAGCTACACTGACATAAGGGACAGCTGCAACATCTTAGAAGGTGTCTTGTGGGTTCTTGCAGTTGCCTGGGGGGATCCACAGCCCTGCTCCAACTGCCGGGGTAGCACAGCCTCAATCCAGCTCCATGCAACTGTCTGCCGGTATTGAATCCCAGCTACCTGCCATTTCCTCCCAGTGCTGACTCTCCAACCGTTCCTGTCAGGTTTTCCAGACGTGGGGGAGGCAAACCACATGGAACAGTGGACATCTTGTCTCAGTCCTGTGGCCGTGTGTGGGGTTTTTTGTCTGGGTGGAGGAGGCTGGCCACCATCTTAATTTGGCCCGGGGTGCAGGGCTTGGGAAGTTTCTCCTCATCGGTTGGCTTAGCCCACTTTTATCAGTATTGTTATTAGCCTTCTTCTGGGGAAAGACTTATTTTTTCACTTACATCCAGGTGTATTTGGTCTCTCCCTCTGTATTGGAGAAACCAGGGGTATTGAATCCAAAGGAGGAGACTTCTGTCTGAGGTCTCCGCCCCTCCAAATTGTCTCAAACCAAGACAGTATTCTCCTTATTATCTTCAGGTAGAGCATAACCATGAATCTCTGCCCTCTGACCCTGCCCATTTTACCATTTTCCATCCAAATAGTGGGCTATATATATAGACTGTAATGTCCATATGTGGATAGATGGCTGTTTTGGGATAAAGTGTCAAAAGCTTTGAAAAAGTTGAGGTAAATTGCCTCTGTTGCTCTCCCCTGGTCCCCAGATCCATTCATTTCAGTCTAGAAGGTGATCAGGTTGGTCAGTCATAACTTACTTGCAGTAAATCTATGCTGACTGTTTTCAGTATCTTCTCATTCATGTTCTCAAAAATATGTCCAAGAGGACCTGCTCTTCATTTATATATATTTACATTTTTTCAAGTTAGGTACAGGTTTTCAGCTAAATCAGTAGGTACTGAATTCTGGGCTGTTTATGTGTACACACTGAGTTCTTTGGATTCTTTATCAGGCCCTAGGCCTGCACACAGTCCTTTAGAAAACTGAAAGCAAATATCTTGTTGAACACCATTAACTCATGTTGATTTGGCTTAGCAACTGAAGATACTTTTATTTTCAATTCCATCGAATAGTAAAAGTGATTTTTTTAATTCACTTTCCTTATAATTAAGATCTGCTCAGCAACAGAAATCTTTACTTTTAAAGCCTCGGATTTGATCAATACCACATTCCTTGGGGTAGTGTTTTATTTGACATTTCACACTGCCATTGTGCATGTAAAAAAAAAACCCTGCACCTACTACTAAGAAAAATGGACTATGCTGTGGGTTTATGTACCCAGTTTTGTTTACTTGTACATTTTTATTATGCATCATGTATCCTTTTTGAACAGCAACATCCTTATTGAACAGTAACCTTATTCTGATCATCTGAAACTTAAAGTAGAGGTTGTAGCATGTTCCTATGAATAAATCAGATGCTCCATGCTCTATGTAATATCTTGCCGTGGTACGTTAACCTGCATCACATTAGAGAAAAATCCTGCCTCCAGATTTCTGTTGGGTTATTTCTGTAGGTTTTGTAGACTTTAGAGAGTACTGTAGATGTGTCCTGCATTACCAGTGTCCTACAGACTAAGCTTCTTACAGTGGAGCAGTAAAAGTAATACAGGAGACTGCAATCTGGCAAACTTGCACACTTACAAATGCTTTAGGTCACCAATTCCTCCCTCATCCCATACTTTTCAGTTCCTGCTGTCTTCTTCATATGGCCAAACCCAGGCAGCTTATTTACATGGCTGCCCCATCAGCAGGAGCTGGAGTTTTCCTCTTGGTGCTCCTTGCTGTCAGTAAGTCGTTGGAGGCTTTGAACTGTCAAGGAACTGTTCATTGATATTTGAGGACCATGGAAATCAGAACCTAGTTACTTTAGTAGAATTTATATATATATATATATATATATGAGGCAGGAGAGATAGAACTCCTAAGTCTTTTCAGTGCCTGTGTTAATGTGCAGTTGCGGGAAGTGATGTTGGGTGTTGTTTATAACTGCTGGTTGCTTCCAGCTACTATCACCAGTCAGACCAGACCACATGCATGAGTGCTTTATATGTGTCTTCTGTCGTTTAAAACCAGTTAATTTTTTGACTGTTATTTTGTTTGATCTAAATTCTGGACACATATGTCCTTGCTGATTACTGCTTAGACAGTAAGTGACAATAACAAGCGCCTGAGGAGGCAGATAGAAGTGAATCTCTGTTATCACAGCCATTATCACAGGATGGCCATAGTGTGAGCTTCCAGCATGGTGCAGAGACTTGGACAGAAGCTGCTAAGTCTCAATCATGCTCTTTGTGATTGTACAGAAAACAGATTTGTCCTGTCTTCTCTAGCACTTAATCCAATATCTGTGTCAATTTAAGATGCCCATCAGCAAAAATCATCATCAAGTAGTGGTTGTGATTTGCTTAAAGTTTTGATCTGCTTGTTTTTTCTAAAGACTCAGTAAAGAGTTGATGCATTTAATATGAAAACTGAGTAAATACAAAGATTTTATAGCTGTATCTGAAGTCATACTTAGACAGGTGAATACACAGCTCAGAAAATGTATCTTTCTTTGTATGTTCTTATGTATGTATTGATGAATAATGTGAAATTTTAATTTCAATTTTGATACTGAGTTTGTAACATAGTGGATTTATCTGTGAAATCAAGCATAGCTTGAGAGAGTTTGGTCTATAAGTAGCTATATTTTCAGCAGTGGGGATTTTTTAAAATTTCTTTTTCTCATGTAATTCTTGATTTCTAACTGTAAATGTAACTGCTACTTTTAGCAAGCCTACTCAAAAATTAAGTTGAGCAGAAATTCAGGCTCACTGTTCTGCTAATATCTTTCGTAAGATGAAACCACATGGCTCAGGGGAACAAGGAAAACTGCAGCAAAGGAGTTTCCACGGTGTAACGCCCTTTCCCAGCCAGAAAAACAATGGAGAACAGGGACAAATCAAAACCTGGATAGCTGTTTCATCTGAAAGGAGTTATGCTGCTGAAAATACTGGCTCTGGTGGTGGCAGCAGAGAGAGAAAAGGAATGCTCCTTCCTCCTTCCGGCACTGGTGTTTCTTTCTTTTTCCTGGCAAAAAAAAAAAAACAAACAACAACCCACGCCCCCCCTGGTGTGATGTGGATGACACTGAATAGCCAGAACTAAAAAACTCCACCAACCTTCTTTGTAATGACTCCTTTTGTGACAACTTTTGAAAATATATTTTGGAAGAGGCAATAATAGAGCTCTTTCCCCATCTTTTACTTTTCCCTTCTGGTATGTAAAATACTCTTATTTACAGGGTGCACAGAGAGATAACCCTGAAAAGTCAGTAGTAGCACAAGAGTCTTGTAGTTTTGCATCTGATGCTTTCTGCCCACCCTCCTTAAACTATGTACAACTTCAATCCACTCGCCTTTCTATAGTGTGGCTGCCCTCAGTAGTAGCTGAGGAACAAGATGGTTTCCGTGTTATATAGATAACATAAATACTTCCATAGTTTGTAAAATACATACTATAAGGAAGCTTCTAGTTTGGACATTCATCTGTAGTCATGAGATGGAAAGATACTGAAAAGGACATGGATTTTTAAAGCCCCATAATACTTGGCCAGGAAAGGGATCCTTAAGGAAAAGGGGTATATGCCTCTTTGTGAAGCTAAAAACAGAGCAGAACTTGCAGGCCATTATGAGGGAAGATGAGGAAATAGAGCTCTTCATTCCTCATTATTCTTTTATATAATTTTTCAGTATTTCATAATTTCTGTGTCTTGTACAAACAAAAATAAGTGGCTAAGGGAATCTCTAAGGTTTAGTTACAGCACGTAGGTAGTTTGATATTCAGGTGCAGAAACACGTGCATTGTAGAGGGTGTTTAATATTAAAAGGACACATATCTGGAAATAGTTTGGTTTATAAATATATGTAAAAACTGATTCATTGGTGTATAATTCTAATTTTGAAGTCAGTTGATTTCAATGTATTTTGGGACTGAAGTAATACAAGAGTGAATCAGTTCCGTAATTATTTTGGGGAAAAATGATATACTAGTAGTTCTGAAGATTTTTTGTTCTGTACAAATCCTTACGGCTTAGAGAGGGAAATCATACCTTTCTTCACACATTTAAATTAATTCTATCTTGCATATGCAAAAAATGTTTCTTTTTTAGGTTTGATTAGCGAAGGGTTTTTTTTTTCCTTTGTAAATGTCAGATGTCTCAGATGAGTAAGAGAATTCAGGCATGCTGTTATGAGACAGAATCCTAAAAAATCTGATTATTGTAAGAAAGAGGGACTGAAAGTTTGAGAAGCTTACTTATTAGCATCTCTAAATTTAACTATTAAAAACCCAAGATATTTTCTACCACCTTTGACAACTGAAATGGTTAGTCAAAAAGAAATAATCAAGTTCTTAGCATTTTCTTAGTAAAAAAGAAGAGAGGGTAACATTTTGGGTCTAAGTTAATCAAACATATAACAGTGGCTGATAGTGAGGAAGAAATTTTAGTAGCTTATTGCTATAGAAACGTGGGCCTTAAGGCAGCTTGTAGGGTATTTGTTGAGGTTGTGGGTTCAAAATATTTAATCTTTTTCTTGTCAGTTTTCATTAAGGTGTAAAACTGCAGTAATAGATATGTTAAGTGCAGTTCTTTAATTAGCTCAGAAATACACGTTGGTAAGTGTGTTATAACATAGCTGTCAAAAACCTTAAAGTTCTGAAATATTTTTTAGAGGTTTTGTTTAAATTGGCTGAGAGACAAGCATTACAAAAACTGAAAAGTAGAGAAAAAAAATGTTGCAAATATGTTCCTGTTGCAGAGAAATATTGGAACACCTGTGAGGTCTTGTCAGCTAAATATTCTTACTGAGTATCCATGCAGAAATGTAAAATCTTTCTCTGTTTTGATTAAAACCATGTGAAACTGTGTGAAAAGACAGATGTTTCAGGAAAAAGGGGGAAAGATCCATGACTAATTCGCACTAGAATATATTTGTAGTTAATGTAAATTTACTGAGTATCAAAGGACCCCAATCTGTTTGCCACAGAGTTTCAAAGGTGCAGCTCTGCTTGCAAGAAGCTCTCAATTGTGGTCAAACTTAGTATTCATGTCTGATATGTGTCTGTCCATATTTCAGCAGGTTAGAAAAAAAATTATACTATTATTGTCTTATTCACAGAGAGAGAAACAGTACCCTCCTGAAGCTCCAGTCTGAAAAGGCACAAGAAATGATACAGAGAATACAGAGAATATTGGCAGGAGTATGGCATTAAGTACAGTGTTGGGAGACTAAAAAAAAAATATTGTCCTCTGACAAATGGAGGCAGATAACAAAATAGGAGAAGTGAAAATAAAATGGAAAAACAGTTTCAGGTGAAGAAATTTGAGAGCTGAAAGATTGCTGGGGACCTGTTTTATCCAGAGATGTCCTGAGAAGAGCCATTGATAATGGACCTAGATGGACAAAAAAGTCACTCTGAAGCTCAATTGGATGTGAAGAGTCAGATGAACTACTTCTACACAATGCTGTCAGCCTTTATGTAAGGATTTTTTTACGCAATAATGAAAAAGATTATTAAAAACCGACCTTGTTAGTCTCTGCCTATGCAAAGAGTTATTCATTCTTCAAACCTGCAGGATCGTGAGATTGCTTGATTTAGTAGCTGCTAATTTATGGCAATGTATTCTTTTCATGTTCTATTAGATGCAGCTGCTGCTTATCTTCCTAACTTCAAGTTTTTGAGCTGACAAATTTATGTTACTGGTTTCCTCTTGGATTTTGTGTTTGCTGTTTGTTGTTGATTGGTGACAGTTCCTTGATGATTGTAGATGACTGTGATTAGCACTGGGCATTTAACTTTTTTATTTTCCCTCCTTTAAAGCATACCCTTAGAATTGTATATATGTATGTAAAACTCTGAAAATAAAACTTGAAAACCCAAGTGAGCTGGCTATTCAAAAAGCATTAATTGCTGTTAATAATTTTACATTGAAAAGACTTTTAAAAGATACTATGTTCTACTTTTGGATTATACCATTTATATTTGCCATTTCATAATCTCTTTACAGTTGAGCTGCTTGTACAGCTCATTGCAATTGAGAGAAACAGAAAATAGTCTTTCAGATGAACATGTTTTGAGAACAGTTATCTCTGATGAAAAGGTTTAGGATGAGATGTAATTAATGGACACAGGTATTGGTAAAGACATTGTGGCCGGTGTAGCTAATTTGAGCCTTTATTCTTGCTGATATTTAAATGACGTGCCTAATATTGAGAATGCACTTAAGCATTTCCCTTCTGAGTGTTTGAGTATTTGCTTGCTTTCAGGAAAATTAATGATCTGTTCTGCCTTTTGACCCTGAATGGGAAATTGCATTAAGGCCTTCCTGTACAGCTCTGTCCTGACAGCATTGGAGCTAGCATTGGAGAGGCTACAGTTAAACCAGTGTTTGTGAGGAAAGATCTAATGGTAAACATGGAAATGGTCCTAATCCGATAAAAAAGATGCATATGTTTTCTGCATGCGTTGCCCTTGGCTTAAAAGTATTATGATCTGCTGTAAAAATTGCCATTTTACTTGTGCTTTGGGCAGAAAAGAGAATTAGGAAGCAGAAGGAAGGACGTGGAATAATCACATAAATTGTTCTGTGTTTGATTCACAGACAGTTTAAATGGGTTATATGCAAAACCTTGTGCAGTGTCTGCTCAGCAGAAGAGGTAGTGGGAAAAGATGGAGGGAATGGTTGTACTCCTGTGCAGATCTGTGGTGGGTACAAGACTGCTGCCATTCTGGTATCCACATCTCAGGCAGGACGAAGCTAAGAGCAGACATGAGTAAAGGCAACCAGGCTGATGCTGGGTATGTAACTTCTGCTGTACAAGGAGGCAGTAGGAAGGCTGGTTTGACACATGTTCTAAACAGCATGAGGCTGAGAAGGGGTAGGACTGAGATGTACAAACTCTGGGAGGTGGTGAATAGAGCAAATGTATAACTTCAGTTCTAAGGGTATTTCTTAAAACTATCACCTGAGAAAGTTAAAGGAAGTACTTCCTTACCTGAGGGCTAGTGAACATCTGGAATTTGTTGCCAGAAGAGGACATAGACTCACAGAAGCTGTCATAGACAGAGGGCAGGCCGTATCAGCAGGATCAAAGAGGCATTACCACATTCATGAAAAGTTTTGTCATCAGGAACAGGAGGGGGGGTGCCCTCCTTCAACCCAGTGGCAATAGCTGTGGATGCTGGGGAACCAATAGCAGCGAGTGCCCAGACATGTCCTGACCGGTGTGCCCTCCTACCACAGACAGACAGACAGACAGACAGAGTGCTGGGCTGGGAGGATGACTGCTCCAGTACACTGTGGCATTTCTAATGCACTTAGGTTTTGCTTTAATTGGATTTAAGTCTAGCTAGGATGGATACCTGTAATAATCTGTGTATGGTAGAACAGACATGTGCCTGGGATAATTTATTTTACTACTGAGACAGCTTTTCCATCCTAGAGTGATGGCCTTGACCCATTTATGTAACCTTCAAGCTCTTTTTCCTGTAGGTCAATGAAATGTTAAGCTGCACAACTACTTCACCAGGAGACCGTAGGAAAATTGATAGGAAAGTGGTTTTGTTATGGAAATTTTGAGGTTGTTCTAGCATATATTTGCCTTACCTGACTATGAAATATTCCTTCTGCTTGGACAGAAGTACACAAGAGGGAAGACAGTTACAGGTGGAAGGCTGAATAAATTATTGATTCTCAACAAATCAAGAGGAAATTTGCAAAAGATATTTTTTTTCTTCCCAGTATCTGCAGCCTCCTGCTCCTTGGGTATTGCCCTCATGGGAATGACAGGTTAACTTTCTTCCAACCCTTTAGACATTTCTTATACCCCTTTTCCATGGCAGCCAAGGTGTGCTCCAGAGACCACTGCCTGCCTTAATTTCCACATTTCCACGGTTCTGTGTATTTAAAGAGAATATAAATTAATATTAAATGAGATAAAATCAAGACAAAGAGAGAAGAATATAAAAGCAATGGGAGACTTTATGGCTAGCAAGTACAAGGAAGAATATCAAGTTCTAAATACTTTTGTACCAGCACTCAGTCAAATGAAAATAGAGTGAGCAGTGATGACAGGTTTTGAATTTTGGGTAGCTGGTGAAATTTCACTTTTCCTAATCCAAGATTTATTAATACCAAGACAAGAGTATCCTGTGGTTCCTTATGGACTTACACCTTCGCATCCTTGGCATATACATAATTTATTTGTACTGTTTAAATGCACATTTTGTGGATTTTAAGTTTGGGCTTTAGAAATCTAAATTATGGATATACTCTTGAGGAGAAAAAAGGATTACAAGATTTACGTATAGTGAAAAAGCAAGTAACTGAAGACCTCCCTCTCCTCTGCACTGTTGTGTCCCTATGGTTCCAACCACCTAAATTCAAGGCATTATACTTTCTGTCTCATCTGGCCTCAAAAGCACTGTTATTACTTTAGGCAGTACAAGTTGATTCACATCCCCCTTAAATCACACAGCATCCTACTGTTAACTCTTGTGTGCCTGAATTGGTTCACACTTTCCAGGACCCCTGGCAGATGAGGTCCCCACCTAGATCAGAGCCTCAAACCACTAATTTTATACTGGGACTGCATTTCAAAAAGTAAGTCTACAACATCACAAGTTGTCAGAAATAGCAGAAGGATTATAAGACAAAGGTCTTGTTGCTGTAGAAAATTAATTAACAAAGAAAACCTCTAAGCACACCCAGTAGATCAATCTGATGTATAGAGTAAGCTCTTTTAAAAGATAGACATTTTTTTCTATTCTTTCTAATATATTCTTATTCCCAGATTTCTCTTTCTATTTGTATCTCAGGCCTTATGATATGTTCTCCTAAGGATTTCACTACTCCTGCTTCCATTAAAAGATGCTTAAGAAGTAGATACCTATTGTCTGGCAGGGGTTCAGCGGCAGTGGCACCTGGGATAAGCGTCAGACTGTCCTGCAGAGAGCAGCACTGCTCTGATGTGCCGTTCTCTCTTTTTTTTCACATGGTGGTTGCTACCAGGTTTGCTTTCAGGCTGTTGAGAGGAGTAGCTGTTTCTTTCTGTATCATGTTACAGCACTGATACACAGTACTGTATATGGTTTGAAATTGTGTTAAACACAGACTGTTGCATGCAAAAATAAAAGCTAACAGGAGAGCGGGGAAAGCAGGGTGTGAAATCCAGTCGTTCCGATGGCAGCAGGTCAAATCACTGTACAAATAATGCTGAAGAGAAATATCTTTCAGGAGACCTCTGCCATCCAGTGGTGGATTTCTGCCTCCATTTTGCTTTTACCTTACTTATGCAAGACAACGCTCTGCTTTTTTTCTTCCCCAGATCTGGAAGGCAGATTTTCTTTAAAGAGAGTAGGCTGTATTTTGTATGTTTTATTTCTTTCTGTATGGTATTTGTTCAGAGCATGACTATAAAAGGGTCACCAGTGTAGAACTTTGGAGTATGGTCTTCCCTTTCCAAACTTACTTTTGTTGATGAGCACTGGCATAGACATCATTGAGGCCAGTAAATTATGATCATGACTTCTGAGATCATGCACATGGAAATGAATGGGATGTCTTGGTGAGAGCTCTTGTAGGTCCTTCAAAAAATCAGACAGATGTCACTGTTTCACCTCTTTTCTGTGTTTTCAATGTTTTCCTTTTTTTTCTGCTTTTGTAAGTAAAAAGCCCAGATGCACTGGGGTACAACCTAAGCTTTTCCATGTTTTCATGGTTAGTCTTTCCTCTGTGTTAGCTATAACGGCAGTGGCATTAGTCCGAAAATTGTTGATGGGTGGTTGGACTTCTGCAGCTTCTCTTAAAAGTCTACTCCTGAGCCAGTCCGAACTTGACAGGTCATTTCTCTAATATTCATATTTGTATTTACCCATTATAGGTGACACTATTTCACTCCTTCCCTCTTTCTGTTCCTGAAATTTGAGTGCTAACAAGCTTTCCTTTACACCTGCAGTGCCATTAGAGGAAGAGGTGGGAATGAAAAAAAGCAAAGCTCCAAAGGTAGGCCTGTCTGAGCTGGCTTGAAACTCGTATGACCACCTTCAATTTGAAGTCTAGTGCAAAAGCCACATGGTACCTGGGTGGCCACTCAAGTGAGTCACTGGTGACCTCATGTCACATCAGCTGAAGGGCTACAGTGCCCAATCTAAAATTGGTCTGGTATTGAGCTGCAGTTGGTCTTTGGGTTAAGCTGATTTATTCTCAGTCCCAAGTATCTCTACCCAAGGTCACACGAGTGGTCATCCACGACAGGTGTAGCTGAAACCAGCTGCCTTAAGTTCTAGTTTTGGGCCCTAACAACTGAACCATTATGCTATCTTGTAAGACAGACCTTTGAAAAGCTGACTGAGTCTGTCCAGGTATTTCATGCTGATATTCCTTCTCAGAGAAAGTATATCCATTTTGGCAGATCTGTCTTTCCTTGTAGGTCAATCTCTTTAGTGCTCCTTTTTCAGCTTTTTCTCTTCTACCAATACTTCTGGAAATGAGGAGTCTAGAAGAAATGCTATTTTAAATAATAAGTACAGCTTGTTAAATGACAGTCACAACATTCACAACATCCAAGTCCAAAAAAGGAAAGGAGCAGTTGAATCACAGTACATTATGAATTATTCTTAAAATAAACATTTTCTATCAAATGTAAGCAAACACTTAGTAAATCTCTCTTCTACCTTGATTTACCTGTTCAGACATACTTGTATGACAGATTGCTTTAAGGACTCACTGGTTAAACATTAATTCACATTTAATCGTTGCTGTTGTCATAAATCTGTTAATTTCCTGTGCAAGAGCTCTTATCCTTTTCTCTAGTTTTCTCTATTTTACCTTGTTGATAGTTGTGAGTATTGTGTTTAAGTACTGAATAAGGCACTTGATTAAAGACAGTGAGGAAAGTAGTTGAGATGTTATGGGCTGGTCTTTTAAAAAGTGTACAGAATTCAAAATTTCAAAAAAACCTTGCATATTTATATCTCTTACCAGGTTTGTCTGCACAGATGAATAGCTAAAACAAGGTGACAGATTAGATGTTTCTCATGGAGGAAAGTGGAGGAATATGTATTATAACAGAGCAGACAAACTTCACTAAAAATCTGGTTTTAGAAAGAAGGAAATATTTTTTGTCGTTGTTCTAACCCTGTTATTCTAGTTAGCATAGTTCCTCTGGAATTACTTTAAAATTCTTGAGTTTGACTCTAATTTCATAAAACAGAATTCTTACCTGAGTGTAATAATCCAGAAAGATCTTCCATTCTGTTTCACATTTTAAATTTTGTGAAAAAATCAAGGAATACAAAGATAAAGAAAGAATTGGTCTTTACAGTAAAAGTATCTGTTTTTTAAGTGGGATGTACATAAATGATCATGCGTCTACTACCTGTGTTCTGGTTAAAAATCAGAAAAAAGAAGCCATCCTTCAAGGGTCATATGGTTTGGTTTTGGTGGGTTTTACTTTTTTCATGCTTCACAGATGTCTGTGGTGATACCAGAGTTTATAATAGGTTATTTTAAATAATAAATGCTGCAATAGCTGTATGTACCTTCATAACTTTGTCCTTCAAAATTGGCATCGAATTAGTAATCCAAGGGAGGAGTTGATAGATTTAATAGAGTGCTCTGGCAACAAATAATCTACTTAGAGGATGTTTATAATTTAATGTGCTAGTCATTTTGAAATTGCACATCAGCAGGAATAAAATACTGGATGTGAAAGCAGAAACCGCAGGGACAGAACTGTTAGAGAAAATATCTGTGTTTTTTAAAGAAATAAAAAATGTTTGAGTTTTAAAATGCTTTAAAGAACAGAAGCAGAAATTTATTACTAAGTGAGATAACAGAGATTCCAGTGTGTGCTGGAGACAAAATGTGAGTTCTCTACTAATGTACTCAATGAAAAGTCAGGAACAGCGCTAGGAGTTCGCACTTAGAGGAAATCACAAAGAAATCCACTGAGAGAAATGAGAGAGGTTAGAAAGTTGTGAAGGGCTATTTGTGTGCACAAAACCCTCTGTCACTTATTTTGTTGTAGTTGAAGAAAAGCTCTTTGCTCAGTATGGTGTTTTCATTCAGGCTGTGTAACTGGTGCTTGCACAGGTGAGAATCAGGTGAGGAAAGTCCTTTGGCTTCAGAGAGGGAACTCAGAGGAGATGCTTTGAAGGTGATGGGGGGAGTGTGACACACTCCAAGTCTTACTGTCCATAATTATAAATTTGTATGTAAGTCATCCTTGGTATTTGGATAAACCTTTTAGTCTCCATTGTACCATGGACTATATTGTGCCAATGAACGTGCCTACGAACTTCACAGGAGATTTGAGACAGGAGTTTAAATGCCTTCTGAATGCTTATTTTAAAATTATTTTAGATTGACTTAAAAAGGGTATTGTCATGTGGTGTGAAAACTGGAATATCTGGTGATAGATACAAAGGAAAGACATCTAGTTGAGCAACTTTCAGATCTTACTAATTATCTTTCATTTTGATCTGGAAGAGAAATAAAATGGAAATTCCCAGAGGCAGCTAAATCAGGAAAAGTGGTGAATGCTGGTGAGGGTGGAGAAGTTTAATTTTACACAAGCACTTAGAAGCTGAAGAAGGGGGCAAAAATATATTGCAAAATATATATTACAAAAAATAAAGTTCAAGCAAGTGAACTTAATATATCTGGAAAATAATTTAGTTATTCAGTGGGAGGGAAAAATCAGTAAGATGTCAAGAATGAAACGGAGCAGAAATTTTCATATTATTATGCAGATGAAGATCTGGGATAACTCCATTGGTTCCTAAGTGAAGCAAATTATATCTTCCTGACACAAAAATGTGATTCCTGTTGATACATCCACATGCAACTCCTTTTCATATCTGAGAACAGGGATTGTTGCAGAAGTACTGTTGGTCTGAAATCAGGGGATGGTTGTCCACCAGTTTGCAAGCTTAACTTAACCCCCTTTCCAGCCAAGTTCTTAATTATGTGTTTAGTTTTAATCTGGTTGAAGTCCATGACCTTAAATTTAGCTTTCTGAAGGAGGGTGTTGGTGCATGCTGTTCACTGTAGAAGTTACTCTGATCTGATCTTTCAGCAAAGCAGTTCTCCTATACACAGCCCTTGGGGAAAAATATAAATTCCCTTCCTGAATTGGATTAATCACAATGCACAAGAAAGTGCATAGATTAATTCTGTCATCAGAATTCACCTCTGACTTTGGACAAGTCATTTAAACTATCTGCATCTCTGTTCTCAGCATGTGCTTTTAAGCTTACATCTTTTTCTGTTCGTTTCGGTTGGAAACTCAACTGTTTCCTTTTACGTGTTCGCATGATTTAAGTACTGTGGACTCTGGATGTTGAGGTAATACGAATAAGAATAATAACAGGATGGAAAAGAAATAAGACCAGAGAGATGAGAAAGAAAAGCAATATTTTGGGTGCATGCTGGTCTGTCCCTTAGGCAGAAGAGTGTCTCTTATTTGTCCCACAGAGTGAGGCATTCAGCAGTTTCTGTTTCTGACGTGTCATTTTGTTTGCTGAGGTGCAAAGTGACAGTAGATCATAGCACTGGACTCTGCCTCTCAGGAACACCAAAAGACAGGCTTTATGTATATTATCCAGACTAGAGGGTCACTGGCAGTGTGCCGTCATTAACTGAGCTGCTGATTAGATAGTATCCTTATTATAATACATTCAATTTTGCATGAACTTTTTATTTATATAATTCAGTGGACACCTTTACTTTTGGGGCTCCTCAGTATGGTCTTTTGAGTGTTACCAAGACTGAAGCAAACACAGTTCAGAATTCACTGGAAGCCTCAGACTGACAGAAACAAAGTAGCTGCTCACAAATTACTTGTTGTCTGCAAAGGTGGCAATAATGACAGAATGCCTATTCACCAACTTCCCTCATTTTTTTTCCCTGATCTTGGTGAGAGAGTACAAAACACATACACCTTCCCCCTTCACCTATGACAGCCTGATAAATCTCAAAATAGGGAATGGATAATATGTCACCTACTGACAGACAATAGACTTGACTCGGCCAGCTGTTCCCTGAGTGTGGGTGGCAAAAGGAGGGTTATACTAATGTGCAAGGAGATAGGTAGGGTAGATAGATGGGTAGATAGATGTTCAGAAGGTCCTTGAGAAGCTCCTGTGTTTCAACAGCTGTAAGTACAGTCTTGTCGTCTTTACCTGTGTTGAGCAAGCCGCCACCTTTTTGGGGCTTGCTTGTTCATCCACCAGATGTATATGCCACCAGGTTGATGCCAGTGTGTGACATCTGGACTTTGGCAGACTTTTTGGCAGACTAAAGTTTGTCCCAACTTTATAATTCCTTCCTGATTTTGCAGGAATATTTGTCTGGAGCTTATCAGACTTTCCCAAACCAATTTCTCAGTGTTTACTTTTCTCTCTTAATCTCGTGGTTTTGTGGTCTTCTCACAGCAGAGGTCTCTGTGATTCTCTGATTAAGCACACGTAGTATATGACTGCTATTTCCCCTTTTTTGTTTAGAAATTTCTGGAGTGCTTTGTTGCCGTGGGAGTTAGGTGCTGAAAAAATCTCCCGGAGCAGTTAATTAGGGGTGAGATAAGAAAGGGTTTATTATGCCAAGGCAAAGATGTTACAAGATGCATGCCGGCCGTGCCTGAGATGTTACATTTTATAATACCATCCACCCAATCCCAGATGTGTCCACTCTGTGGCCTTTACTCTGGACCACCCCGGGTCCACCCCCTGAGAAATGGGTCTGGGGGCTTTTGGGACCCTCTGTTCATCCCATCTTCATCTTCATCAGAGCGCAAAGGGAACATAGTCACTCAGTTTTTGACCGTGTTCTGTGGTTTAGGCCAAGATACAAGCATTCTCCAAACAATCTGGGCCTTGCCTTGACAAAAGACTAAACATTTCTGCTGTATTAGGGGGTAGGAGTGATATAGGGAGCACAGAATGGGGTAAGAGGGTTAAGGAATGTGTAAACTAAAGGTGCTAGAGGGAAAGGGACAAGGGAGGAAGGGTTGCTGCTTTTAAAATCTAATTATAAAACTTATAAGGCTTACCAATATTAGAAAAATAAAAAAAAAAAACATTAGGGGCTTAAGGCATCAGTTTCCATGTTTGTGCTTTAGTACTCATGGATATAAGCTATATATATAAGCTTATGTATGAGCCATCGTTGGCCCATGCACATTGCATTTCTTTTTTGTGTGGCTTATGTCTAAAAGGCAATCAAAGTTACTGTGCTGGTTTTGGCTGGGGTAGAATTAATTATCTTCACAGTGGCTAGTGTGGGCTATGTTTTGGATTTGTGCTGAACACAGTGATGATGGTATGGATGTTTTTGTTATTGCTGAACAGTACTTACACAGAGCCAAGACCTTTTCTGCTTCTTGTATTGCCACACTGGCAAGGAAGTTGGGGGTGCATGAGAGGCTGGGAGGAGACAAAGCAGGGACAGGTGAGCCAAACTGACCAAATGGATATTCCATACCATATGACATCATGCTCCTAAAGTGGAGTATCAGTATATAAAGTGGAAGAAGGAGGAAGCAGTGGTGGTGGGGGATGTTTGAAATGATGGTGTTTGTCTTCCCAAGTAACTGTTACGCATGATACTCTCCTGGAGATGGCTGAACACATGCCTACCCATGGGTAGCAACAAACTAGTTGTTTTTCTTTACTTGCATGCATGGCTTTTGCTTCCTCTGTTAAAGTGTCTTTATCTCAACCCATGAGTTTTCTGGCTTTCACCCTTCCAACTACTTTGATCCTACTGGTGGGGGAGTGAGCGAGTGGCTGAGTGGTGCTTGGTTGCTGGCTGAGATGAAACCATGACAGTTACTTACTTTTCAGATTGCTCAAGCTGGAACATTTTCCTCTTACCTTATTGCCACACCATTTGAGGCTTGATATCTGCATTCTTTGCAACTTACTGCTTTCTTGGGGCTATTGGGTTTTTTGATAGGCATATCCCTTTCAGATATTTATTTCTAATATTTTTTAAATACTAAGGTGTGTTAAATTTCGTTTAATTATGTTGCATTCTAACTAGGACAAAAATAAACCAACAAGTCAGAAAAAAACCTATAAGTGGCATATGAGTGTAGCCAGTGCCTTAGTTTTGTTGAATTCAAATAGAAAATGTAATTTAGGGGTTTTTCTAAGGTTTTCTCAGTCTAGAGACTCTCAGCACTTGAAGTCATCTCTTTTTTACTTTTTCTTTCTTTGACATATGCTGTCGTGACTGCCTGGTCTGCTCAAAGTAAGTTAAGCTCACTGCAATTTTCCCTTTCATGCCCAATGTCTCCTTTGCCAGAATCTCCATGCCTGCTTCCACAGGACAGGCATCCTACATTCTTCTGCTGAAATTACTCCTTGAGCATGTTTCCCTGAGGAGACTTTTGACCTTGGCTATTTATAGACTAAAAGTTAATACAGTTGCATTTAAAAAATCCCCAAACAATTCTGCTGTCTTATCTTCTATTGATATGTATTAGTTTCCCAAGCAACCACATAATCCCCTTGTCCTTCTGCCTCACCCTTCCTTCTCCTTTACTTTTCTCTTAACTTAGTTTATAAGCTCTTTTGTTTGAGCAGATTCATTTTTACAGACATTCCTGGAGTCTGTGTTTATATTGCTGTTAAATATTGGCTTGGTATGTGAGAATTCCTGAGTGATCCCTCACTAACCTGTGTTGCTGCAACCTTGCACGTCAGCTTTTCTTTGTGCTTTTACATCGAGCCTTGCTGACTAAGTAAGTGGGTAACATGCTCTTCACCCGTTGGCTGATGCAGGACCTGGTGATGGCTTTTAGTATTGGAAGACAAAAGAATAGCCAAGAGTTGGAGGTGAAGCCAACAGATAAAGTAGAAGAGGAATTTGGTGCTGCTTTCACTTCAGCAACTCTTTGTTATCTTTTAGCCTCAGATGCTGCTGCTCTTACTCAATTGTCACTGTCTTTTTCCATTTAAGTCTAAAATTGCCCATGGCTGATCATAGTTGACATGTGTCACTGTGGAGATTAGTTATAGGAGCTTCACAATCTTGCCCACCCAGAAAGACAGTAAGGACATTTTTCTGCCTTTTACCCTCAGTGTAGGTTTGGGCTGGTTGCTGGACACCAGGGGCATCCGAGGTGACAACTAAAAAATCTGTAACTTTGTCCTTTTGATGTAAACTTTTTGATTTGAGTTCCTGGAGTGCTTCAGGGCACCCTTGAAGCTTACAGATCAAACTCCAAAGTCCCTGCTCCCTCAGAGTTAAGAAAGGATGAAAAAGCAAACAGACTTGGTGAGGATCACCCAGCAGGTCAATGCTTGTGCTGGAAGTGCAGTTGAAATCTGAGGTATTCTAGATCAGAGTCTTCTCTGCTGCATCTCACTGCCACGCTCAAGCCATGGATGGAGACATTCAGCTGTCTGGATAATGTGCCATTTTGTTGTGCTGCTTTAAACTCCAAAATAAGGGAGAAGGTCTGGTTGTCAGGCACCTTCTGCATTCCCTGGAGTGAATTGCTCTACACTGCCTGTTGATCTTTGATCATGAAAATGTGAAATGTACTGATCTTGGGCTGCTGGAGGGAAGTGCTGCAAGGTGGTGTCAAGATGTCTGTTTTCCAGACAAGCAGGCTATGCCCCATCCTGCTCCACCAGCTGCATAAACCTGCTGCTCCTGTCTTCTATTCCATTCACAAAAAACCTTACACCATGCATTTGTCATTTCCATATCAGTAGTGTCAGCTGTACTTTCTGGTGTGTGTGTCTAGAAGAACTAGTGCTCTGGTTTGCTGGAGGCTTGGTTTTGCTCCGAAAACCCCTGCCTCTGGACATAACAGGAATACACATGATTTCTAAGGGTAGGTTGCTGTCTGTCACACGTTCCTCATGACTTTTTCTTCCTTGGCATGATTAGGTGGAACCCAGCAAGTTTCTGACCTGTCTACACTGCAAACATTTAAGTCACTTTCCAGGTAGAAAGTATGCTAATTCTTTTCTGCATTGAGGTAGAACCTTTAGTACCTTCATCAGTAGAGAAATGCACCTGAAGAGTAGTCGAGGTGTGTGCTTTTAGAAATAATACTTGGACACAAGATGCATCACCTCAACTACAGTATACAGTATATGTCATCCCAACTACAGTACAAGGAGTACCTCTGGGACAGTAATTACCTTGTATTCCTCTATGATGAGTTGTACTGCAAATGCATAATTAGCTGTTGCCAAGCAGAAGTGAATGCTTCATATTAATTTGGAACTTTGGGGGGGTGGGATTTCTTCTGGAAAATATCACAAGGGAATTGATCAAGGATATCCTGAACCTCAGAGAATTTCTGACTATTAAGAAAACAATTGAGTTCTTTTTTTATTTATGCATTATGAAACCTAATTTTTAATTCCTTTGTTTGGAGCTTCTTGCCAGACACCTTTTCTTTTCCCCCACTTGGATTATTGCCAAAATATAGTATAAACAAGTTAGCACTTTCTTCTTCAAAAGCTTTAATCTCATTGCTTTTTCCATACCAAATAGCAAAGAATACAGAAACCAGAGCCATGAAATGTTCTTAAGTTTAAAGCTCAAATTAATTTAGTCTCCTTGATATTTTTTAGTGTTGAAGCAAGTAGACTGCTTTTGAAATATTATGTGGGAATGCAAATTCTTCATGACACTGCAGAAGTGAGAAGAGATCTCAGCAAAAAGCCTTGGGATTTAAGCAAAAGCAAGGAAGAACTGTTTGCACTCACTGATTGAAGTCTTGCACCATCTGTGATAAGCAAGACAAACCAACAGTCTTGTAAACCGGACCTGATAGCTCTCTTTATGGCTTTGTTTTGCCCCAGTGGTTGTAATTGTAATGAAAAACTGTTTGCTTACCTGTTTAATGGAAAAATACCCCTTGCATTTTAATGGAAAAATACCCCTTGTGTGTCCATTCCTCCAAACCGGCTATGAAAGGAATGGCATGCCCACTCCTTCCCCAAACCCTATATATACCAAAGGTTGTAACCAATAAGAGGTTCAGTTTGTCCATACAACCTGGGTCCATGAAATCAGTCGCTACAACATTGAATTACACATTTAATTCTAACAATGTTATCTTGGTGTCATACAGGACGACGAGGACAAGCTTGAGAGTGGGAATCTCATGCAGTTTAACAATTCCAAGTTCAAGGTGCTGCACCTGGATTGGGGCAACCCCCAGTATCAATACAGGCTGGGGGATGAACAGGTCGAGAGCAACCCTGACGAGGACTTGGGGGTGCTGGTGGATGAGAGGCTGGACATGACCCACTTGAAGCCCAGCAAGTCCTTCTTGTCCTGGGCTGCATTAAAAGCAGCGTGGGCAGTAGGTCAAGGGAGGTGATTCTCTCCCTCTCCTCTCCTCTGGTGAGATCCCACCTGGAGTGCTGTGTCCAGGTCTGGGGCCCCCAGCACAGAAGGAACAAGCAAGTCCAGAGCAGGGCCACCAAGTTGATCAGAGGGATGGAACACCTCTCCTGTGAGGAAAGGCTGGGGAAATTGGGTTTGTTCAGCCTGGAAAAGAGAAGGCTTCAGGTTGACCTAATTGCAGCCTTCTGGTACCTGAAGGGAACCTTAGGAAAGATGGGAAGGGACTATATACAAGAGCATATAGTACAGGACAAGGGGGAGTGGATTCAAACTAAAAGAGAGAGGGTTTAGTTTAGAATTAAGAGGAAGTTCTTTGCTGTGAAGGTGGTGAAACACTGGAATAGGTTGCCCAGGGAAGTTGTGGGTGGCCCATCCCTGGAAGTGTTCAAGGCCAGGCTAGATGGAGCTCTGAGAAACCTGGTCTAGTGAAAGATGTCCCTGCCTATGGGAGGGGTATAGGAACTAGATGGTGTTTAAGGACCCTTGCAACACAAACCATTCTGTGATTCTATGATTTTGTGATCTTTTTCATTCCCGTTATGTTCTACTGGGAATGCAGGGGGGTTGGCAAAGTGTGATGTTGATTATATACTTATTTATAAGGAGGTGTACATATACATAGATATAAAATGTGTGCATAATCTCCAGAGACTTTTCAAGTGGAAAGATCTGAAATTATTGATGAATGATATTTTTTTTCTTTGGAAAAGCCTCTTTATTATCAGCGGTAATGCAATGTCATCTAGCTCAGTGCCTTACACATTACAAATGGAATACAACTATTGTTTAGGTTCTTGTGTCAGAACCTTCCCAAATTATTGAATGTACACTTTTTTTTTTCTAGTAGCAAGCTCTTTTAACAATATGTCCTCTTTGGTCAGGATAAATTTTTAATTGAAAAAGAAAACTCTGTCAAATAAATATTTATTTATTTAACTAAAGTGTGAATCAGTTTTATCAATGGTGGCTGTTGATACAGAATTAAATCCAGATCACACTCAGAACCTAGTGCTAAATCACTGAACTTTCAGTAATGACAAGTTGTTATGAACTATTCCTATATTTTTTTGTTTAAGCAAATTAAGCCCGTCTGTATCCTAGCATGTGGATTTTGCATGTAAGCATTTACAGATATGATAGAACTTTTGCACACATTACAAGCTTATGTTATAAAGATCCTGCATTTTCTCTTGCATGCAGAATAATTTACACTTGCAAAATCAAGACATAAGTTTGAGTATATTCAGTTTTGTTCTGCCCAAAAGGCAGAGAAAGTTTGCATTAATATTTATCTCATTTGAGATTAGGTGGAACTGTTGAATTTATGTTGACAGTTGATTATTTTATAATGTTAACTGAAGACAAAAATTTGACCACCATACTGAGCCTTATAAATATAAATCCATATGTGTGTGTGTATATATATATATATATACACACATACATAAAAATCTTCCTTTTGTCTGAATGCTAACATTCATACCAAACTCTTGGAATGCTGGAAGGAAGTCCAGGTCCTGGCTCTAATGTACTCTTTGTAATTTAATTAACTGGCATACTTTGATGTTCAATTAGAGTTTTAAGAGCTGACTCCATTAATTAGCTTGTTTTGAAAACGTCAAATTAGAAAAATAGTGTGAAGGCCTTTGTCAGGGAACATGGCTTTGTGCTTTTTGGGCAGCTCATAAATGGTATTCGTAATATAGCTATTTTACAGAAAGCCTAAGGAATAGGATTTGTGTTCTTTGAAAAAAAAGCTGGTAATTAGCTTTTTCAATGCATGAACGTTTGGGTGGAGTGTCAAAGACAGTGTAGAGCTTTATTTGCATGGCAACATTGTTCTAACACCCGTCTAAAAGGGAACTTAGATGCTTGTCCGTGTGAGAGAAGCATTTCGGCTTGACCTAGGACAAAAGATCAGTGCGGATCATGAACTTCTACCTGGTTTGTATTCTGAAGCTCTCTTAGAATAATATGCAGAAAAAGTAAGATTAGCAAGAAAATACATTAAATATCTGGTGTCTGTGCTAATGTTCCTGCCTGCAATTTGCCTAGTTGATAAATACTCAGACTAATTTCTCTGTATTTCATTACCTATGCCTTGTGAGGCTAAAGAATACTGGAAACAGGGAGAATCTGGGTATTCCCACCAGATCTCCTCTTTTCTCCTTTCACTAGAGGCCGCAGGGCTAAACTTTTCACATTGTGTGGTGCTTGAAACTCCCACATCTAGATATTATTGAACATGCTTCACGTGGAAATTTTATCAGTGTGGATTCTGAGCCCTTCCTACATCTGTTGAGAAGGGCAGCGACCTCGATGGGAGACTGCTTGTTAGGTCTGGCCAGGCTGCTGTCTGTCCAGCCGCCCAAGAGGAAAGAATTCAGCTGTTATGTCATGTGCAGGAAGACTGGCACTGTGAAAAGTACTGGATTTGGTGTGCAGGAGTGATGTGGGAATGACATACTTCTGCAATAGGTCTGACATCTTTGTATCCCTGCCCTAGTGCACGGGCAGTAACTTTAGCATGCGGTGCCCAGCACCTTCCTGCAGGTGAAGTGGTAGCGATGGTCTAGGTGGGTTCTGCTCACACCCAGAGTAAGGTAGCCCACATCATGCAATTCACTTTGCAGCTACAGAAAACCTGAAACCCAAATGTGGGTCATACTTAACTCCTGTTATACACATGTCAGTGCCTGGGTATATCAACTGTCAGGCTCCCAGTGATTCACTCAGGAGTATAGGCTCAGGCTTACAAACACGTGTAACACCCGTGGGAATAACTCTTTTGTGCTTGTTCTTGTTGATTCCAGGAACTACATTTAAACATAAGTCTAATTATCTGTTTTAATAGATAAGTTAATTGCAGCAACTAAAAATAAACTAATCAGGCTAAATTTAAATCTAAATTAAATCAATTGTCAAAGCCTAACAGCAGGATTTCCCGCTGATTAATGCAGAGTTGCCTATTTCTGCCCTGTTCCTATTTCCTTTTTCTTCCAAACCCTGATTTCAGGTGTGATTGTCCTTAAAATGTTCTTTCCTTCTCCATTTTTATAGATTATTCTGAGATCTTTGAAGAATAAGACATGTTCTGTAAAGACAACTGCAAGAATGGAAGATATGCAGCATGTGCTGCACTCAAGAACTTCACTCTTGTGATAGATGCTGTTCCCGTCCCAGAAACTGACATGATCAGTTGGTCAAGGGTAAGTTTATTAGGATGAACACATTCCAGGTACTATTTTATCTTATTTTCTGAAGGAAAAATTAAGTTTGCTCTCTGCCAGGGGACTTCCTCCCACCCTGTTAGACACCAGATCAGTTATTATTGTATCAGAACCAACTTGTGGGGAATGTGTGTGTGTGTGTGTGTAGATGGGTTGAACCTCCCCCTAGGGTGGCATTGCATCCTTCATGGCAGCCCCTGGAGCCCACATGGGGAAGCCCTGGAGTAGCTGTCAGTCATGAACAGCTCAGGAAAACCATAACACACCACAGCTCCTTGGCAGGGAGAGTGAGGACACTGCCCCTCACCCTGGCCTGGAAACCCCTGGGTGGCTGGTGGGTCAGAGACCCCTCCTGGAGGGGTTGGCCATAGACACCAGAGCAGATAAATCCAAGAGAGTGTGTTTGCCTCGTGTTGTGGCCCTGTTATGGTCCAATGACTTGTGAGAGCTGGTGTTCTACAAGGCCTCGGTGGTAGCTATATAATCTGTCTCTCCCTCTTTCTCCTTCTCTCTCGATCCCTCTGCTTCTCTTTCTCTGCTGGTTTGAAGCTGGAGGGATTGAATCTTGATTTAGGCATTGTGGAATTGGTTGGATTTTGCATTGTGTTGTTGGTGTATTGGATCTTCATTCAAGTGTTGCTAGTTTACTGGATTTTGACTTAACTGTTGTGGATTAATAATATATGTGGAATCAGTATTGTGGTGGAATACTTTGTTTAGCTTGTGTGGTGTCCTTTTGAACTTTGGCCAAGTCCCCTTATTTACTCCCCTAAATTAATAAAAAAATTCCTTGGGAACAAGGCTGTGGCTTATTCTCTTGATGCTATCTCGAGGCATTAAAGAACCCTATATCAGTATATTAAAGCAAAACTCATAGCCAATCCCGTGAGCCGGCAGCTCCTCGGGCTCGGAGTTTTACACACCCATTACCCAGAAAGTAATGTCAAGTTTTAAGCACTCCAGACAAAAGGTTGGAGATCTGAAAGATAATTACATTTCTACAAGTTTCATGAAAATCAGTGGCTTTGTAGAAGAAAGAGACTGTGACTGTTTTATCCTCAGGAAAAAATAGCCAAATAGTGTATTTGTTCTTGTTGACCTGTTGCTTCACCATTCAACACGTTTGGCCAGTTAGCAGAGGTGTCTAGTTTCAAACTGCAGCAATGCAACCTCATGTCACTTTGCAACTAGGGAAAGGAAGCATAGGGTATGAAGGGAAGGTGGCAAGGGACTTGGGAAGAAGCATGGGGTATACTGGAGATACTGCTCTCTTGGCTAGGGAATAGGACTAATGGTTACTGAAGCAAGAGCACAGCGAATAGGAAGGGGAACTGATGTCATTAACTCTGTTAAATGGCATTTTTACTTCCAGAGTGTGGAACTTAAAGACACAAATCCACAGAGAAAGGTGGCATTCATTCTACTTGTCTCGGAACAACTTGTTTGTTACCTTTGACAGCTTACTACCTCCTTGTTTCACGGCTGAACAGAGCACTTCTCTGTGCATCCATCCAAGCTGACCTAGCCATCAGAGTCTCCAGGAACCTGCTTAAAGAGTTTGTAATCAGGAGGATTCTTCTTTCTCTATCCTAGTTCCAGTTTTGGCTTCTTTGCTGTGAAAGGTGACGACTTTCCTGCCAGTATAGTTAGCAAGAATTTAAGTTCACCACAGGCAAACTTTAGTTTGAAATAGAATCACATGAAATTTTAACTCTAGCCTAGATTTGCAAGATGGGGCACAGTAAGTGGAGCAGGACACTGCTTACATTTTTCACGTGCATGTCTTGTGGCACAAGAAACAGCCCTAAAAAGGTGGTGGTGACTTCACAGACCCTCTGGTTTGAATTGTGAAGCAATTGCATCACTTCCAACATCTCTGTAATCTTCCACATATTCTCTAGATGCTTGATACTAGTCCTCAAATGCCACTAGCTATTGGAGAGATTGACGTCAGATGCGATGTTATGTGCCTTGAGGGATAAAAGTTCCCTGTAATATATTAGGATATTTCTGAAATTGTTGGATATTCTGTAATGGAAGTACGGTCTGGTAGCTGCTGTGATTCCCTCTCTCCTGGGCACAGCAGAGGAGTCACAAAGGTTTCTGAATATCTCTGAAAAAATACCACAGAAAACATTGACTAAATGATATTTGTGGCTAATAGACAGAGGAGGAATTCCTGTTTTGTTCTGGAGTAACAAATTCACATAATTTTTTACTTTACTAGCTAAAATTAAAATAGTGAAAGAGGTAAATAAAAGTACTGAATGTACTTAGGGATCTCTTGTTGTTTTATTTTTTATCAAGAGACTGTTTAATCTGCTTTCCTGAGTACAGCAGTCTTTTTCTCTCTTGTCTCATCTTTCTCCAATATAAATAATATATTGGGCACATGGAGGTATAAGCATATAAAAAATTTTTCATTTCATGTGGGCAGCAGTGAAGCTTGTAGGCATTTCAGTTGAGCCATTTAAAAATTTTATGAACGCATTTCTACTATGCAGGAGTAAAACCATTTTCTTTTGCTTTCTGTAATTTCACCCAAAGAAACAATAAGAAAGCACAGTTTCTGTTCAGCCTATTTAATTCTGATCATGCCTAAAAAATAATAACAGCAGTCCTAACTGCAAATCTATCAGATACACAAATAATCCAAAAATGAGTCTCCTCCTTCATTGCACTTGGTTTGTGTCCAGTAAGAGAGTGATTGAGGGAGTTTGAGCAAATTAATGCTTTATATCGGCCCATTTAGATTAAATTTCTGAGACAATTGTGGGCAATGCTGGTAAAAAATAATGGTTAATTTAATTTGACCTTTTTAAAATGCAAACACTATAAGTAACTGCCTTAAGTTGCATAAATTGCTTGATTTAATAAATCTAGTTTGCTTTCTTTTATTTATTTTATTGCTTATTGTGTGTTTTCAGAGTTTTCTCCATCCACTTCTCTAATGTAATAAAACTGGAAAGGAAGCCAGATGACAGTCAGATGGCAAGGCAGCTCTGACACAAATGAAAATGAGTAGGCTTGGGTATTACTTAGCCGTTGTAAAACAGATGTCTTCACACTGTTTCATAGGTTTTCACAGAGGTCACATTACAGATCACACTTTTTCCCATTGCACAGTGCTCCTGGCCTCTTCCTCGTGAAAATGTCCTCTCCCTTTTCAACTACAACAACCATGGAGAACTAAATTTAGGAATATAATCAAGTATTTTCTTACAGTTTTTTAAATGAAAGGAAACATTTATGAACTGACTTTAATTGCACCTACAGCCTCAGCAGCCCCACTCTCTACTTCCCTCAACCTAGCAGAGTGACCTCTACCTGTCTCAATAACCTGGCTGATAATTGTATATATTTTGCAGCTAATCCTCACAATTCACTAGAGAGAAACCAAAAGGCAAACTCTGAAAGCATTATGTATATTAAAACAACTCCTTCCTGTGTGTCTGGCCCTGGTCTCTCCTCAGGGGACATCTCTCCCCACAGCCAACATGCCTCAGGAGGGAATTGCTGCCTTGGGAGCAGGTCCCTCCCTCCCTTGAGACAACACATACAGCTCTGCAGCCCTGGTGCAAGGCAGGTAAGTAACAGAATAGCAATAAAATAACATTTTTCAGAGTACTTCAGATGCCCAAACAATGCTCTTAGGCAGCTGAGCTGGCCCTCAAAAAAGCTGTGTGAAGAGCTATGGTTAGAAACCGCACCGGAGCCCTCCACAGCTCCTCAGGACTTCGCCACAGGTATTGGCTGTGTCTGTCTGTGGATCTCCACCTACTCCACAAAACGAACAATGTTAACACCTCTGTGAAAGTAATTTTTTTTGTAGAATTACTAAGTCAGTTAACCACAATGACAGAGGTAAAAATGCCAGGTATGTCTCTCTGTAGTCCTGAGCATCTATGAGGAGATGAGTGACAGGGCGAGGCCAGCAATTCAAACGTTGTTCAGAGGTATCACACCATGGGGTAAAAAAGCAATAGCAGACTGCAAGAAGGAAACTTTTTTTTTTTTTATTTAAAAGAAATTAGAAACCACCTGAAAGGAAAAAGTTGGGAAATTAAATCCCTGGACTCAGCATGGAGGCGCATAATGAATACCTTATTAGCATCACAGAGGGGACAGCGTGCACAGAGGGGACAGTGTGCACACCCCAGAATATAAAAGGAAAAAAAAAAACAGAAGGAAGTGAGAGCCCCAATAATGTGTTCAAGAGATAAGATACAGTGTTTTATTGAAACTAAATTCTGTCTTTTCTTTTAGAAGCACACTTGGAATCAAAACAATTCTAATGAAGTGGAGGGGACTTTGGGAGGTAAGAGAAGCAAAGCAGAAGTCTGAAAACTAATATTCAAAGGTACAAAGACAAGGAAGGACTGATTTAAGGTGATCAGAATCTCACTGTGGGGAAAAACGTTGTATCTGTTAGACCACTGGAGTAGAGAGAGGGCAGCTGAAGCCCTGGCAGCCTGCAGAGCAGTGTATGAATGTTTCTTTACAGGCTGAGAGGGTCCCACCCTCCGTGCGCCCAGGAGAGGTTGTGGCATTTCACACGGGCACGGACATTACAGACTGCAAGGCGTGGATTCTTTCTGGGGAAGAAATTTTTAAGCCAGATAAGCTTTATGTTGGGGTTGCCATCTTTGGAATAGCAAGCAGCAAGACAAATAGGTAACAATGAATTGTTGTCATATTGTATATGTGGATTGATCCATGGAGGGGCAGACAGGATTGATTATTTTAACCTATCACTCATGTTATCAGTTTCAACTTAGAGATCTCTTTTTGTTGCCTTCTCTCTGTGCTGGAAAGTTCTTCTGCTTTCTGATCCTGATCAATACAACCTGCAACAACAGTTAGGTTGGAGCTTTTTTCCCCCATGTCTTCATTTTCCCTAGTCTAAGCAGTCTCTATTCTTGTGTTTGATGATCTCAGTGTCATTTTCACTTCCACTAAATAATCTCAGCATTTTGCCATTTTGCCTTAAGTCCCCTTAGACACCTGTTTTGTAGATATAACTGCCATTAGAGTTAGGCAGAATTATAGGATTGATCCTGTTTCATTGAATTTGATGAGAATTTTCATTAATTTTAATGGAAAATTACTTATATCCTAAATCTGTGGAGGAAAAAAAAAACCCAGACATTTTCTGCTGTAGGTAATAAGTAGTTCTAAACTCACCTGAATTAACTATATACCTATTTGCTCTTCTTTCATAGCTCTACTTCATCAATTTTGTTACTTGTGTTCAGTTACCAGAAAGATATTTAGTGTTTCCCTCTCTGAGCTTTGCTGAAGCCTTCAAGGCTTTCCCCAACAGCAAATGAAAGAAATATGAAAGGTATTCTTGTAGCATTGTGGGGCAAGAATTGTGTAAAAGTGATCCTTTACATCACATTTAGACACCTCCCCCCCATCTGATACTATGCCTGGCTACTTCCATAGTGATATGAATAGCTGCCTAGCCATTTATGCTTTTTTGATTTTATTTAAACTAGTTATTAAGATAACTGTGTCATTTCTTTGCGGCTATATGTGGTTTTTGGTTATAATATTCCAGTTTCTTAGTTCTGGGGAACAATAATGCTGACAATATGAGTTGGTTCTATACAGCTGTCTAAATTGCTTTATCCAGGTGGCTTTTACTGATTAAGGAGATTTTGAAGCTTCATCAGAGATGAATTATATGTCTGTCTTTATTATAGGTACAAAAAGCCCAGGCTATTAACAAGCTGAAGCTTATACAGTGTGCCCATGTATGGTCCTCATCAAAAGAATTCTGAACAGCCCTGGTTAATCAGCACCTGACAACTTTCTAGATATAAATACATAGGTATAAAGTGTAATTGAATTGAAGTAAATTTCCATTTGGCTTTTACCTTCTAATTATTTAGCAGCTGAGCATCAAAACCTCTTTACCACAACATGCCTGCAGGGCCCTGCAGTAGACAGTACATAACTGAGTAGAATTTAGCTACCTCAAAAAAATCTTACAGCTCAAGTGATTTTGAAATATTTGAAACGTGAGAAACTTTACTGCTCATGAGAGTACAGTGAAAATTATCAATTAGAATACAAATGTACTAATTACTGTATTGAAAAATTAAAACTCCAGTAAGAATATGACGGCAGGCTTGCTGACACGCAAAATTAAGTCTATTCTGAATACTGCATTAGTATAAACAAGAAACACTACCACAAAATAGAAAATTTATGACACAGTCCTTGGTAAGGAAAGGAATTTTTAGGGTTATGGTTTGTTTACTCCTAAGATGTTGATTGCAGCTCATTCTTATTGTGTGGAGTAGAGCATTGAAAATCCTTGGCAGAAACCAGTGTCTAAATGCATATATATAATCAGTTTTGCTTGATTAAATTAATGTAGTTCTCCTGACATTCAACCTAAAATGCAAAAGCACAGCAAACCAAATTTAAACTAATGATGTCCTGCTGTCTAACAAAAGCCACAAACACCTCCAGATTTACCAGGTCCATTGCAGGTTCTCATGTGTTTAACCGGTTCACAAAAATCCCAAGTCTCCCTGCAAGGTTTTCCTTGAAATACCATTTCAATCACAGCATATTCCTGATGATTTCTACCAGAAAACTTGGGGCATGTGGTTGCCTAAATTAAGAAAGTATGGAAGGCTGTGTTTTTCACTCAGCCGAAAGGGTAAATGTAGGGGATCTTGGGAGAGACAGATTGTGTCCAACCAAGTATCTTTTCATTTGTGTCAATAATACATATGAGAGAGGATTTAAAGAGGAATCTTGGGTTTATTGACTTTTATAAAAAAATAAATATTTTAAGAAATTAGTAAATAATATCGTTCTTTAGAGTGTGGATGAATATAGAAACTAATGTCATTGTAAGAGAAAAATTCAGTAGGTAGAAGGTGAGATGGATGAGGATTGCATTTTCTTGAAAACTACTCATAGGAATATTTCCATGTGGCTTTTTTGTTTCAAAAATTTTTTGTTATAATTAAGAAAAAAAAAATCGCACTAATTTAAAAAATCAGTGATATTCCAGGAAAAATCACAAGTTGTATCAGCTGTTGTTTAGATGCTGACCCTTTATTCTAAAGTAGGCAAGAATACCCCTCTCTTCTTCCTTTGTGCACATATCTGTATGCACACATCCCCATCGAAACAAATGGTCTCTTAATTTGCTGGAAAAAATATCTCAAATGTGATGTAAAGTTCAGATTCCATTGATTTATTGCCTCTAAAATTCTCTCTGTCCTCTGCAGAAATTAATCATAATTTTGAGAATAAGTTCTACTTTGGGTCATTACATTCTGCTTACCTCCAATTCCTCCAGTAGCTTCAGCTAATTAAATATTTCTGACTATTTTTTCTTGAATAGTTATGTAGCATATCTATCTGCTGGTATAAAAAAGAAACTTCAATTATTTTTTAAACAGAAACTTAGAAAAGGACTGGAATGCCTGAAAACTAAGAAAACTTCTGTTATACCAAAACAGTATTCAAAAAACTCCATGAATTACTTTATATAAAGAAAAAATTCAGACTTTTAAAAAAAGTAGATTACCTTATTACTATATCAAGTGCAAATTAGGTACTTTTTATCTGTATCAATAAATTATCATTGAGTTAGATCCATAAAGACAGTCAAGGGCATCTCTGTGTTGTATTAGCTAACACCTGGATGGCTCTGAACAAGCTAATTCCCTTGAGCCATGTGGTGAATAAGGTACATTGGGACTAACTCCCTTTTATAGGGAGCATTACTAAGAAAGACCAAAGTTGCATTAAGTGTTCATATTAATATTAGTTTTTAAATATGCAGAGTACAGAAAAACAAGCCTGAAAGCTCACATCTGTCAAAAGGAATTTTTTTTTGGTAGAAAATACATTACAGAGTTTCATATTAATTTTGAAGGCTTCCATATCTTCTCCCCATTGGCAAGCCTGAAAAATTATTCTGGCAACCAAAATTCCAGCAGTGTTCCTCCCTTTGTTTTTCTTTACATGTTGGTAGACTTATTGTGCAGAAATATACTGACAGTGCTAATGAGATTTGTACCCCCAAGTATCTCAAAATAAAGAGCCTCCATATAGAAGGGCAGGCTGAGTGTGACAGAATAAATTGGTGAAAATGCAGGGGTCACAGCATTTTCTGCCCTCCCCATATCAAGATTTTTGGTGATACACAACCCTGTGACCTGAGAACCAAGTAGCAGACAGACATGGAATGACTGCTGAGAGACACAGTGTAGCTTGAAAGAGCTGTAAATTTGGATATGCACTTTATTTTTTGTCTGACTGTAAAACCTAACAAAATCCCAGAGTTAACTAGGGAAAATAGTTAAGGTTTTCCTACCTCCAAAGACATCTCAGTGGATTTCCATGCAGAAGAGAACAAATAAGCCTTCATTAGCAGTGGTGTTGAGAATGGGGCTCCTTCTCTCTTGGCTCTGCTTGTTTCACAAACCTCATCAGAATAAAAAATAGCAGCTGTGTGTCGCTTTTGTCATTCAAATCTGCAATCCTGACATAACCCTGATGAGTAGAAAATACAGTTTTTACTTTGTGGGTGATCTCTTCCTGAACATTATTGTCATATTCCATGTTTGTTATTAGAAAAATACAACTTAAATTCCTCCCTGCTCTTCTGTCGTGGCTACTTCACATGTCTGGAGTGTTGTCTTAGATTGGGAGCCAAAAAATTACTCACCAGGCAATTATTAGTAGAGATAAGTTAAGAGAGCAACTTTGATAGAAGGCCTTCAACCACCATGGGAGTACAGATGCTTGCACACCACGTGTCCAGGGAGTTCCACAATTTAAGGTGTTTGTCCATCCAATCCCAGATCTATCCACTCCCCACATCCTCCCAGTTCTGCCCCTGGCATGTCCCTCTGGAAATTGAGTTGGGGGTCCTAAGACCCCCTCTTCCTCATCTTCCTCTTCATCACAGCTCGTTCAGTCCTTGGAGCTCCTCCGAAGTTCTGGATTTTGAAGGATGCTTTGTCTGTCATGGTATCTTCTTGTAGAGGCCTGGGGTGTGATGTTCTTAAACAGAAAGAAGGCCTACCTTTGAGAGAAGTCTATACAAGCTAAAGGCATTTATAAAATTAGGTATGAAATTGGGTGATAGGGTTGGGTAAATGTGCAAACTACTGTGCTAAAGGTGAGCTGCCTACAGCTACTTCTAAAATCTACAAAAAGCTAAAAATCCAAAAAATCCATAGGTATCAGGAGAAATCCATGCTGGATGGAGCACAACCACGCTGTGCTGCTGGTTTTAATATCTACATTTTGTAATATTATATGGAAGTAAATCTAAACACAGGCTTTATGATGGTCTATTAGGAGAAGTCCAGCCACCTACTCCACATGCTGGCAGTTTACACAGTTAATTAATTTCCTGCAACATGGATGTTCTGCTGTTTCAGTTTAGCAGGCTTTAGAACCCACATTAAAGATACTCTGAGATCTTTATTTCCTTTCAGGGAAAAAGAAGAAAGAAGAAATTACATTTGGTTGGATGAACACCCAAATGAGGTATGTGCTTGAGAATGGCTGGTTTTTTCTTGTTTTAAAAGGAATCATTAAATAAGACATCTGTCTCAAGAGCTTTCTAGATATTTTTTGACATCAGGGAATCTTTATTTCTGGGTCCTGTTGGTCTTTGACAGTATAAGGTATATGAACATTGTGATTAGTTTTTTAGTATTCTTTTCCCTCTAAATAGAAGGAATTTAAATCTACAGAGATACATTTTGACATTTCTTGTTGAATAATCAGGTAGCTGATAGCCATTTCTAAGTCTTTGGATAAGTCTTTTAAAATGCAGGAGGAATTGCTAATTGAGTTTTTAATTGTTTAGGAAACAATTCCTCTTCAGAAATTCTGCTTTTTTTAATAGATTTTAATATGGAAACAGCCTTGGCTGTTAACTGTGATTTCTGTTTCTGAAGGTGTTGGCAAAGTAAGGCAAATCAGCCTGTGGTAGTATTTTAAAGTAAAGAATTCCTTCACTGGAGAGGTGTGTCATAAAAAATGAGATCTTTAGAATCTCACTACTTTTCTTGCATCAGATTGCAGAAATTCAGCCCAACTTCCCCCTTGAATTCCTTCACATCTAATGTTTGCTCTTGTTTTTTGGAGGGTTTTTCAGAGTAGTCCCCTTGGTGCAACCGGGAATAGGATCCATTGCCCAGCTTCCCAAATTGGAATGGAAAAGATACTAGGACTGTTTAGACAATTTTTTTTCTGTATGATGGAGTTCTAGTAGTTTTGGGAAGAACTCAAGTCAAACATATCATGTAGTATGTGAAGGCTGTCAACTTAGTTACACTGGTATATATGGTGCCTATGAGAATTCTTATAATGGCTACATCTTTAAGCTGTAGGAAGAGAAACAAATATATGTTTGTAGAAAGTGTACTTACTCTGCAAACTTTCCTCCCCAGTGGAATTTTAATGCCACAAACAACGTAAAACATACTGGAGTCATTTAAATTGGAACTTTTATTTGCAGTACTTCTTTTTCTGACACTGTTGTGAAATGCTCAAAAATCCAGATGGGCCTTATTCTTAAAACCAGAAGGCAGAATACTTCAATAGCATAAACTTGCACTTTCCCTTTCTCCCTTTAGCACACAGTGTTCATCTATTTGTCTTTTTGAACATTCATTACTTTTGCAGATTATACACCTGAAGTCCTTTTCTCCTCTGGATGCACATGTTTAACTTCCAGTAATACCAGTAAATCCTTAAGGGGAAACTAGTCTTCATGAGTCTTTAGAAACTCATGAACTCCCTATTTTGTCTCTTCTTTTTTTCCAATGCGAGCCTTTGTTTTAGCTGTTTGAGGCAGAGTGGTTGAAGATGGAAGATTGGAAGCTTGGAAGATTCATGTAAGATTCAAGGTTAGTTAGGCCAGTTTCATATCCCTCAACAAACTTATTTGCTTGTGGACTTCTGCATTAACTACATACTTTCTTATTGCATGGTGGTTACTGCCAAAGTCTCTTCAGTAATGTATAGATGCCATATGCTTTAATATAACTTCAACTTTTTAAATGTTTGTTTTTTTTTTTTCTCAGTGATGCTGCAGCTAAATTCTGGCTGGAAGCTCCCACACAAGAAATAAAAGCAGTTATAACTCAAATGTGTATCTTTCCTCCTATGGAAATTAAGTTCTTATCATCTCAGTGCCTTATTCGCAAAGGCCTATATTTGCAGCACTATTTATCTTCCTGAAGGGAATTCTCTGAGACCCTGCAGATGAGTAATGGCTTCTCTTAATCAGCCTTTTGAAATACCATTGTCTTGTCTGTCTTTGTTAGAATATCAGCACAGTGATGGGTGTTTTGTAGCATAATATGAAACAATGTGCTTGCTGCTAAGAGCTTGTAATTTTAACAAAGAAGAAGCAACCAGAAAAGGGGCTGGCAAACCCTGGCACTTGAAATTCAAGGGCTGAATGTTTTCCGCACTGAGGGCAAGAATGAGGGAAAGAATGAACAAACACCAAACAGGCAAGAGTTCTCTTGTGCATGCCAGTGTAATCTGCCAGGTCCTACTTAGCAGGCTGTGTTGGCACAGATTCATACATTCTAGGCTTATGTAGCTTCTCCTTGTCTGCTCACATTTTCTTATGTTGCCTGCTGTTACATTTTCTTTGATCTCTATCTCAGTACTATGTAAAGATTCAACCTACCCTTGCTTTAATATGCTTAGTCCTCATTTTTGTTCCTTTTCTTGCTCTAGATAAATGCTATTTCTCAGTACTTTAAATTATCCCCCCAAAAAATGAAACAACAAAATTTTGTGACACTGAACTCCCATCATACATAGTACATTTTCAGTACATGATAAAAATATGAATTTTCCACTTTATGACTTAGGCAGGGCTCTTCTGGACCACAATAGGTCATGAAACCATATTTCTGACATGCCCAGACAAGCGTACCTACATTATGCCTTACTGACCTTTTCCTTAATAGCTTCCAGTTATGGAGCTGCCACAACAGTCCTACACAGCCAATTTCCATGTTTCATGATTCTGATGATTAGAATTACCATAATCTCTTAAGACCACTCCAAATAAGCTGCCTCTTGCCCTCCTTTCATAGAAAACCTCTGTGTTTGCTATCAATCTCTTTAACTTTTCTCCTAATTCTTTTCCCCACCCTGATTAGTCCTCTTGTTTTTTCCTGGATTATGTCAAATCAATCTGTTTGCTATTGCAAGCACTCCATGCAAAACTGGCTACATATCAAGGTCTTACCTGAGTGATAAAAAAATAACTCTTAGGAGGTGTGTGACATGACATTAATGTACTTGGAATTACAGTTTGCTGTTTTGTCTGCACTGTCCAGTGGTTGATGTGTACATATCCTCTCTGTGTTACAAACTTAGGTCTCATCTCTTTTTCTGTTGCATGGCTGCATCACCAGTTTGTATTTCTGTTTTCAGTTTCCTTTTACTCTGTGTAGTGGTTTGAGCCTGTCTTTATCGAAATATATCTTGTTGATATAAATCTCTCCAATTTATCAGGTTCATTTTGGATTCTGATTCAGTCCCTCAGCCTGCTTGCACCACCCTCTCCTTGTGCTGATTTTACAAGTATATGTTCTAGTCCATCATCCAAGACGTTAATGAAATATTAAATAGAATTTGGTAGTCAGTGGATGCAGCAGAGATGAGTAGGCAGTTCAGGGCCCAGGGATGTGGCATGATTTTCTAAATAACGCAGGAAACCATTACTATTTCATTTTTTCTTCTTTCCCCTATAACTGGAGACAGTGGACTTGTTGGTAGGGATGCAAAACTGCCAGACAGATCTTATGCATGCTTCACATCCCAAAATCATTTAAAATTGCAGTAAACACCTTTGTCTTCATATTATAGATGCAGAGGGCAAATGCAGGCAGCTGGTCAATGACAGAGCTAGCGCCGGCAATGCACCTTCCCTCAGGAGTGCCGGGGGCTCCCTCTTCTGGTCTGCCCTGCTTCTCACGGTGTCTGCCTTTCCTGTGTTTCCATGTGCTCCGCAGACAAACTGGTGCAGTAAAATCAACTTTATGCATCGAATAGGCGTGTTCTCTGCCTTGATTAGCATTACTCAAGTGTCCATTAATTGGTCAGTGATGCTGACATTGCTAACAGCAGAAAGAGAAGGGATAAAAGGCAAATCATGTAGAATTATCACAGTATCACGTAAAACCCTTTAATTTCTTCTCTTGCCGCTCCCCAGATGTAAGTGGGTGATGTATAGCACCCCTGTGGGTGTGCTGTGTCCACCTCATCTCCCCTATTTATTACACACAAAGATGAGAGCTCAGTACTGCTATTTCATGACTATTGATTCAAGATAAGTGAATATGTCAGAGCACATGGATTTTTCTGTTGTCTTTCAGCTCCTCCACCAATTGCAGCAGGAAATATGTTTTGGGCTTGAATTCAATGCTGAGGATTTGAAGGCTGGGGCTGGGGGGGAATCGTTCTCCTTTCAAAACAAGTGACATTAAAGGCTATGGACCTTTCTCTCTGCCTTAGTTGTTTTGAAGTTCTGTTCTACTCTTGTATAAGAAGGAAAGGAAAAAAGAAAGCTTTGCCTATCTAGTCTGTCTGCTTCTGGGTAAAATTAAAACTTTTTTTATCTGAGCGGCAGTACTTTGAATCTCAAGATTAAATGAATTTCAGGAATGAACTGGCTGTTAAATAAGAAGGGTTTTTATTATTTTAAAATCAGAATTAGAATAGATTGAACTAGAATTCACCTCAGTGTTTCCAGGTACAAACATATATTGCAACAAGAATAATGATACTTCATAACTCTTAAGGTCTTCTGGGACAAAACCAGGCTTAGAATGGAGTAAAAACCCCAGTGATCTGACTGATACAAGTTTTCAAAGATTTCTCCTCTCAGACTACGAAGGGTGAAGATTTAACCCTGATGCTAAAACTAATCCTGGGAATTGAAATCTGTGGCAGAATTGCATTCTTCAATGCCAGGGAAATCTCTATAATGCCCTCCTTCCCCTCCCCCACCCAAAAAAAGGTTAGAGCAGTAAGAAGCTGCTTAGAAATACAGTTAAGAAAAAAGAATGCGTGCCTTTTGTGCAACATCACTACAGTAGTCTACAGGTGCTAAATTACAGCTCAATATTTTTAAGCCAAAATTTCAATGCAGAGCAGTTGTTCTGGTGTCCTCAGCCAGAGAGCAAGAGAGCATATGGAGGCATGTAGTTCAGAATTTTCTTTCTGTGGTGGAGCCAAGCAGAGTTGATATATAGCTCTGATTTGTAATTTTAAGGTTGCCCTTTATTGCTTAGTGCACTAAACACTGAGGAAAATCACAAGAGAGCTAAAACACCAACCCTCTCTTCTGTTTCATTGTGGGATATTTATTGGAAGACTTCTGGGAGTCTCTCCAGCCCTGAGAGAGGAGACTGCTGGCAGGATTGACCTTAACAGAGACACAGATCTGCTTTTCAAAGGGCTCGGTGTGTGGGGTGGTGCCTGTAAGTTCAACAGAAGTTTCAAGGTTTCTGAACTGCAATATAAAGGTCAGCGATGACCTTTCTTCCTGCTTGCTATGGGAAGATGCAATATCCTTTTCCTATTTTGCTGGCCTCTTGATAATTACTACAGGTATTTAATTTAAGGAATAAAGGGGTGCAAAACACCTAGTGCTCTTTCTGCAGACAATTTCCCCTCAAAAAATGTTTTTGTGTAGGAGGTGTGCCCAAAGGTGCAGAGGACGCACTGAGGGCAGAGAAGCCCAAGGGACATGAGCCAAAATAGCCAACGCCATTGGTTACAAGGTCATGTGGGATATGAAGGAGCGCCGAGTTTGAATAAACCTCTTTGGTTGCCATCTCATAGAGGAGCTGAGTCCACTTCTTTCTTATATAAAGACCCACACAACATTTTTGTTCTGGGAAATGTGAGAATGAAGTGGGACTTCAGGAAATTGTTTCTGTTGTCAGAAAATAATTGCTAAGTTATTTAATCCTAAAACTTGCTGATTTATTTTAACCTAGTTCAGGGAGCCTATAGTAAAACCACCAAATTCTTCCTACCAGCTTTGCAAACAACCTGGCGCAAAACAATCTGTTTCCTGATTTGCAGATCACAGGCAGTAGAAGAGGCTTGGCAAGTCGGATGTAATCCCAAAGTGAGTCTGTCATTTCACTCCTTCAGTTTTACCTGAAATGCTACTGAGAGAGAAGGGACAACTGAGGCTGCTGCTGCTGCTGACAAAGTATGTGCCAGGGGAAGATGTAGTATTCTGTTTGCTTCACAGCTGGGAGCAGTGAGTCCTGAACTCCTGAACTAAATAGAGTCCTGAACTGCAGGGTGGGAAAATGTCACTGTATCACTGCCCCTTCTCAGAGTTTACCAATGCTGGGCTTTGTGAACAATACAAAGAAAAAGCTTCTACCTCACTCTCCCTTCCCCTCTAAATTTCACACCCCATTTAATTTGATTGTTTCACCAACTTAATTGTAAATTGCTCCAGTCAACAGAAAGAAAAGCTGTTTTTTACCAGACTTCCCAGTGATGCTGCCTCTCAATACCAGGCAGGCTGGTGTATTCAGCATGCCAGAGGGCAGACAGTGGCCAACCTGATCTTCTTCCTGTGATTTTGGTCCTTTTTCTTAGTGAACAGGGACATGCCTACCCTAAGACATGCCTACACAAAACTGGAGTGTTTTGTGTATCCACGTTGAATGAAAAGCAACTAAATTCATAGGAGACTTGTCCATCCTGCATGGTTTGCCTTCTTTTTTTTTCATTGTTTTGTTGTTGGTTTGTTTGGGTTTTTTTGCTTTGGTTTAGACAGCAGTCTAGCTGGGAAGCAAAATTGCCAGGGTTTTCTATAAGAAACTTCTGGGGTAAATATTTCAACATTCACTGAATGTTGAATGATCATACAAATTCACTAAGCTGAATTTGTACTTGGATTTTGTGTGCTCCACATTTTGAGGCCACAACCTGGAAAGCAAAAGACTGCTGGAGTTTGGATGAAACGAAGTAATCCCTCTTTCACTTGGTCATCTCTTCTGTTTCGGGGAGCCAGTACTGTTTTCAAAGCAGTGTCCAGCAATAAAGAGGTCTGACACTGCATCTGTCCTAAGTTTGCCTAGTGGGTTATGTGACTGTCTCATTCACACTGTCTGAATATGGCTGTCTTGGGGGTTACAACTGCTTGCTCTTCCTTGTCGATGCTGTTGTGGTGTAAGGAGATTGGGGATGTGATGCTGTTGAGGGCTGTAGGAAGTACAACACTTATAAGCTTTGGTAAAGCCTTGGCAGTAACTATAGGTTTACACCTATTTGTGTTTTGCACATAGTGTCTAAACACAGAGAGAAAATAATGTATCTCATTTAGAGCTCTCTTGGCTAAGCACTACATTTTTAGCTTTAAGCTTTTTGGCAGCATGTAGATTAATCTGTCGACAGTACTGAAGGTGGCCATGTTAGGCTGTTCAGATGAATTAAGAGGCAAGCTCATGTCTTGCCTCAAAATGTTTTGAAAAACTGACCAAGTGCTCAGGTTTTTACTGTCATTGACACTCTTGTCCCTTGCTCATTTTGCTCAATATGTCTTGCTAGATGCAACTGCATTACAGGGGTCGCTCAGGGAGTTCAGAGATATGAACTGCTTTTAGACTTTTTCTCCAGCCCATTAGGCACGGGCTCTCTGTCTTCAGTGTCAGATGTGATAGACTTTGTGTCTATTTTTTTTTTTTTGCTGAAAACACACATTTCTATGGGCACCGTAAGGAAGATTACTGTCCTGCTAATGTTTAAAACCTGATTGCATCACAAAGCCATGACTGAGTACAGTACTTTGTTCAATACTTGCAGTATATCTTTTTCTTTGGAAAGAACACTCTTCAAGAAAACTCTAGTGACAAAGGGAATGTCGTGGAGTTTATTACTCTCCTGCATCTCAAGTTTCCTTTCCTCTGTCCCCATTTACAAAGGTGGGCTTATTTTACTGGAGAAGATTCAGAATGGCACAAGCAGGTTTTTCCTCCAAACATGCAGGTCTACCTTTTTTGGTTTAATAAACCTGTTCTGAGGAGATTGTGCAATGACACTAATGATTCTACCTGTTAGGACTGCTTTCTCTTTAATCTTTGAGCAGAAGCCTATAGCTGAGGTTACAGAATTATTTCCGTTTTAATCCAGGTCTTCCATTGCCTATTAATATTTGCTTGATGTTTAGATCCCACAATGAAATAGTCTTCTGCCTTCAGTAGATTCTCAGGCAACGTGACTGCTTAAGGAAGGGTTGAAGTTGGTTGAAAAAACAATTGTCCAGGAATTTCTTGGAGTACCTTCCTCCATTTTTGATTTAGCTCATTTTAAAACTTAGAGAAATCGTCAATGCACTCCATCTAATAAATTGTTAAATTTATTATGCCATAGGTTTACTTGTTGTAAAAAAAACAAGTGGGATTATTTTTTTCTTTTCCCTGCATCATTATGAAAGGGGGATGTTGAACGAGAGAGGGAGATGGTGATTCTTTTTCCTAGGGTGATTGACACATGACACACACAAAAGAACTGGCCACAGCCCACATTCCAGATTGATAGCCCTCAGAAGACTGTGCAGGTGGAGGTGAGCGAGTTTTTTTATCTCTCCTCAGGAAACAGGAGGACTCCATTTTTGCCCTGACTCAGGGAGGGGGTGTGTGTGGAGCTGTGAGAAAAACTTCTCCCTTGAATTTAGAAGGACGACAAAACCTCAGGAAACAAAAAGAAAGAATTTATTCAGCGTACTGGGTCTAGTCTCACACCAAGTTCTTTGGGGAGAAAAGACCCTTTGGGTTTAAATTTCATGCATTTTATAGTTTTACAAAATCCCACCTTTTTCAGATAAGCTTAATATATTCACTTTTACCTATAAAGGTTTCTTTTCTCTGAAAAGGGGCTTTCCCTTCTTTCTAATTGGCCACTGGCCATACCCTGTCAAAAGTGATGGACCTTCCTTTGTTCTTAGCCCAAAGAGAGAAAAGAACCCCCTGTGTACCAAACTCTCATATGGCCCCGAAAGATTTTAATTTTTAGGAATTTTATATTTCCCTTAACCGGCCGAAAAAGCCCCTGACACTCAAGTCCACTCTGAGACTTGGATATCTTACAACTTCGCGATATGCCTATAAACCCATATTTTTATTTCTCATAGAGGGATTTCCGTGGTTCATTTTGTTTTCGGCTGGGTCATCTGGCTGCTTCTGGCCCCAGTTCGCCTCCGTTCTCCTGCGCCCTGTTCTGCCCCCAGCCTGGACTTGTTCAGATTTCATTGGAGAGGCTTGGCCCTTCTGTGAAGGAACTTTTGGGGGAGTCCCAGCCGGAGCCAGCCACTGACAGCGGGAGTTTGTGGGAAGAGCCCCTTTTTCCCCTCTGTTTCCTCTTCCCCTTCTCGGTGTGGAGGAATCTCCATTTCGGCTCCTCACGCGGCGACCGCCAGAGCCCAACAGCGCCCCTGCTTGTCGTGGTTAGAATTGCACCAAAGGGCGGAAAGTGCTGAACTGTTTCCTTTTTGAAGGGGACTTTTGGGTACAGGATTATTGTTTAGTTGCTTTTGTGTTCTTTTTGTTGTTCTGCCAATGCACACATGTCCTTTAATAAAGGGCTGTTAGCTTTTTTTTCTTTCTCCATACTTCCTCAATTGGAGCTTCTTAATTTCGGATTTATGATTGCTTAGAGGGAGGAGCTTGGTCTTCCTCATAATCATCCTCCTTAGCAAAACACTTCAGTCTCATTGAACTGAAGGCATGCACTGAATTTTAAGGTGGGATATATATGGAAAATAGTTAACAGACAAGAAATATATTTTAAAATGAAGATATTATTGATATTGCCTCCTCTAACTTATTTGAAGTTTTTTGCATCTCCAAGGCTATTGTATTCTTGTGCACATATGTGTGAAGCAGTGCAACATTATGTCCTGTTGCATCTTGGGAAATGTGAAATTCCCTTTTGAAATATAATTCATTCCATCATAGCTACTGCCTATAGTTGCTTGCCAGTGTATACCACATTCACATGTTGAAGGCTGGCATGGTCACTCCCTACCAAGTTTTTGCTCTTCAATCTGATTTTAATCCAATTCTCCCTGCTAAGAAGGATTTTAAAAAGTAACTAAATGTAGGAACTACTAAAAGTCATTAGACACCAAATTTCTTACATTCCAGCACTGATCATTCTCATTTTTGATAATTCTTAAAGTAAGAGATTACTTATATAAGATGGAACAAGAATAAATCTTGGATGGTTACTTGATTACTTATATAAGATGGAACAAGAATAAACAAGTAGGAAAAAAATTTTCACAGAGATTGAGAATAGTGTGGGAGCATCAATTCTTTCTTCTTTGCTCTATTGCCAGTTTGGTGTTTTGTCTTTGTGCTTTTCTGGGAGAGGAGTGTCTTTTATTCAGGCAGTTCACCTTGTTCTGACTGACAACAATTTGAAGCTCTCAGAAATATAAAGATTGCATACTATCCAGCTTTTATTTCTTCCAGAGGCAATAATATTCATTGCAGAAATGCAGCATTCTCTGATCTCATTCACTGGGACTCAACTGTGTCTTCATGCTGTTGTCCTTCCCCCAAACCTCTGGGAAGTGGTTTTCTCTGCACTGGGTATCTCTGATGGGAGATATTTCACTTCACTGTGATATTTTTAGACACGCTGCTTTAAAAATTTGCTCACCTACCGATGTTTGATGAGTCTGAATTGGGAGGGAACATATGGTCTTCCAGTTACAGATACTGGATTTCTCTGACTTAAGAGCAGCTCAAACTGCTATTCCCATAAATAAGACCAAGTGCCAAGTCAAAATCTAACAGTGGGTTAATCCTGGTTAGTACACTTGGTTGAAAGAAAGCCTTCTTTAGTCTAAATGTACCTTTCTGACTCAATACTCTGATTTTCTGTATACCTCTATACAAACACCCATTATAATTTTTCCCTCCTCTCTCCCACTCCCAATTTAATTTGCTGTTATCTTTTATAGTGAATGACACTTCTGTAGCTCTTAAAACAGCTTTGATGCTTATATGCTAAGGTATTTTTCAAATTAAGGAATTAAAGCACTTTTGTAGGTAGGAGTCAAATTTAGCAAACAAGTTATTAAAGAAACTTTCAGCTTATGACGTGTATGAGCATAATTGCTGGGATAGATTCTGCAAAGCTAGGTAACAAGTGCCCTCTGCAACAATCATATATTTTTCACTTAATTACAGTAACACTGTATGGATCCAAGGGCAATTCTTTCCAGCAATAAAATATTTATTGACTCTCAGCTTCAGGTGAACAGGTACATTTTTGGTGATATTCTATTGGGATACGCAGAAATCCCAGCAGAAATGCTACATGCTGGGCTGTGTGGAGGGTGGGAACTGTGTTGCTTTTTTTTCTGAATCTGATTGAAGACATACATTTTTTTAATACCTAAGAAGGAAACGAGGTCTTCTTTTTGTCTGTTTTTAATGAGAGTGTGTTTTTTGTAATAGTTTTTATTTAATTTTGTTCTGAATTTCCATTATGATAGCAATGATAACACAGCACAATAAAAAAGTTTCAAATATAAAATAGTATTGAAATGAAACATACAAATGTTTTGATGTTAAAACAAATGATTAGGGGATATTTTGCAGACCAAAGTCCTATTTTTGCATACTGAGTTTGAATTTATCTTTATATCATGATATTAAAAATTTATTTTGAAAAGTTTCTGACAAATGACTGCTCAGCATCCCAAAACAGTAGCATATGTTCCTTTTTCCTCATTTTAATATTGAAAGCTAGGTTTTAACTAGGAAAAAATCCAATGGAATATATTAAGATTTCACACATCACGTAACTTATTTTGAATCTGACCCTAATTGTGGGTGTTGAGTGCCCGAAATTATAGCTCTGAGCAAAGCTCCTCTCAGGCTATAATTCTAATTTCCTCTACTGTCGCTTCATAGAGTAACACCTGCTCCTTTCTGGTAAATTTTCACTTAGTTTTCCTTCTTTTTAAAATGAGATTTGATAAAATTCTCCAGATTTTTTAATCTTTAAATTTTCTTTTAGGTGTTATAACAATAAACTGTTTAACTTCTGAAAACCCCTCTATATAAGAAGACTTCATTCATAACATTTAGACAGCACAGAAACATAATTAAAATTCCTAATTTAGTTAATTATTCTTGAAAACTTAAGAAAGACTCTTCTTTGCTCCAGAGTCTTCTCAGACATGTTACTCCAAAATCATCATTACCCTCCAGATAAGCTTTTGTTATTGAAGCATATCATAAAATTATATATATGTGGTTTCAATTTCAAAACAATGAGTCTCAACTGAAGGCAGTAGTCGGTAGGAGCTTTTCTATTCTCTTTAATGCAATAGAGAATATGTGACCAGCTCTAAAAATAAATGCACTCCTCTTCTGCGTTTAATCCTCAAACTTGAAAGCTAAACCTGTGAATACCTGGGCGTTTAGCCTGCAGTTTATGGATAGTGGAGATCTCTGCACCTGTCTGCGCAGACAGTCTGATGGGAAACTCCCAGCTAGCACTTTGCTGATGCAGGGATGTTTGTAGTGATTTAGGAGTGGTTGTGCCTCTCTCTAAATTGGATAGATGCATTTTCTGGAGGAAAAGAATTGAGCCAATGAGCTGAAGTTTTCAAGATAACAAATACTACAAAAACCTTTGCAAGGCAAAAATACCACGTAAGAATTAAAGTCCAGAAACGGTCACTTGATGTAAACAACGACTTTTTTTTCCCCTTAAAAAAAATCTAAATGAGAACAGCAGTAATTTATAAGTAAATAAATGATTTCTACTTCATTAAACAACTATGATACCTTGATGAAAATGTATACATTTGTATTTTAGATAATTCTGGAATAGCAATACATAACTACAAATCAGAAACTTTTTTCCAGGCAAGGAAATAGCTTTGACATTCATCTCTACATGAGTATCCTTCTCTGACTAGGAGTGATAAAGCTCCTAGGATTTGAAGAATTCTGCTAAGAACTTAAAAGAAATCAGTGGTCTTGGTGTGTATCATGAATGAGTGCTTTAAAGAATTCTCTAAGTGACTTTAAAACACCCATTGACAACAGTGTGGTACCACTGTTTCCAGATTACAGCTGAAATCACACATGCTGTCTGAAACCTGCAGTTAGAGAGCCCTTGTGGTCCATTTGGTCTGGTGGAAGGTGTCCCTGCTCACTGTGGAGTGGGTTGGAACTAGAGGATGTACAAGGTCCCTTCCAACCCAAACCATTCTGTGGTTCTATGATTATTATTTAGTTTTCTGTGACAACAATTGAAATCCTGTTATTTAAACATAGTAAAACATACTCATTGAGAGGAGAAAACACCCTTTAGCCCTTAATCTTGCCACTAGCCTAATCATTTGCTTTCCTTGGTCTCTGGAGAAGCATGTGCTGCTTTTTGGACATGTGAGCTGGCATCGGTTTTTCAGAGGTTGCCATTGCACCTGTTGCCTGAATAAATTGCCATTGAATTATAAAGAAGATGTTGCTGTAGTATATCTGTCAGGAGATGTAATTTTCTGGCAGGACTTTCTGCCTGCCTGCTAACTCCATATGGTAATGTGTTTTGATACTCGTTAAAAATCTATGGTTGATCATAGTTTAGGGGCAACACTGAAAGCCTGATCAAGTCAGGAGACATAGTTCGCTGTGAGGGGATTTTCATAAACATAAACATGTTGCTCCAGGCTATATAAGCATCTTTTCTCTCTTCCTATGGCACCCCAGTCTTTTCCTCATCAGCTATTAAAATATACAAGCCAACAGCCTTATGTATCTGGACACGTTGAAAGGAGTGAATCTCAGCATAAAAGGGGTAAAGGGATAAATGTTCCCATGGCAATACATTTAGAGTGCATGATTCAGAAGCAAAGATTGGTCTTATTGTTACTGTCACACCAAGTGCTGTCAAGTCACATTCAGTGTTCTGTATAGTTATTGAAAAAGTTAATTAATCCAAAGGAAAACTTCTTTCACATGGACAAGGCTAATCAAAAGGTTGCTATTTATGGCCTTGTTTATGAACAGTTGCATCATGGACCTGGTTTTAGCTGCTCTTTTTTAATATCTAGAGGCTTTTTCAAGAATTCATTGAAAGAAAACAGAAAAAGTGTTTAATCACTGCTATCCCTTATTTTCTTCCAAAATAAAATGGCATTCCACTACAGATTCTAGCAGTGACTGCAATGGAGACCTTCAGCATATTTCAATACTTAAAGGGCTTTCTTTTTTGTAATTTAGATAAAGTGAAAACAGTTAAGTGGAAAAGAATCTTGACTAAGTATGACAGCTTTTGCTTATTCATATTTACATGGAAAATATTTTTTATGGGCAGTCCAGAGGTATCTTCTATCCCATTGCCTATTCTTTACTACTAGCTAGTATTGGATGCTTGTGGCAATGACTGATGGGTGCAGAATTGTATTTTTTCCTACTTTTCATTCTCTGAAGTTCAGGAACTTCATAAAGTTCTTAATAGCCCTTGATGGACTTCCTGTTCAGGTTTTGAGTTTATGTATTTCTTATGTAAATCCACATTTTCTAATTTATCCTTTTATACTTCCAAAATCTTGTGGTACTGAATCCCACAGTATAATTATGTCTTTTCTGAAAAAAAATCCTACCTGATTAATTCAGGATAAAATGTTGACACAAAAGCAAGTGGATAGAAACTAGAATTAATATACTTAAGTTTAGAAATTAGAAGAACAGTGCTAGTAATTTCAGTCAGACTTTTAGGGGCAGTCTGGAGAAGGAACACGAGAAGTTGTCAGAACCACTACAAAATGTATCTTTAGGTGGCCAAACTTAATGAACCAGGTATTTTCCTACAAGAAGTTCCTTTTTTTAATTTCTAGCTTTTAAATCAGTAATGTATCTTTCTTTCTACAAAACATGAAAAATTAGGGAGCGCAGTTCCTGTTAGCATTAATTACAGCTGTTACAAGGTCTAAAGACTGTTAGGAAAAAGCTCCTAAAAAGCGTTTGTAACTTGTAAAACAAGTACTGATCTGTTGTTGCCATTAAGAGTCTCATAGTTTGGAATGCCCTATCTTGCAAGTTGTGGAGACCTATTATGTAGGAAACATCATTTTGGCACCCTGGAAAATTGCCAATTGAGTTGTAGTGTGTTCCCTTCAGTCTTTTGTTGTGGACATAGGAACAAAGTCATAAATTACCTGAGGGCATTTTTATTTCCTGCCTCATCAAGATGAAGTCTGCTGTATTTAGCCTTTCAATTGCCTAATTTCTAAACACTTCTCGCAAACTCTTTAATTAATTGGCAGGCTACACACAGGCTGGAAGTAATTGAAGATTACTCTTAATTTTAAAAGCACAATTTTGGTGGATGGTGTAAAATACATATGCAGATTAGAGGAAAATATAAACAGTAATTAATGTGCAAATGCAAACAGTGAATTGATGGAGCGGATCATCCTCCAGTGCAATCACACAGCACCTACAGGATGGACAAGGGATCAGACCCAGCCAGCACGGGTTTAGGAAGGGTAGGTGCTGTCTGACCAACCTGATCTCCTTTTATGATCAGGTGACCAACCTGGTGGATGAGGGGAAGGCTGTGGATGTGTCTGCCTGGACTTCAGCAAAGCCTTTGACACCATCTCCCACAGCATAACTCCTGGAAAAGCTGGCTGCCCACGGCTTGGACAGGGACACTCTGTGCTGGGTTAGGAACTGGCTGGAGGGCTGGGACCAGAGAGTGGTGGGGAATGGGGCTGCATCCTGTTGGTAGCCGGTCACTAGTGGTGTCCCCCTGGGATCAGTGTTGGTCCCAGTCCTGTTTGATATCTTTATTGATGATTTAGATGAGGGGATTGAGTCCATCATCAGCAAATTTGCAGATGACACTAAGCTGGGGGGGAGTGTCAATCAGCTGGAAGGCAGGAGGGCTCTGCAGAGGGACCTGGACAGGTTGGAGAGTTGGACTGATTCCAATGGGATGAGGTTCAACAAGGCCAAGTGCCGGGTCCTGCACTTTGGCCACAACAACCCCACGCAGTGCTACAGGCTGGGCACAGAGTGGCTGGAGAGCAGCCAGGCAGAAAGGGACCTGGGAGTTTGGATTGACAGGAAGCTGAACATGAGCCAGCAGTGTGCCCAGGTGGCCAAGAAGGCCAATGGCATCCTGGCCTGGATCAGGAACAGTGTGGCCAGTAGGTCCAAGGAAGTGATTCTTCCCCTGTACTCAGTGCTGGTGAGGCCACACCTTGAGTGCTGTGTCCAGTTCTGGGCCCCTCAGTTCAGGAAGGATGTGGAGGTCCTGAAGCAGGTCCAGAGGAGGGCAACTAGGCTGGTGAAGGGACTCGAGCATAAGTCCTATGAGGAGAGGCTGAGGGAGCTGGGGCTGTTCATCCTGGAGAAGAGGAGGCTCAAGGGAGACCTCATCACTCTACAACTCCCTGAAAGGAGGTTGTAGCCAGGTAGGGGTTGGTCTCTTTTCCCAGGCAACTATCAGCAAAACAAGAGGGCATGGTCTTAAGCTGTGCCAGGGGAGGTTTAGGTTGGATATTAGAAAGAATTTCTTTGCAGAGAGGGTAATCAGGCATTGGAATGGGCTGCCCAGGGAAGTGGTGGATTCTCCGTCCCTGGAGGTTTTTAAGATGAGACTGGATGTGGCACTTAGTGCCATGGTCTAGCAACTGCAGCAGTAGTGGATCAAGGGTGGGACTTGATGATCTTGGAGGTTCCTTCCAACCCAGCTGATTCTATGATTCTATGATTTGGAAGATGTGTGCAGAGTTCCTCCGCTTTTCTGAACCACCATGCTCTCTGACAGCCTTTAGGCTGGAATATAGCTCTGTGACTTCTGCACCCAAGTAAAGGCTCTGGGAAGGTGGAGGATGGTGACAGACTTTTTGTTGATAATGAGGTAACAAACCAAAGGCATTCTGCACCTGACAGTTACCCAACCAAATTCCACCTCTCACAGACACACTCTGTCTCCTCTTATTGCCAGCTGAAATAAATCAAATGCTGGAATAAGTCAGCATACCCAAGTTAACATTTCTTTGTAGGATTGCAGCAACTGCTGAGCAGCCTGGGCCTGCAAAGGTACCTAGCCTCTTGTCAGGAAGATGGATTGTTATGTAGATATAATGAGATTCTGACTTAAACCAGTATAAATCAAATTGGAATCAGCTCCTATAAAGCTGACTGGTTGAAACTGTTGATTTTTATGTTCTATTTCTTTACATGCTTCCCTGCAGCATGTCCTGAGCTAGGTATGTTTTGTCCATGCAGACTGTTTATTTATTGGTTTATGGAGTGACCTGCATGTTCAAAAAATTGTTTTGATTAAAAATCCTAGATAACTTCCTCCTATTTCAAGCTCTGAGCAGGGCTAAAAACGATTCATGCTGCATATTAAATTTGGTATTTCCACAGGTGTGACCATGTAGTGCTTTAGTAATTTCCATGTTTTTCCAAGTTTGATTCCCCAGGAATTGCTTACAGAAATGATTGAAATTTTATCTAAGTAATCATGTTGTAAATATTTAAATAACACCTACTTGAATAGCATCATGCTGCCAAATAGTTTTGAAGATGTTTCTGTGCAACCTCAGCAAAAATGAGTAGCGTGTGTGATATTCTGGTTCTTGTGTGTGATATTTGGCTGAGGTAAATTGGTAGATTTTGGCTGAGTTCTTTCTTTAAAATTTCTTATATTTTCTTGGAAGTGCACAGTCAGACATTAAGCTCGTGTTTGAATAAAAAGTTGTGTTGATTTTTATGATATATCTGTTGAGAATGCAAATCAAAATCAGAATTGTGGGAAATATATGTATTATAAGTGTCTATTACACAGGGTAAATTTTCACACCTTCTATAAGATTCATCTAAGCTTTATTTTGGAGTTTTTTTTCTGTGAGATATTGGATACTATATAAGAAGAACTTCTTTTCAAGACTTGTAGTTTTTTATATAATGGTTTAAGAGAAAGGATAAAAATTAGTAATTGCTTGTGCAGCTTGTTGAACAAAAAGTGTGCATTCTGACTGGAAATGAAACCAGGACACAAAAATAAAAGTAGGGAACCATGATGATGGATCATATAATGTGACATTGTAAATTCCACAAAAAGAATATACTTTGAAGAGTTTCTGAAGTTTGTCTCCACTATCAATACTAAAATTGATTCTTGTTTAAAAGGAGAGGTGAAAATATTGTAGTTTTCTCTTTTAGTTCCAAGAAAATTTAAAAAGTGACCAGAATTATCTAAAGCCTTGTAACTGTGATTAGTTTATTAGAGTGTATATATTAGTCATTAAATTAGTCATCAAATTTGAAAATGAAGCTATGAAGTCTTAATCACAAAGTGAATTTTTAAATCCGTATTCAATTTCAGGCCACTGTAGTTGGATTATAAAAAATTATGAGTAATTGCATTAAAAACTTGGATTCCCTTTGACAAGGCACCCAATAGAAACTGTTTTGTTAGCAAATTTAATACCAGAATATCTGAAAATCTATAGAGGTGTATCGATGAACAATATCAAGATAGAAAGATAAATCACCTGAATAACTCACTGGGCTAATTGTAATATTTAGCTATTTGTTAACTGGCTGTTGTCCTGTCTTTTGCTCTGATATAAAAATCTCAATTCTAATCACATTTACGGATGTTTTGTCAGTTATACTATGATTTTATTGGACCTGTTGACTTGGAGACTGTAGTAAACTATGTTTTACCCAAACACATTTTCTGTCTGAGTTGGCTGTGAATCAAATTATTTTCTTATCTTTGTGCCACATCTCTTTAAATACAGTAGCTGTTTGGTATCCTTTCATTACTGCAGTCTTTTTTACCCTCTTGTTCCCTGGTTTCTGGAGGAAGGACATCTGCCTTGTAATGATCTACGTTTGTCAAACATTATGCATGTTCTTTTTAAAGTGCTTTATTTGAGGTATCCACTTTCCTTTATTTCACATGAGAGTGGCATGGCTTAGATGGTTTATGTGTTATGCTCACTTGTGGTCTGCTTTTCCAACATTGGATATCTAATCTGCTGCAAAATTCACTGGAGACAGTTTATCCAAGAGCCCTATTTACCTCTTGATAGATTTGTTTTCCAGATGTAGAAATAACATGTAGCTACATGCATTGCTTTGCTGTGAAAAGATATTTAGTAACTATCAATATTGATGAATTAGAACCCTTCTGCAAGTTTGTCAGCTTGGCAATGTTGGGGATGGATTTGCAAAGTAGAGTGCCTGGGCATCTTGTTTGCAGTTCTGTTAGTGGCATTGGGGAATCAAGGATGTTACTGGATTAGGAGCTGTCTGGAGCTGGCTGGAGGGTCGGGCCCAGAGAGTGCTGGTGAATGGAGCTGCATCCAGCTGGCGGCCGGTCACTAGTGGTGTTCCCCAGGGGTCTGTGTTGGGTCCAGTCCTGTTTAACATCTTTATTGATGATTTAGATGAGGGGATTGAGTCCATCATCAGCAAATTTGCTGATGACACCAAATTGGGAGGGAGTGTCGACCTGCTGGAAGGCAGGAGGGCTCTGCAGAGGGATCTGGATAGACTAGAGAGGTGGGCTGATTCAATAAAGTTCAATAAAGCCAAGTGCCGGGTCCTGCACTTTGGCCACAACAGCCCCCTGCAGCGCTACAGGCTGGGGACAGAGTGGCTGGAGAGCAGCCAGGCAGAAAGGGACCTAGGGGTACTAATTGATAGGAGGCTCAACATGAGCCAACAGTGTGCCCAGGTGGCCAAGAAGGCCAATGGGATCTTGTCCTGTATCAAAAATAGCGTGGCCAGCAGGAGCAGGGAAGTGATCCTTCCCCTGTACTCTGCATTGGTGAGGCCACACCTTGAGTATTGTGTTCAGTTCTGGGCCCCTCAGTTCAGGAAGGATATTGAGGTGCTGGAGCGGGTCCAGAGAAGAACAACAAGACTGGTGAAGGGACTCTAGCACAAGTCCTATGGAGAGAGGCTGAGGGAGCTGGGGTTGTTTAGCCTGGAGAAGAGGAGGCTCAGAGGTGACTTCATCACCATCTATAACTACCTGAAGGGAGGTTATAGCCAGGTGGGGGTTGGTCTCTTCTCTCAGGCACTCAGCAATAGGACAAGGGGGCACGGGCTTAAGCTCCGCCAGGGGAAATTCAAGTTGGATATCAGGAGAAAATTCTTTACAGAGAGAGTAATCAGGCATTGGAATGGGCTGCCCAGAGAGGTGGTGGATTCACCATCCCTGGAGATTTTTAAACGCAGATTGGACGTGGCACTGAGTGCCATGATCTAGTAAATGGACTGGATTTGGACCAAGGGTTGGACTCGATGATCTCGGAGGTCTTTTCCAACCCAATCGATTCTATGATTCTATGATTCTACTGCCATTTTTTTCGGTATATCTTTTCTTTCATTTTTCTCATTATTTTCCTCATTATTTTCCTATTCAACCAGAGAATTCCTGTGTATTACATTTAGGCAGTATCATTTTAGATGTGTTTGGTCGTATCTTCTCTGGCCCCTTATCCCCTCAGACGTAAGGCACAAATAATCATCCTCATTCCCTGTTGCAGACACTTTAACATTCAGAAATAGACAGACTCCTTTATAATGTTATTTCATTTTGGGTCTTAGTTTCAGAATGCATGATATAGCCTATCAGGTTTACTTGGAGAATTGTTCCAAAACTAGATAAGACTCAATCAAATTTTGGGTTCAAAACCTCCTTGTCAGCAGGAAATGAACAACCACCCTTAGCATACTCAGGCCATTTGTGTCAATGAGAAATTAATCAATTCAGCAGCAGCAGAGGTGACACAAGTACTGTCCCAGTTTCAAAATAGGTTTCAAGCACTCTGACATTATTTAAAAAAATAATAATAGAAAAGGCCAGCCTGATGCCTACTGCTCAGGTGTATAAGATATCAGGCTCAGAGAGGAGGATTATATGTCATGATCTGACTCAAAAATCTCTGTTTTTCTTTAAGGTTGCACTAGCACCGTTAGTGTTTTCAGTATGCACAGGCCCAGGAACAAATTAACATATTTTCCCAGCTTTAGAGACTGATAATTCTTTTGTGGACTGTCCAACACACTGTGATCTACACATCACGGATGTCAGTCTATTCTACTTCCCATTTCAAAGTCAGCAGCAAAACTGGTGGCATGCAAATTGCAGGCAGTGTTAAAATGTTCCTGTATAAATAGCTTTCTCGGTCAGTGTCCATATAAAATGAAAACCAGAAAATATATGAGCATAGTTCAGAGGATTACATGGCTTTTGTGGAATAATTTATTATATGGATTTAATTCGCTGCTCATGTTTTCCGTCTGAGCAGGAGCTGCAAACGTTTTTTTCTTAGACTTTTCTGCAATTCAAAATATTGGGCTGATAATTTTCTTTCATTTTAAAGAAAGACTCATCAGGGAAGACTGGTTGATGTGAAGTGAATGGGTCATATCGAAGTATTCAGGAGAGCTGAAGTTCATAAACATAGGGTCAATCTATGTGTACTCTTTGATGTTACTGTGATGCCTGAATCTGCCTAAACAAATCAGGCTGTTCCTGGATCAGGTGAACAGATGTTTGGTTACAGCTATTTACCTATGCCAGCTTGCATTAAAAATGTATTGGATAATGGTCAACGGGAGAAAAAAAGAATGTGGTTTAAGCAATTAATTATAATTTAGTTCATAAACATTTTGCAGTAAGGTCTATATTTTCACTCAGTGCTTGTGAAGTATAGCGTGCTACATTTTTTGTAGCATAATCCTGATTTATGTCTCTTTGGAAACGCTCTGACCTTGGTTTCCCCAACAGTAGATGATCAGCTGTGGATAGTGCTGCAGCTCTAAAGATCAACTTTATATTTTCCCTCTGTTTCCATTTTAATATGCAGCATGCATATTTAAGCTTTAAAAACTAAGGATTCAGGCATATGCACATGTATAAGGTTCTATTTCTGCTGCTGCTGCCTTGGGTTGATGTTACCTGGTAGATACTCTACAGACAGTATGGGAGTCATTGGTGGTGGTTTTGCTGTGCTATACTGCTCTCATTGGCCTCTGCAAAAGTTACATTACTGTGCTCAGTGCTGACATCATTGTCAGGTGCAATGTGGGCTCCTCTCCAGCCTTCTCAAACCTCCTCTGTTGCCTGTGTTTAAAGCCTTATAATTTCAGGGGGTTTTAATTCCACAATGAACTGGCTGTCCTCTTAATCAGTGTGGTGACCTTCACCATTCCCATACTGGATATTTCAACAGAAGTGAATTTCAGGAATTTAATTTGAAAGATAGTGATATCACCCTTTCTTACTTGACCTTATCAGGGCTATTAATTTAATGAAAACACAGATTAATTTTAATTTTTAATAGGCCCATCCTCACACATAATACATCACTCCCATTCCCAAGCACCATACATTCCATAGTTAATAAGAGTAAACTTAGAGTGTGCATACAGTGAAGCAATCAGCTGGGTTACTTTCGACTTGAGGTTTTCCATTCCCCAAGGTCTGGTGTTGGGTTCAGATATCCAGAATTCCTTTTTTCTATTGGTTTCTGGTGATGAATGAATTCAGGTGTGCGACATAAGAGTACTGACTAATAAACCAAGGACATTGCAGTAAAAATTAAATTATAATTTTAGGTTAAAGTAAAAATTTAGCTCACATTTTCCCTCTTTCACTTTGATTTGGTTACTTTGGTGGTGATTTTGGGTTTTTTTGGGTGTGTGTGTTTGCTTGTTTCTTTTTGTTAAAAAAAAAGAAGGCTAAAATAAGATGCTATTCAGATTCTCATCCAACATTCACACAAACCAGAAAGAATTTTTGTCTTAGGCTCTGGATTATTCCCATAAGTAGCTGCACGTGAAATTTGAGTAAGATTATTTCACATAATATACATGTGAAATCCTGCCCTGGTTGGGCTTAATAGCAAAATCACTCATTTCAACAGGGCCAGGCTTTCAGAAAAAAATCATATCATATTTAACCTCTTCCTTCTCCTCCCCCTTCAAAAACCTTACTATGTTAAAATAAAATTTTTGATAAAAGACTAAGATATAAAAAATTGATAAATAGGTTTTTTACTCTCCTTGTCAAGAAGGAGACAAAATTCAGTTCTTGACACTGATTACTGATTTCTAAAGCTGTTCAAGTTTTTTTCTTTTTTCAACTGCCAAACAATATTTTTTGTACTAATGTTGCAAAATGTGGAATGTAGCAAATTTTCTCAAGAAAAGATGCTCTTTAATATTTGATCTTTGTATACTTTCAGGCCTAATCAACAAGAAGGAAGATATAATCTTTGAAACACAGATTAATTAAACTTAAGCTAATGAGCTCGAAGTGATGTTCACGTGTTAGAAGAACAGATTATTTGTTGGTAGAATTGCCTTGTTAAGGTTAAGGACTGGACATGCTTCAATGATCTCAGACCTAGAGGGAGGTTAACAAACCTTGGGAAGAAGGATATACTGCTGAAAGTGGACAGAAAGAATGCCACAAGGACATCTGGCAGAAGTCCCAAGATAAGGAAGAAACTAATAAAGCCAACTGAGCAACTGTGCTGAAATCAGCCCTGACTGAGTAACAGGTAATTCCGTCAGGGGGAGACCGTGACCACTGACTCACAGACCACCGACCCAAAAGAAGAGAAAGACTGAGCACGTGGACTAATTAGCATGAGAAGAGAGAGAATAATTAACAAATAGAAGATAAAATACTAATTAATAGGAGAACTACGTAACTTGTATCTAATGAGCAGTAATGTTTGCTTAAATGTATAAATAGTAGAAAGTTCTGATAGTTGGTGTGTTTGATTTATGGAATACCACTGAGCACCCAGGCTTGCACAACTCTAGAATAAATAATCAATGTCTCTCTCAAGTGTGTAATTACTGGGTTATTGCACACCGGGTAACAAATCCGATCTTTGTGGACAACACTAATAAGAACCATACCTGGCATGAAAACACCCCTGAGGAACTGCTGTTGGTCAAGAACCTTTGCTTCTTTTCTGCAGTCAACAGATTTATAGCTGATAGCAAAGTTCAGAAACTGGGTCATCAGTGGATTTCTCTACTTAGTAGTAATTGAATTCAGCTGTTGGCTTGAAGCTGTTTGCCTTGTGTCTTGAATCTCCAAATGTATCTTCCCACACAGATGTCCTGGGGTTAAGCAGTGTGTTCACTACTGAAATTTCCTGGAAAATTGTTCCTCTCAATCATTTATAAAGTAATTGTAGGACAAAACTATTTTGAATCCTATCTGTGACTACCAGTTTACTATTTGGTATCTAATTGGTGTTTATGAGCATAAATACTGCATCTTATGTCAACTAAGTCTCCTATTCTCATTTTATTCTTAATGCCTAATTTTTGTGTGTCTGTTTCAAGAGTATGATGTCCTCCTTCTCTATATCTTTATAATTTTTGTAACTTCAGATTTTATCTCTTCCTCCTTGATTGTTATATAAAAGGGAAAAAGTACAAAGACTTCAGTTGGGCAGCAATTTTGAAGTTTCCCTCTTTTTTAATGATTAATTGTCTGCTATTCATTTTCCTTCTCATCCACATGCAGGACATAAAGATTTTCATCACAATCTTCTCTTTCAAATTGCTGATTTTGGAAAACTACTTAGTCTTCTAATCTTTCTATGCTAATCTCTGTGGAAAGTAATTTTGACATCAGTCTTTTCAATCTATTTCACTCTCTTTTGCTAACTATGGAGGATTAGAACAATGTTTCATCACTAGCTGAACTACTTAAGAGTTTGTTTGAAGCTAAGAAATGTTAGTTTTCCTCACCAAGTGACATGGTTGGAAACAGGCATGAAAGACTGGATAGAGGCTTCTGGGAATGAGTTATGGATGTACCTTTTTCATTTCACTTGGCATTCATTGTAGATAACCACAGAAATTAAGTTTTATGCACTAGTGATATTGCTGACTTGAATTATGAATGGATATGATGAACTGTGGAACTTGAGCTGTAGCTGTAGCTGTGGACATCAATAAAAATACCAGATAGACGGAAGAGATGGCAAAAGTAAAGGTTCTACAATAGGCAGAAACAGGGAGAGCAGATAGAATTTAAAAACTGTGGCATAGGAAGCAAAACAAACCTTTCTCTATATACTTTTCTTAAAATTAAAGTGAAATAGAAGTCTCTGGCAGTTGGGAATTATATATTTAGAATAATTTGTTTGGTCTGTTTTGTTACCTTTGGTGTTTATTTTTTCTTTGTTTTTTTTGGGAGAGTGTTGGGGGTTTTTTTGTTGTTTTTAAACACAGTGTTCAAGATGGGAGAAAGAAATAGAGTGAGGGAGGAGGGAGACTACAAGAATTACATTGAGCCAATTCACTACTTGCAGCTATTTTAAAGTGACGAATGAAATTACATTTGTCTTTCGGGCTTTAGATGAAACACTTGTAGCAACTAATATCTGGATATGTAATTAATCTGCTATTTTTGTCTTTTAAACTGTGAGAAACTAGGTCAGATTTTGAAGACTTATGTATACCCTGTTCCCTCTCCCCTAAAAACCAACCAGCCCAACCCCCCCTCAATCACAGCCTCTTTCTTCACTTACATCCAAACACTTTTCCCCCCTGGCTTTTCCCTTTGAGCATGAAGACCTTGCAAGCAGCACAAGTGGTTTCCTCAAGCAACTTTCATCTCTCTTCATTTAGTACAAGAATAATCTTTACGCTGCGTAAAGATTTCTTTCTGGGTTCAACTTGAGTCTTGACTGAGGCAGAATGAAGAACTGGTTTTCTGCACTCCTGTCTCACCCAGGAATGTCCCTGGTTGTGGCTACAAGAAAGAGTAGTTACTGCTAAATATAAGAAGGCCAGAGAATAGTTCTTGCTTTTAAGGCTAGGTGGTGTTGACTGGCTTATGTTAACACTCCTTAGAGTTTTCTTCATAGATAGTAGAGTCTACAGAGGTTTTCAGTGCGTTTAAAAATGGATCTAATGTTGAACTTACAAGGAGACAATGCAAATAATCAAAGGTCTGGTGCTCAGATTTGCTTCTTGGATGCCTTTTTATTTAATGGTATGAGCATACCTTAGGAGTCCACGAACCCTTGTTAGAGTGTGTATGACCTACATACCCTAAAGGGGATCCCATCCTTTTTAAAGCATCACCTGAGTAGCAGGAAGAATTGGACCTGTCCTTCGTCCAAAATCAAACCATTAGGGAGAAGTGTTAATGAGCTGTGCAGGGATAAATAATGTTTGCCAAAAGGATGGTTTTATAATACTAGCACTGGAATTAAGTGTTCTGAAAGGTTTGAAAAAGCAGAAAGCCATTTATTTGAAATGTATGATAAGTGCACTTAAACCTTTTCCTGGCATAATGATAGCTGTGTGGGAATCTCTGTACATCATCACTGAGCTGTGAGGAGCCTGCACTGTGACTCACAGGTGCCCAGGATGATGTGCCATCAAAAATTGCATGGAAAATGGATGAAAAGGTGCCTTTGTTCATCGATGTGCACTGTATATACAATCCTGGAAACTAACCAAACCACCATGACTAAAGCAACCTTATAATGGGACACATCACGCCATTTCATTCTTCACAGAAAGCAAAATTTTGACGATTGTTAGATCCTGTCTATGGGAACATTTGGTACAGTGCATGATTAGTATTAGCTTTGTTATCATCTAAGTCTTTATGAGTCATGCTATTCATCCCCCATGACTAAGCAGCATATTTTTGAGATTTTCTTCTTTAATTTATAAATACAGTGTATAAATATTAATATGCTGAAGAAAAAGTTAAAAAATAACTACTGATGCCTAAAATTTCTTGTGTGAGGGAGAGATACCCGACTCTGAAAATTTCCTTATGAAACAATGACATACAAATATCAGCCAGATAAGAAAAATAAGAAGCAGAAAATGGTATATTACTCCCTGGGCAAAGTCTTTAAACGTACCTGGATACTTTTTGACAGATGAGTGTGCTGGTGCACCTGTGAATTATTTTGACTCAACATGGAAACCACTGGCCAACTTCCTGTGACTTTTGGTGTTCTGCAGCTCAGCTAGACCATTTTAATTGGGCCCTTCTAAATCAAGAAAGAAAAACTTGTTTTCATCAAGATGTGAAAGTTACTCTCAGTCTAACTGGGACTGTGATGTATGAGTTGGTTGTAATATACATGTGAATATTATATAAATGTTCTGTTTTGAGGGGAAATGTTCTTTATTGCCTGCCAGAGGTTTAAAATTTTTGACCCTCCCAGGTGATTTCCTGGAAAGTCTTGAAAATATTTCTGGTACATTTACTTCCTAAGAATGCTGAAGAGGCTTGGTTGTTTTTATCAAAAGACAGAAATGCAGCATTAACTGGCTGTGGTTTTGGAAAATATTCTCTGTAATGCTGAATTCTGGAAGCAAAGCAAGGAACTGTACTAGAGAAAAACTTTCAGGAGTGCTTGCAGGAGGAAGTAAAATACAACACAACGAAGGAAATGCAAACTGTACTACCAACATATGACATCCGTTAAAATGTTGTTCTTACAATTTATGCTGGAAAAAAGGCTGTTTATGGAAAGAATTTTAGTGTCACAGAGTGTTTTAAAGAACATCTTTTGCAAATGTTGGCATTGTCATCTTTGATCACTGTGAAGCTTTAAATGTGTTTGGACTGAAGTATGTTAGCACAAATCTATGATTTGTAGATTCTGTTTGAATCAGAAACCACTTTGTGAGACTGAGTTGATGTGTCTGAGGGTGAAAAATTGAAGGATGTCAATAGTAATATTTATTACTGAGCTTACTTCAGTTGTCATTTTATAAACTGTTTTATAAGTAGCTGAATTGGAACATCTTCTGGAATAATATTGCTGGAGTATGTTTAGTTCCTTCTGCAGGCTTCAACAATGTCTGTATATAGTAAAAGACATATAAATCTATGGGGAAAAATATGTAGAGTCTACAGGAAATGAGTGCCTTCTGAGGGGGAGAGGAAAGAAAAAACTGAGCTGATGGAGGCTTCAGAACAGCTCTCTGCATGATTCAGAGATGTCTTATGCTGTTACATGTACTTTTCATGTCATGCTTTAAAAACTGAAGTAATCATTCTGTGTTTGTCGCAGCAGCGGGCTGTGCTTTCACTACTTCCGTCCCACCAGGGTTCTTCAAAATAGAATGAGAATTTTCTGGCTGAAGGTTGATGGAATTGCAACTGATTTGAGTAACTATTGTTACTTCATAAATCTACCTCAAATCTACCTCCCTACTCCCCTGGCAGAGATGGAAGAACAGTCTGTTACCCTGTAAAATACAGATTAAAACCAGTAGCATTCAGAAAAGAATTGGGATGATCAAATAACCAGCTTCAGAAGCAGAGGTGCCTGCCACTCTGTTTGCCATGATTTATCAATTCTTCTGCGCTTTGCCAAAGTAATTACTTACAAGTAATTCATTTACAAATGAAAGAATGAATTTCTGGGTTCAGAGTATCACTGTGGCACAGTAGGAACAATCAGGCCTTGAATTGCTGGGGGTGGTTAGTTCCTGACATTTAATTTGATATGCCTGTTCTCCTGTTAAGTAAACAGCTAATGGACTGGTTCATACTTGGGCACGGTCACATTAAACAGTGAGACTTAACCCTACAAGGCAGTAACGTTCCCAGGTTGTTTGTGGTTTAGCAAAAAAAAAAAGGTGTTCTTAGATAATGCTGCGTTTGATTTTGGCTTACATTTTTGAAGGTCAGATGGAAATGGAGTATCTTCACCTACCTTTTCACTATTGTCATTCTTCAACTTTTGTAGCAGAACAACTTTACTTGGGTCTTTGTAGGGGCTGTTTCTTAATGAGGTTTGAAAGCATCACCACTACATCAAAAAGATCCTGTGAGGTGCCCAATACTTTCTTATATGGGTTCTTGGAGGTAAAGGGACATATCAGTCATTAGGCCAGTAAAAGCAGAAGGCATTTGCTGGTGCTGTGCCTTCCAAGCAGGAAGTCAGCCTGTCCCACCTTGACTTTTAGGCAGTAAACAATAATTATATATTCATGTGAGAAAAGTCTGAAATTTTGTTGAGAGCATGAATATTTATCAGGTCACAGAGGGATACATGACCAAGCCTGTCTGTATGCTAGCTGAGTAAAATCATAGAATCATACATTCCTTAGCTGGAAAGGACCCACAAGGATCATCAAAGTCCAGCTCCTGGCCCTGCACAGGACAACCCCAAAATCACATGGTGTGCCTGAGAGCATGCTCTGTTGCTCTGCTGCAATGGCCTGTGCTTCTGTGACCAGGAGAATCATCAGCTGTTTGCAGGTGGTCATGAGCAGAGAACAAGGGGAATTACTTTCCAGTCAGCACTGAATAACCAAAGTTTGATGGAATACACTGGCCAGGAAGAAGGTGCTTTGTTGCATAGCACCAGAAAGGGAATCACCACCAATCTGGCATCAGACCAATTGCTGCTATGTCTTGAGGCACAAATTCTACAGAGGGGTCTGATTACCTAGTAGTTCCAAATTAGAATGGGTATATGAACCTGTGTACATATTGTGCAGTGAGGAGAGAACTCCTTGTATTAGTTGTGTTATTTCTTGCAAGGGGACAGGGCCATGGTGGTCCTGAGAGAATGCTTGAACTGGTCTGAAGCATGAAGGAATGACAACTGCACTCAAACAGCTGGAAATGATTAAAAGAGGAATAATTACCTTCTTCTGAGTGATCTATTGCCAAGTGGTTTCCAGATGAGCTAATAATGTTGCAGTCTAACTAGAGAATGTCCCTTTTATTTTGCTTGCTTTACTGGGTGGACAAGATAACAGGGTAAGTTTGTGCTGTAGGGATTTCATAAACTCTTGGAGCTAAAGCCAGTGATCAAAAATTGCAGTGTTAACATAGCAGATGGCATAGAATGACTTCTTAAAGGCCCATTTGTGATTTTGGCACTGCTACATTTCTAGTTGAGAAATTTTTGAAGCACTTGAAGCGTTAGAGCTCTCAGCTGGACTAAATGATTCTGTAATATTAGTACAGAGATGGCTTTACTTCCTCTTCTTAATAATAAACAAATTGTCTTTCTGTAATAGTTTGCTCAGATTCCATGCTGTTTCATAGTTTTCCTTTTTTTTTTTTTCAGCTTTGGTGATATCCTCTGAATCAGAAGTTGGGGATTTGCCATTTAAAAATGGTCCTTCCTCCAGTGTTAATAGAAGTTATCAGTGAAATTACTGCACTGTTTTGAAGAAGTGTTTGTATCCTGGTCTTTCTGACTTGAAGAAAACAAAAGCCCTTACATTTCAACCATTGTTTACAGCTTTGTAAATTTATTCTTGTAATACGTAGAATTTAAAAAATGTGATTGAAAATCAGACCATTATTTTCACTATGTTGAATACATTGATCAAACAACAACTCAGAAAATGTTCCTTAATCTCAAGTTTCAGAAATTGTAAAAAAATAAGGTACCCCCTTTTTTTTAGTGAACAATATTAATTCATATTCATGTGGAATCTTTCTTAAATAATTCAAGGGAGTGATCAAAATCAGACCATGTATGTTCTGGAAAATAAACCTTACACGTATAGCTTTCAAGAAAAACAATTATAAGAAGAAAATGGGACATATTCAGACTGTCACTTTATTGTATTAGGAACTTAAAATTTTGACATAATAAGGAACTTTGAACCAAGGATCCAAGATTTGAACAAAATGAGAATTTTATTCAGTACCATCTACATAAACATCAACTTCCACATGGATAAAATTAATATAAATGTTATCAAGTCTTTAAAATGTTTTCATCCAGTAAGAGCATCAGCAGCTGACGTGTATTATAGCTGTGAAACCCATATAAATAGGTTGATGATAGCTGGTCAAAGGTAGTTAGCGAATTTCCTGCATAACTGAATTTTCAATGAAAAAGATGATGAATTTATTTTTGTAATTTGAAAATAATTTTTCTTAATTTTGGGAAACCAAACCAATCAACAAACATTTTCTATGATGAACAGCAAACCAAATATTATCTTTGTATTAGATTGCTTGAATAGAAGTAGCTCAGTTTGCTTCATTAATTCAGAAGGGGTTTTGTTGGATTCCTTAAACATTAAACTAAATCTTCCTGTGTTGCTGCAGTATATATACTATGGAGATATATTTCATATGCTTCTTTTCACAGATATGCAAAGCTCCTCCCCAGATCTCCTACAAGCATAAAAATATCCACTCTGACCAATTCTGCCAAACAGAAAAATCCCATGGTTTTTATATGTATTACTACGGATCAGATTTTAAATACAGTAAAAACAAACAAATAAGCAGACAAAAAACCAGGCTTCTGGGTTCACTAAGTTTTAATGTTTCTTGAGAAACCCAGGGAAATACCTGCTATAAGCCAAATATTAAAATTTCTTGGAGAAAAGTGAAAACTGGTATTATTACTTATTTTCTATTCCAGTAACACTAAAGAATAAAGGATTTTTGGTTAGGCCGACAGCCAGAAGGGCCCATAAACAGTGATAAACATGAATAGTCTCATCAAAGTCAAAACATTTAATTTTTATCCTCAAAATATGTGGATTTTATAATTGGCAGCTGCAGAGCAGACTGATGAATTAGCAGCAGATTTACAATTTAATAAAAATCTCTTACTCCCCATATTCACATGAATAGGAATTTGTTAGAATTTCATGCAGTCTGAAAACTTTGGCCAGATCCTCCATCAGTGAGACATCACTTTGTTGAAATTAAAGCAGCAAACCTGGTCTGTTTATGCAAATATCTAGACAGCTGTCCTGTCTGGGTTTGTTTTCTTTTGTTTTCCTCCCTGCTTCTGTCTTTTAAACTGAATAGCTGTGTAATGTGTCAGTTCAGTTTTGAATCTAGAGTATGCAAGGATACGATAACAAAATTGTTGCATTTTCAAGCTTTCTTTGAATCTATGATTTAAGCCATTTATACCACCTTTTGCCCCTTTGGTCATCTCAGGTCACCTTTGGTAACTTACATTCTGAATTGTCCCTCAGCTGTCTGCATACAGTGTTCTACCTACTGGTGACAATTCTCTCCAGACAGGCTTTTTTCTGGTTCAGCTGTGATGTAGTTGAGGTCTCCAGGCTTCCAAAAGAGGATAAAGCACTTTATAAATACAATTATCCTTGTCCTGTGTAACTGATTTGAAATACAATCTCACACATGCTGGGTGAATGTTGTAATCAGAGGGCTACTGGTAATTTTGGGGTTGTTTTCTGGTTTTTTTGTCTTTTCTTAGCTTTTCAGATGGGTTAGGTAAATTGATGTGGGTGGTCTAAGCAACTGAGCTATATATACACTTAACTTCAAAAAAATCCTCATAGCACAGCGTACTGAGTCTGCCTGTCACATACCATGCTAGTGTCTTCATACTGCCTATTTTCTATGTGCTTCCCTGTTGGATAGGGCAGGCAAGTTGCCAACTCCATCCTGACACTTTTCAGGACAGGAGCTATTTGTGACTGTTTTGGGCACACATTTTTAGAGGTGAGGATACCCCAGGTTGTAATGACAGGTTTTGCATTCCTGGATAAACAGCAAATTTATGATCATGGCAGTAGATGGGTCAAGACTTTGCACCTGTGTAACTAAAATGTAAGAATTAGGTAATTAATTTGGATTTCAAAAATTCATGAGTCAACTCCTTCTGACTTTCCTATTTCCCATTCAATTTTAAGGGAGAGAAGGCATTATGGTTCTGCAAGTTCTTTATGCAGAAAGGTGTGTAACACCTGTTACTGCTTTTCTGACCAGGAACTGTCAAAAAGCTTTCTTCCCTTTCCAGTTCCTGTGATGCCTGTTTCTCCTGTAGCTTTCTCCCTCTCTCTCTCTCTCTCTCCTGCTGCCACCTCCTGGAAGCTTCAAGGTACCCAGCCTCACGGCTGCTCTGAGTCCTGCAAAGTGAGCTGTGTGTGAACTTCTCTGTTCTCCTGAATTTTGTTGTTCCCTGCCAGTTTCTCTTTTTCCTTGTATGCTGCTGTTCAAAAAGCAATCCTGACTTAGCAGGACTCCTCTTCCAGTCTACACGCTGGGGCTGGACACTCCTGTATCCTGAAATGAACTGCGTGCTCTCATCCCCAGGACTGTCAAGGCATCTCGCTGGTATGTGCCTGCTCTTACCCTCAGCATATAGAAAGGTCACCTGAAAAGGCTTGACCCACAGTGCCAAAGTAGTTGCTTGTTAATATTGTGATGCACTTCAGCTTTAAAGACGGACATTTCAATTAACAACAACGGCAGCAAAAAAAAAAAAAAATTAGGAAAAGGACCATGGAGGTAGAACTGCTAAATGGAATTAATATTATTAAAATCCTGTTACAACTGCTACTGAAAAGCAGTTCCAAGTTTTCAAATGTGCTTGATATGCTTTAGGAGTATGCTCAAGTTGGTCAATTAAGATATGGAGGATTTTAATACTCTGCTTGGTTGAACGGGAAAAAAAAATCCGTGGTTGGGAAAACTTGGATGGATTTAACACTGTTAGAAACCTGGCGATTCTCCCACTCTGATCAGGAGCTGTGCTCTGAAAGAAATGATGAAAAGAAGATGCCAGCTTGTGTACACATTATCTCTGACTACGCTGCCAGCATGCTTGAATTCTTTGTTTTTCAGGCTTCTGTGTGAAGAAAACAATTGAGTAGGAGAGGGGCATGCCAAAGGGTTTAGGATTCATTTTTCAGTGTGAGCCACGTTCAATACTCAGTAGCCTGCCTTACACTCAGACGCTCAGCTTTGAAGATTACAGATGATTTCATATTATCAATTTCCTTGCCTTTGATATTGAAAGGGAAAAAAAGGCTCTTGTGTGGGCTTTAACGCCTTCTAATGGTACTTCAGAGCCAGTAGCCGTTCCAGTAGATGTCACTGTGGGTCCCTGAGTTACAGCCATCCCAGTTACAGTGGCTGTTTGCTTTGGTGTTGTACACCTGCTATCAACAAGGCTCAATCACCTTTGTAATGACGGTACCGAATTACAGCTGTCTCGGCGTGGCTAATTTCAGCTCCTTTTACCGAGCAACATGAGGACAGATACCTGCCAGTCTCTCGATCTCAGCAAAAAACACCAAGCCTGGAGGCAGCATAGTTGTAATCAGCAGTGGCAGAATGCATGAGGATGAGCATCCCTGTGCAATGTGAGAGAGAGGCGTGACTATTATGAGCAGGGTTATGTGCTGTCCTGAGTGGATGCACGCAGGGCTAGAGCAGAGAAGCAATACCTTTACTCTGTGTATTAGCAAAACACAGGCTCCACAGATATAGAACTTAAAAAAGCAAACAAGCCAACAAACAAGCAAACAAAACAACCCTCAAGGGTTTTCTAAATATCTTATTCGGGGGTCCTGAAGTGAATTAGTTTATGCTGAGGTTTTTCCTAGGACATTGCGTAGGAATGCTGGATGCAGAATAAACCTGGTGGTATTTTGTAGGCTTTGAGCTTTCATGAATAAGATAAGAATTCATAGCATGTAAGGCAAGACAGAAAAGTGGACAAGGAGAAGCTAAAAGTAATAGAGTGGACAAGGCTGTAGAGAATGAGAAGGAAGAAAGAAAGAGGAGCAGGAAATAAATGTAAAGAAGCTCTGATGAAGTAAGAGGACAAGGGATGCAAAAATATTCTGGTACTGGAAATGTTAAATGCCGCTTTGACTAGTACTTTTTAAAATTCAGGCCCAGACAGCAAGGCCTTTCTAATTCACCTTTCAGCTGATCTCTTCACAGTGGTATTCTTCATAGCCTTTGCCCCTATTGCAAAGGCACCAGCGAGAGATTTCTGTGGGCTAGCAGAAGTCTTACCAGTTCTCCTCCCATCTTGTCCTGAACTCCACCTATGAAGAACATTTACAGCATCGGTATTCAGATCAGATATACTCTCAAAGAGACATTTCATTTTGGTATGTGAGGAAACTTGGCATGGTTCATGCAAGATGTTTCTGTTTATGGTGGAAACAGATCAGGAGAAAAACTGGAAAGTTCTCGTTTTTACTTGGATGTAAGAATTGATAGTTTAGTTCTGATTATTTATCATATTTACAGATATACGGCTTATATGGTCATGAGTGTGGTACTTCTCCAGAGCATTGTTTTCTTTTAATTATATTGATTTCAGATTGCAAAATCAGGAAATATGAATTAGTAGAAAGGGAAATCCTCTTCTTGGATTTGAAAGATAAGAAAAAGCAAAGGAATTATTCAACTAACTGTTCTCCCTGTGCTTCTGAGCCTACAAATGACTCCCCAGGAGTCTCAGAATGTGATTATTACAAGTCTTGAGTCAATATTTAGTCCCCTGTCAGAGCCCTCCAATTTTCCTTTATGAATTTCTATAACAGACTGATTTTTTCCCCCCTCTATCCATGTGCTAATACAGAAGTGAGAGAGCTCTGGTCCGAGGAAAAGCTGTGGCCTTTGATGGAATTTTCAGCTAAGAATTTTTTCATTTGTTGGACCACAAAGTGATACTTTTAAAGGTTGCTTTATTACTCATATGAATTCCAAGGAGAGGGCACTTGTTTGAAGGAATGAGTTTGAAGGTTTAAGGTGAAGAACTTCGGTCCAAATGTGATAACTTTACAATAAATAAATTGACCCAGACAAGCTTGTTACAATAACTCAAGAATTGAGACCCAGAGTGAAGTTGTGTTGCTTTAATACACCCTTCACTGCTGGTCTGCCCCTGGGGTGTGAGATAAAAACATCTGGGTGGCTAATGAGAATATTTTCAGCCTCTCAGGGCAGCATGTATTCTTATCTTCTGGAGGTTTAGATCTCTGAAAGGACAAGCAGCAACTAAATAAATGCTCTTATAAGTCAGTGACGTGGGAAATCACATATTGTATATTTCTCTGGATGTTCTCACAATTGGCTATGCAGTCCTGGCATCTAATTGTTAAGATATCACAAAAAACATTGAGATTTACGATTGTTCAGCTGGACATGGAGTGTGTAATTGCACATTAACTACAGATGGTTTCATCACTACCTAATTTTTGCATACAGAGATTTTTTTGTGGCTTTTACTAGGAGTGTATTGAGATTGTTCTGTGAGGCAGAAATCTGCTAAAGACAAGGATTTTGATTTTGCAGCTACCTTCTGGCTTTCCACAGCACATGCCTGGAGAAAAATCATCTCTGCTGGGAAAATGTCTTGCTTCACTAGAACCTTTCTGGTAGAGAGATGTGCAGAGATGGGTAAGGGTTGTGTTTGCATGTATGGCTGTCCCCCAGGTATGAAAGTCCTTAATGACCTCAAAGAAATGACTGAAGTTAAAGCTGTCTGGAAGCAGAATTTATGTGTGCACAGATTGCAGGTGGCATTGAGTCAAGAAGGTGACATGATTTTCTGATTTGCCTTCCTCTGTTTCTCTGTCATACAGCCCCACCAAGATGCAGTCTCCCAACAGCCTTAGCTGGGTCTGAAGAGATCCATGAAAGCACTGCGTGAGTTGTGAGTTTGTTATGCTATAAAGGTCTATAAATGTTCAACTTCACTTTTAGTGTTCCCAGTGACCAATTTGCTGTCAGCTTTACCTTTAAATTCATGGCCTTTAGTGACTCTTTATGATGATTATCAGTAAGAGCACGAGGACAGAAGGCTTGTTGTTTCATCCTTAGCAGTATTAGGCACTAGATGCTCTTAAAGTTTTCTTTTACTCTTTAGAAACATCCACAAATTTGATTTCCCTCCCCCAGCAACTACCTCTGAGATAAGTGAGGAAAAGAAAGAATCAGGCTTTTGAAATCTATGGCCTGCTTCTGCACCTTCTAACTCAGCCACTTATTGACTATTACACCAGATTCTCAGGAGATCTAAATCAGCAAAACTGCAGTGGCTTTAATGAAGAAAGGATATTCTGTAGCAGCTGGAGATGGGACTCAGGGTATTACTTAAGTCAAACCTTTTTCTTAATTGTTAAATTTATGCCTTTGAAAGTAGGCTATGCACAAGGTATATGAGCTAATGGTGAAGAAGTAATCATAATACTTGAATTTCCAGATTTTTGAGTGCTTGATTTCTCAACTGGGATGTTGCTTTGATGTTTTTTCAATACTACCAATCTCACCTAGTTGTTTCATGGCTCTGAGTCCCAGGGTCTCGGATCCTTGTGCCATTCCTGGGCTTGGCCTGCTCTAGAAGAGATCAGGACTCCTGCAGGGTGCCAGATTTTCCTTTTTAAGAACACTGAGTTATGCTGATTTAGACAGTGAAATTCTAGGCACTTTCCTCGTGCACTTTGTCGTAGAAACCTTATGCCAGAGGTTCTCAAACAGAAAGCCTTTGAGTAAAACCATAATCCTACCTTGGAGCAAGAGGTATTGTCAGTAATACAGTGGCATGGGAAATGCTGTTCTAATTAAAGTTCACTCGGCTTTTCCTTTATAAATCTCTGTAATAGAGGCTTTGTATGTTAATGCAGCCATTTTAATTTATGTTGTTTGGAAACTGGGTAATCAGCTTGTCAATTTTACTCTGATCATTTCTCCATAATTGTATTTTGCAAAAGTATGCTTAAAATCATCAAAATAAATTCTTCTGTGTGTAAAAGTAACAAGAATTATTTTTAAGCCTGCCAGCCCAAGTTGTTTGGGAAGCCTATAAGCTCAGGTGCAAAAGTGAGGAGACTTACACAGTGGTAAAAAATGGATAATATTTAACTTCCTTTAGGTGAGCAGTGGGCAACACTGCTGACAAAATGAGAAAACAAAAAGATTCTTCCTTTACCTACAAAGTTAGCTCTGATGTGAGTGGATTAGCAAGAGTTCACCTCAGTACCTCCTCTGATGGATCTGAGTATGAGGTATTCTTGCATAAAAACAGCTTGACAGGGTGGGCGAAACACTGGCAAAATCATTTTTACTACTCAGCCACTCACAGTTTTTTATGTTCTGCTTTACTCAAGTGCCAGTGTGTAGGGACCTCAAAGGAGGATCTGTTCTCCATGTCATTTTGTCCTCTGAATCACTCCTCCTTCAGTGTGGCTTTGGCTTTGCATAGAGTGAACTGGTGGTTTAAAATTTGGTGCATTTGCTATGGTAATCTGACCTTGGACTAGAATATATGGCATTACTAGCATGAGATAGAATTCTGGTGTGCGAGAGACGTGTTGAAGATTTCATGTGTCAGAATGTGCAAGGCAGTCTGGAAATTCAGTGCCCTGTTGGGCTTGTTAAATAACACCACATTATTAGCACTTCAGATACACATGAAGTAAAACCCTCCTTTTTTCCCTTTGCAGTCAAGACTTTTTGTTATGATAGTAACACAAACAGGAAAAATTTGTTGTTTTCTTAGCACCTATATGTAACTTAGAAGTGCCTTCAACTTTTTGCACATTCTATCAAGACTCATTTTGTTGTTGAAACCACATGAAATGTGCTGAAACAATTTTAAGTAGTAATGTCGTAAATTTTCTTTTGCAAGTATGTTAATAAGATTTTCACTAGCTTTATTGTAGCTAGTATCTACAATAGCCTTGTAGCTGAACAGTGTTATTGCTACTTTCTGCTACTGCTACATATTACTTTTTCCTTTGACAGCTTATATAAATAAATCAATTTACTTATATAGATTAGATAAATAAAAGGTTTGTTTATTACCATTAAATCAATAAAAGCTCTCACTGAATTTTATGATCACCCTGGTACTTCTTAAGTCTAGTTGTTTAAACATAGATATGAAAATGAATTCCTTAGTACATAGATATGAAAATGAATTCCTTAGTAATGATAGATTTTAATCACACAAAGACTCTCCATATATACTTGATTTGCTTTTAATTTGGAAGAAATTGAAGCATCAGCTCTTTGAGGTTCTGTATCATATTACTCTTCCATCACCGAAGATTCAACATATAATAGAAGATATGGATAAAAGCTACTTACTGCTTCTTTGAAACGGTCATAGTGCTGGAGTAAAACTATAATTGCCCAGAAATTTTGGTGAAGGATTATCCTTTAATGAAGGGAGAGCCTGCAGTGCACAACCTGCTTCCTACCCATAAAAGGAGTAATAGGGAAATAGCTCACTCTCACTATGAAGTCTGAGAAGCCTGGTTGAGATCATGGTGAAGATCCTTACCACTCTGCCATATTAAATGATTCATGGTCTCCTCTCTAGTTGCCAGTGAAATATTTAATTGTGTAGCAGTGATGGTAGCAATCATAAAACAACATTCTTTAACACTGTTGTTAAAGAATGATTACAGTCTTTAGCTGTTTGTGGGTTAAAGAAGAGTTGATGCAAAAGTTCACCAGGAGCTGGCTGGTTTGAAGAGCTGGTCCTCAGGTAAGTTCCATCTCCATGCTGCTCTGAGTCAACAACAGGCACAGAAATGACAGACATAGGGCAGGGAAAGAAGGGGAATTGTCAGGGAACTTTGACAGTTTTGAGTTAGTAGTTCCACTGGAGAAACAGACTGTATTTTAGATCTGAACTCTCTCACTTTTTATAACTAAGGGAATGAACCTGAGGTTTGAGAAAACATATTAAATATATATATTGCATATGTTTCATGTATTCACAGTGTCTATACTGCTATGGAATTACTATATGTGGATTTTTTTTTTACTCTCGGTTGAAAACCTTGAATAAAACGAGGTGCTAAAATGAACTCTTGGGAATACCTATGAAAGAAGAAATTGCACTTTGTTTATGACTGAAGGATGAGGCCATGTGCAAAGCTGATCCAACAGAAATTTTTCATTGCATTTTTTTTTCAAGTAGGGATGTTTCAAAGCATAGCTCTGATATTTACTCCTGCAAGTGTATTATTTTCTATCACTCCTCTTATTTTTTGTCATAGAGATCAATATTTACCCCATTGGAAGTCACATACCACCTCAGTGATGCTGTAGGTTTTATGAAAGTGCAATGTTAAAGTAATATTTGCACTGTTAGATATTTTCTTGGCAGATGTAGGCTTGAGACAATTTCTAAGGAGAAAGAAAAATTCCATTGTCTCCATGAGACTATACATATTTCATTTGAGATCAGTAGGAGTCTACCATTTTAGTGTCCAAGAGAAAAAATCAGCTGCTACTGGAAGTTCAATAACATGTGAAACTGCTAATTTTGAAAGACTACAATCCACTCATTTAGAAGTGTAATTTTAGAGGTCGTGAAAACAGTAATTATTTTGTTTGAATGGCTTTAGAATTTTCAGCCTGAACACTTGCTTCAAAGATTCTTTGAAATTTTAGTCAGAAAAGAGCTGATGCAATTACTGGGAATATTATTTGAAAACGCATTTATGTGTCAAACCACATTAGCAGGATTTGAGTGAAACAAGTTCAAGTTTGATGACGCATCCTGTGGTGTTCTTTAAAAAATATTAACCAGCTCTACACTGTATAAGTGCAAATTATTGTTCCAGAGTATATTATTATACTGCATTGCTCCTGTAGCTATAACTGTACTCAGTGTACTGTAAATGACTGGTAAAGTAGTTCTCTACACAATAAGAACCACACTATGGTCTTAATTAAGTGATTCATTTCAGTAGAATATGGATTTCAACTGGATAATAGTCCCTATCAGCAAGATAAATGCTAATTCATAGGTCGGAAATTATAGAAAATAACCATCCAGGCAAAGTAGTAAACCATTAGCTAGTCACAGTGTTCAGTGTCACTGATGTTACTGCTTTTGCATCTAACAATTCCTGGAGAAATAAGAACATAATAAGTAAGAAATGGCAGTGGCAGATGGACCCCATGCTGGAGTAAAGGATTTACAACAACTTTGAGTGTTAAAAGACCTCTTTTGATTTGGGCTGGAATTAAATACATTTTAGTCCTGAGGCAGCCTGAAACCACTCTCTTGCACATTCTTAGCAAGTTCTGGTAGTCCAGAGAGAGGTCAGTACAAATGTCCAATCAGTACAAATGTACTGATCTCAGAAACACCTGAGATCAGTACAAACGTCCAAACCAGCTGTATAGGTTCCTCCTCACCTTTCTGTAGTGAGTCTATCAAAGAGAGATTGTAATAGAGCAACAAACCAAGACATCAGCTTGGGAGAAAATGGTCAGGGTGGAGATAGAAACAGAGAGGTGTTACAGGAGCAGAAAAGAGAGACTGAGTCGCACACATTGTGCATGCACATGTCAACACTGTTTGATTGTTGAAGGGGTGTTAGTGAAGTCTAGCTACAAAACATGCTGAAAATAGATCATTCCCTGAAGAGCTGCTTTCTTTCTACTGCCTTCCTTTTGACAACCTGTAGTACCACACCTGCGAGCCATGGCTCTCTTGCAGAAGGGAAGAGGCCCTTCTCAAAGGGTCTAATTGCTGGCACACCTGGGGGCACCACCAGTGATGCCTCCTTAGGTATCACTGTGGCACTGGTGACTGGGGGGGGTTGGGGGTGGGCTAAGGTTTCCAGCTAGTCCTTTGCACTTTCAGGAATCCTTCTTTGATTTCAAGGGGACACGGTTGCCATGCAGAGGTGAAGCCACCACGATGCCTCCTGTGGCTGCTGGCCAGGTTTAATCATGGAGGGGCAGACTGGCTCAGAATGTTCAGAGAAGGGACCAGGCTGGGGTCTTGCTTCAGAGGAAGGAGGTTGTGCTTTTTCGAGAAGGGCTGGGGTCCCATCTGGGGGAGGTGAGGTGTGTGTAGGACTAGAATAGTCCTGCTTAGGGTGGGTGCTGGGTGCAGGGAGGGGAAGGAGAGGACTGGGACATGTCTGCATGTGCCATATGGCCCAGGGCAAAACTCAGAGAAACTGTTGCTGCTGCAGGTGATACTGGATTAGATTTTAATCTCAAACTCTTTTTTTTCTGTGTGTGTCTTTTTTTCAAGAAAGCCTGATTATATTAGCAACTACTACATATATTTCTTTCTACAAATGTGATAAGCAAGTCAGGTGGCCTTTTGTGATGCAATTCCCTATAAACAGTGCCTGTCCAGGCAGAGAAGGGGGCTGAGTTAATGTTGAATCTCTTCCATTTCTTAACATCTGTGGTTGACTGTGAGGGTATGTAACATGTTTTGAATCTGGTGTTTGTCAAGTAGGTGTGTCATCCCTTGTTCTTTGCCGCATCCCATTGGCATTTCCTGCAAGTTGGCCTGGGGCAAAGTGGTGCCAGGGTGGCCAGTGCATTGTATGGCAGGGTCTGGAGCTGGCCAGGCAGCTCTCCTCAGATAATCTTCAGGAAATAAATAACTGTGCACATGGAGTCAAAACCAATGAGGGTTTTTAGGAGAGCTTTTTAACTTCAGGCATATTTTCTGTTGCTTATCAGAAAATGACTGGACGATCTTTCCTTCCTTATGTTTTGGATAGTACCTGATTGCAGTGCTTTTACAGCATATTTAGTAATGGATTTTGGAGAGGGCTGATAAAATTGTTTGTTATGCAGTAATCAGATAAACTCTTCCCTGACTGAACTCGGCAATGGATCTTCAGGTATTACAAATGTGTGTAAGATTTTCTGTAGATTTGGGAATTAGAAAAGCAAATTAAACAAATATTTTTTGTTAATAACTATGTAAAAAAATTTCATTTTCTGTTAAGTACAAAATCATCATCCCTGTTAAGACTGGCATGCCTCTGTGCCTATGTATGAAAACATGCCAATATAACTTGTTTTTTTTTGTCAGACCTCTGTGGAAGTGTATGAACATAATTTTAAACTCTGGAAGGGAAATGTAATACCAGGAGCAGTTTCATGATTCAGGATTTGTTTCATGATTCAGGCACAAAGAATTCTACCTTACATAACAATGAGAAATTTGAACCTTATTGAATCTACTATTGTCTGGTAAATGGTTAAAAGAAGTGGTTTACTGTTAGGTTTTTTATCCTCACTTCAGGGAACAACAGGTATATTGAAATTTCTGAACTGCACTTCAGGTCCCTTTGCAGGGTATTAAGTCAGCTGAGAGATTTTTCTCTGTCTCATGTTAAAGGTAATGTTTTATGTTTGACCTTTCAAAAAGGAAGTTGTTTCTTTGACATAAATAAAACCAAGCCCATTGATGAAGGAGCTGTAAACGCTAAAGAAGGTAAAATAAGTGAAATGCAGGTAACTTTGGAGAACAGCTACTTTTATTAAAGACTACAGTTTGACATATTCAGTTTTTTCCATCTGCCAGCATCTGTTTCTGATATTTTCTTGGTTTTTTTGCTTGCTGAGGTTTTTTTCTTAGTAACTGAAGTCATAAATGGTGAGTCAGTATGAAGTAGCTTTTATTAAACACTAATTAAAATATATTATATTCTTTCAAATGAAAGAAATAATGGCAGTGTCTAAAACATTTACCTCCTGAGAAAGGGATTAATGCTTAAAATAAGACCTTTTGCTGGTGTAAATTGACTTGAATAGAATAAATTCAATCAGTATCAGACAAGCTAGGCCAAAGTCTAAGGTAATCAGGAATACCATGAGCCATGTCAATTAGACATGACAAGAAGTAATTGGTATATAGATCACTTTTGTAAACTGGACCAATCTTGATTCCTGTGGTAGCTTTGAGACCTGATTTTGATCTCCCACCACTGTTAATACTGTGCTTTTTGTTTTTTTGATTGGCAAAACTAAATGCAACATACACCTTATATCTAGAGATGACTGTGAGTCTCCCAGTATCAAAAGACTGTAAAATTACATAGGGCAGCTTGTCTGCAGCCTTGCCATGGGTGTCCTCTTCATGGAAAGTAAGAGTAATAGTTAGAAAAAAAGTGCACATAAAACTAAGTGTGTTCAGGGCTTTATCTGGAAAAGGCACTCCACTCATTCAAAGCTTTTTTCTACAGCAAGTCAAAGTGACTGATATAGAGCACATTTACCATCTCCTCATGCTGCAAGAAAGTTATTTTCTCAGTGTGATATCCAGCCTGTCCTGAGGAGACAATCAAAAACCTCCTTTGAATTAATAAAATATATTAGAATCTGTGAAGTTCTGTGTTGCAGGGCAAAAATCTGTATTCTGGGTTAGCAAGACAGAAATCTGTGTTTTTTTTCATTATGACAAAAAGAGGCCATGTCCTGTGTATCTTCAAGACCAGCATATCATGTGTGTAACTGGGATACAAATTGTCATTAAGTAGATTGGCTATTAGAGGTCTCGTTTTTAGTAAAGGTGGACATGGGATATGGTGACTCCAGAAGGTTCCCATCTACCTTCATAGAAGTGGTAGTGTTTGTTTTAATCCTCTGAATTTTATGAGTTAAAGGAAGAGTAAGTTTGTCTGAAAAAGATCTGATAATGTGGATCTGAGAACCTCAGGGAATATAAAGTTGCATAAAGGTGGCAACCGAAAGGCAGAAACACACAGTTCACTTTAATCAGTATTCCTGTGGGTAAGTGCTGCCCAAAACTAAGGAGGACCAAATGTGTGTGAAGTTGGCTAAAATTTTACCAGGCCTGTCAGAACACCAGTGATGCTTGTATCTAGACATATTCTCTTAGTAAGGGGTGTCTTTCTGACTTGTATATTTTGACTGCTTCTAAGCTGTATTTATGGTTTATTATAAATATTTTCACATAAATTTTTCAGCCAGCAACAGTAAAATCAACAAACTCTGATGATTGCTATCATGTCTGCATAAAACCAGTTTGATTCCTTTTTTTTTTTCTTTTTGCTCTTAATTGCAATGATGTGGGTTTGAGTCTTGTTTAAAACTCTGGAATAACAGAATATTTATGTCATCTTTCACATGAAATTATTTATATGAACAAGGGCTTCTTTAATAGAATCTTCTATGAAAAGCTCCAAGTCAAACCCCAAAGCCCAGAAATTACTTTAAAATACTTTCACATTTCAAATAGCTTCCTACTTGTCAGTAAATATAACCATACCGTATTTCAAACATTACCAAACAACTTTAAAATTTTATCCTGCTTTCTACTCAAATGAAGCTACGCTTGTTTTAAATGTATCTGTGATACGTTTCACAGGCTTATTATAGAAAGACTTAATTTTCTTTAGGGTAATTTTTCAGGCACTTCATTTAAAAACTAAACTAGCATTCTAGCTACTTCATGTGGTGTTGTGGCCCTGATCAGTGCTTTTTTTCTTTTTTCCGTAGTAATTAAAGTGTGGATTTAATTAAACTCTGAATGGTGTTAAAGGGGAATTTATTACACGAATTTGTGCCACAGTTGCTATCTGCTTCCTGATGCAAGCAGTGGTCCTTTGCTCACTTCTTATTGAAGCTGGTCTTCTGCCAAGCTTGTTTCCAGGTATGGATTGGACATCCACCTCCTTATCAGTATTTCCCTCTACCAAAAGATAAGTAGCTTTGACCACTGAACCCACAATAAGCAACAATTAGATGTGGAGCTGTTGCAGATAAATTGTTTTCATTGCCAATTTACTTGACTTGATCAGGCTATGTTGAAAGTTCTTAAGTGCAAATTCGAGGTTTGAAGATTTATCTTCTAGCAGTTTTATTATAAAAGCAATTTGTAAGAGGGTGACAGGTCTTGATTTCTTTTCTATCTAGTAATTGTGAAAGTCTTGCTTTTAGTTAATGTTTGGTGTCCATTATTATAACACAGTTGTTTTGCAGTGAAGGACTTAGTTGAAACAGGTAGCAGGTATTCAAATGATTTCATTTTGGCTTTGACTGTGGTGCATAGCACAGCCTGCTGAGTAGGAGCCCTGAAGCCTTGGTCACTAGAAACACAGGGTATAGTAATGCAGCAGGAATATAGACTATCAGTGTCTTAGCTTTGTAAAATTCTTAGTTTATAGATTATTTAAAATTCTTAGTTTGCTTATATTAAAATAAATGCGGTTTGTGATAAGAATGTGTTGTGAGTGTTGGATGAATATATCATAGTATCTGGAACAATATTACTGTCCTGAAAGCAGTGAGATTTTATGCAAGGTCAGTGATCAGCAATCAGTTTAATTCTCAAAGATTTATGGTTGGGGAGTCCTATGTGTTTATTCATGGTGTATGGACTTTTCCGAGCTGGGATGGTGGGCTTTTTTGTTTGGATATATTTGATGACAGTGAGAAGATTCACACAAGAGGCTTCAGCTTCTCTCATGTTACTGAGACTGCAAAAGGAGAGATTTGGCTTATAATAGATTGTCCCACTCAATGACTGATAAACTGAATCATTAACAGAATGAGAGGAAAATGGGAGTTTAATCCTGCGGGTGCAGTGCTTGCCTGAGTACAGGTATGACATATGACTGAGGGTGATTTATAAAGAAGTTATAAATCAGGGGGGACAGGATCTGGAGAATTAAAGACTGCTATAAATTCTGATTTACCTGTATTTCAGTAAACTTGACAAACAGCAATGAAGTTTGCTCACTTCTGGAATGATTTTTTGGGTTGTTTTCCATCAGATTTGCAAGACCTAACCAGACTTGTAACAGATCAGCAAATTTGATCTAACATTTGAAGAGGGGACCTAGAGCAAAGTCCACTGAACTCTTCTGATAGAACTTTTAGGTTGCAAGACACACTTTTGGAGAGTGATGTTGTTTTATGCCATGTGTACCCTTAATTCATAATAAGTTACTACTGCACCTCGTATGTTCTTTCCACTGTCTGTCAGGTGCCTCTGTGATGACTGAAACCAGAGATAAAGCACTGAAAGGTGGCTCAGCCAGGTGAGTTTGAACTGAAGAACTTTTAGGAACATAGCCCTTGCTTTCAGCTGTGAGTTGGGCCAACTGTAATGAGGCAATAAAGTCACTGATTGTAAAGATTGAGGACCTGCTGGGATTTTCAAAATCATTACTGTTCTACTGCTAGGTGTAAGCACCTTTACAAATCAGGCCCTGGGCCTGACATTTGCATCTAGGTGCCTAACTGCCATGGAAATCAATGGAGTCTGAATATAAGCATGGATAACAATGCAGGCCCTCTCTTGGATTCTGGGTTCTTTTTTTCTTTTTTTTCTTCCCGGTTATTACTGTTAAAACAGTGTAGCTTAAAAATGCAAATAGCTGTCTAAATGCTTGCAAGGTGTCGATGTGAGATGTTTCAGGCTATGTGAGACATCTAACTTGTGTGTTCTGAGTAGCTCATAAAAGTGTTAAAGAAAATTTAAATGCTTGACTTCAGTCCATTGATTCACATTGGTTGGTTATAAACAAAATAGGCTGGTGAAGACAGTTGCCCTTTCTACCCCATTCCCCTGGGTCTTTAGTGGACACAGAGGACAGCAGTTATTCACCTCAACTTTAATCTTCAGACCTTGCAGAACTTTTGTTTCCTAAATGTGTATTTGGTCCTCCCATTTGAGCAGTTTGATGCTAAGAAATGCTGAACAGTTTCCCTTCTTAAGGCAGTCCTGGCTGAATTTTCAAAGATGCTTGAGCATCTGCCACTTTTTTTTTCTTTTTGAAATTAACTGTAAACACCTAGTTTTCAAAAGCTTTGGCTTGCCCATGGGCATAATGTGGTATGGGGTAACATGAAGGAAAAGTGGATTTCTGCTGTGGCTGAGTGTTCTTTCATAGCAGATGAGTCTTCTTTTTTCTTTGCAGAAGTATTTTGCTTTGTGTGGCATAATGAGAGGGAAAAGTAGTTTTCAGGCTTTCTCTATTATGTGAAAATGACCATTGGATGTCAGACAGGCTTGATTCAAAGAAGTGAGACAATCTCTAGTGCAAAAGAAACCAAAAATTGCTTTGTAATGTTCTTATAATTCTGAGTTAAACATTTTGCTTACAACAGTGACTAAAGGATTTTTACATCATAGTGATTTTACTTTGTTTTCTGTTTAAAATGAAAGATGCTTAATCTTATTTAATTAAAAACAAATTCTATAAATTTATTAAGATGTCACAGTCTGCTTCATTTTAATTTGATTTGATAACTAAAACCAGTAGGGAGAAATAAGAAATGTATTGGAATATGTATGTTTTTCTTCAATTAAAATTGTGGTGCTACAGTGTGTAATAGAAACTTCATTTTTGATAGTATCTAGATAATGTGTCAGATCTGTAACAACTGATGGCTACAGGCACCTCTGGTGTAAATTGTTGCAGTTCTACTGATTTCATTGGTGCTGACTCGGCATCAGCTGACAAGATAGAGAAAACTGGTCTGGAATTGTATTTGATTTTGAAAAGGAAATCATCCAAGAAAGTGAGCAGAAAATACTGGATATGTGTTCATGATTAGACAAATGGTTTAGATAATGGATTTGGTGTCGTGGAGGGTCTGGAGATATACATATATATAATATATATATATTATATATGTATATATGTATATTTAGTTCTGGAACTTTGAGGATAGAGGGATCAATACTTTGAATCCTTTATTTCAATAGATGGCTAATTGGTTTTTAGGGTAGAACTATATTGAAAGGGTAACACATGAGAGCATTCATTGTAAAACCACCAGGAGAGGTAGGAGAATATCCTTGGCACGAAAGGATACAGGGAGAAAGATTCCTTGGTCAGCAAGGTGCTAATGGAGAAATCCAGATGATAAGCAAATGGGATGGGAAATCCTTGTTTATGAGCTTAAAGATGACAATATGATGGAGGCCTGGAAGAGGTGCATGACTCAGTGTTGAAATCCACAGCACAGAAAACATCAGGTGAGAAAACAGTCAGAGTGTTGCTTTTTGTCATGTATAAATCAGAAGCAAATGATCTTGAAAATGCAGAATTGAATCCCAACAAATGAAATGTGGTGTAGTAGTACATAGTGCTGGCAGCAAATCACCAGATAGTTGTTAAGAAAAGCATTTATCTTAGATCTGTCCCTGATATATAGGAAAATGTTCTCTACTAGCACTGGAGGTGTCTTGTGGAACACATTTTATCAGCACAAATGTCTCTGTGGATTAGGAACAGGATTCAGTAAAGTTGCCTGACTCTAAAAAGAGTCAGTTCAACTTTGGAATATTTTTTTTGTTTGTTAATAATCTTGTAACATTTGGGGAATTCCAGAGACAAAAGTAATGCTAAGTTTAAAGGATAAATGGACTTCCTGTAAGTCTGTTATCCATACCAAGGGAATTGTTGATGTGAAACGTGATTGATAAAGAATTTAACAAACATAATATAATGAATGCTAATGTACATGGATTTGTGGGAAATAGATCCTGACAATTTAGACATCACTTTTTTTGCGGTTCCATGTTTGGTTGATAATGGTGTTGATTTAAAGTCTGTAATAAAAGTTGTCAGCATCCAATATTGTCAGACCAGGTTCTTTTCGATATTCCAGGCACGGAGAGTGTAATGCTTAATGTCAAACTCACTTATTTAAAGATATTTGGTGTTACATGCCATTTTTGTTTTAGCAGAGTGATACAAAATATACTGAAAACACAATGAAATTGTAAATTATGTTTAGAAAAATGTAATAGTTGCAATAAATTTGTTTATTTAAATAAATAAATCACCATACCAATGTGATTTACCGGTCTTAACATGCTAGGTGGGCATCCTCAGTTACCAGGAAGGAATATGTGAGTTGAAGCCAGCTCAAGCCTGTTGTTCTGTTTGAAAGTGTTTTGTTAGTTCTGGTTAAGCCTTGTAGTCACTTTCTTCATCCTGGTCTGCCTTACTCAGAGAGGGCATTTACGTCACCACTTGGTCCACTCAGCTGTGACTGCTGTTTCTCAATCAGAGGCCACATTCTTGTCCCCTTTGTGTGGAGATCACTACTGTGATCACACAGAGTCAGGTGCTTTCTGTTTTTCTCTGAGCTTCCTGGGCACAAAACCCTTGCTCATCTTCTCTGAGTGTTGGTCAGTTGTAGGGGTTCATTTTGTCCGTTGTAGTGGTTCATTCAGAGACCCACTGCCTTACAGATTTAGTCAGTCACAGATGTCTGTAGGGATTTGAATTCAACAGACCGTGGCATTTTCATTAAAAAAGAGTATTTCCATGGCTCACGGTTGACAGAATAAAACAGGCAAATGTGTCTCAGAATATATTTGTAAACAGACAATAGATTTTACACATCTGTGTTTCTTGGTGGAGTGCCTAGAGGGGCTGCTTTTTAACCATAAGTATTTTATATTTTTGTTTTATTCTGCAAGTGAAAATGCAAAATCATCACAAATTTAAGCCTGTAGAAAACTCCAGTTTTGGAGAAGTGGGTCACTGGCAAGGAGAACAACCTCTGAGTAATGCTGAATTACTCGATAAGCCAAGGCATAAGACAGTACGACCACATGTAAAACTGGGCTTGGGAATCTCTCTCCTGTGGAAAAATGTAATGTTACAGACCAGCTGAAAAGGCTTTGAAGTCTAATACAACAGCTGGATTTAAGAGCAGATGAATATGAGACTGAAGTGGAGAAAGTCATGGTGGTAGCAAAACACATGAGCAACTCATCCCCTGATGTGTTCTCTATTGACAGAAATTTTCACCAGTAGTGGCTATTTCTCTAAAAAAGTACCTAGTTCAGATTAACTTGAGAAAATGTGGTTTTGCACTCCAGCTCAGACCCCACATCTCTTATCAGTCAGACCCCCTGTGTGAAGGAAAACTATTTCTCTCAATCTCGGTCTTTGAAAGCAGTGGACCAGGTAACCTTTACAGTGTGGCTGCATTGATATTTTTGCTTACCACGGCACTACAAAGCAAATAGTGTCCCACTATGTCTCCTGGGGGTGTGATTTGGCTATCAAAATTTACATCATATGTCAAATGTATGCCTATAGTATTGAGATTTGGTAAGGTTTTGCAGAGGAAAATCCTGGTTGTTGTGCTGTTTCTCAGATGGATAGTGTTTCCAGTGTTGGCTTCTTTCTGCTGTTCTACAACATCAGCCTCTTTTTATAAGCTGTTACATGCCATGTAGATGTAAATTTTTTATCTAGTTGAGGATCTGTGCCATGCCTTTTACAGAAAGCTGATGCTCTGCTTTCCCCCCTTCTCTTTCTCCAAACTGCCTCCATCCAGTTGTCATCACTAAATTGTGTTCAACTGATATATAACTTCTATTTGCTACAAATTCAGTTTGTTTTCAGTTCCTTATTATCACCTTATTTGATCAAATCTCTGGTGTTATGTGAGAACCGATGCCTCCTAATGATAATATTTGTAGCTTTAATATGAAATGCTGCAAACATTCTAGGAATTTAAGATTGTTACTTTTGAACCCTCTCTTCTAGTCAGATAATGTGTGAACACTGAAGTGCATTTTAGTGAGCTTTAAAATCTGCTGGTTTTCATGTACAAAATTTATGAGAATCTTTTTGTCACTGTCACAGTTATGTTCAGAATGACTATGTGTGTATATATGAATGAAGGCTGATAACGCTTGATAAATTCTAGGTCGGGATTTATATTCACATAAGTATATAATCACAGAAGTATCTGCACATAAATATGCATCTGTGAGAATGGAATTTGTTAAATAAAGCATGCAGCAATCTGTAGCTGCAGGGAGATAGCACTGCTATCTGATGAGGCTAATGACTTCAGCACTGTGTTTTATTAACACCTTTGTTCTTTCCTGAACTTCTTAAGAAAGAAAAAGCAAGCATCTGATTTCACATCTTTCATGAGAGGAGTGTAGTGGCTTTTTTTTTTCTTTAGACTCTTTCTTTTCACAGCTTTTGGGCAGTTGATCAAAAAACTGGTGAAATCAGAATATTTCAACCTTCTTTTGCATCTCTCAGCACCTTATGCTAACCAAACGAACTCATCATGAGTACATACTTGTATATTATTGTACTTTTTATATATAGAGAAACATTAAATTTCATATCTATAAAACTATATTATATCTATCTATCTATTTATTTATCTATCTATCTGTTGTTGCTAACTTTTTGTGACTGGCATAAGTGACCAAGAAAAGTGAAAGTAAAGTGCTTTTTATTAGTTCATCTTTTCAGATCAGGTAACGTGGAAAGCTTGTCTGTCTGCATTCAGAGAATGCGTTATCAAGAATTATTGAATGGGCATCTTTCAAATTTCAGTAAAGATATATATATAATAAAATCAAATTTCTTAATGTGGAAAAGACAATAATTGGTAAAGTATACTAGACAAAAGGCTACATGAAATGCTCATTTAGAAATATATTGTTGTTTTCTGATTAGTGATAGCAAGAAAGTTAAGGTGGGATTGTCTGCATGCAAATTTACACTAGTTCACTACATGGGTTCACTACAAGTGATTTAAATTGCTATGGACAGACTTAGTTAAGAAAGTCTGCTCCTAATTTTATTGAGCTATACCAAAAATCTGGTTTTAATGGAAATAAGATGTTCTACATACTTATTTGCAGCAATTTAGCTTGTGGAGTTTAAAATTTAGCAGAAGCAAATTATAATGTAGATGGCCTTTAATAGATTTGAACTACAAACATGGGAATAGACTCTCAGCTGATGATAATGCACCAGCTGAAGTTCCCACCGCATTCGCGGTGTTTTCTGCAGACTCTGCTTCCTTTCCCAAGTAGGTTGTGCTACTTCTGAGGGCACACACAGTGAGGATAGATGAATTCCCTGTGAACACAAGGTTTGACTTAGTACCTAGGGAGACTTAAATGCCATTCCAAAGCCATGTTTCAAGTATTTCAGTGTTGTACCTCCTCCTGATGAAGACAGATGGACACCAGTACATTGCCTGGTATTGATCCACAAATGGCACCTGAACAGGGACCTGAATAAGACGCCAGAGGGAGGACGTCTTATCAGTGACATAGCTTGGCTGGATGATAGGCTGAAAGGAAGCCCAGGTGCACCACAACTACCTTACTACTGGACAGAAGGTAAGCAGCCGAGGACGCGATGGGGAACTCTATGCCTGTAGAGCATAAGAATGTAATTGAAGTACTTAAATACGTTTTGTATAAGCAACAGTGAGTGTCACCAGATATGGACTTAAAGCAACCGTTAGCATGGGCTCGTGACAGTGATCCTAACTTAAATACACACACTGTTTATGATGTGGAACGATGGGACAATGTCGGAGTCGGTCTCTGGGACAAAGCTACTGAAAACAACAAAGAAGCCACAGAACTTCTAAGCCCATAGTGGACCCTCTATGAGGCCCTGAAAGTCCATGCGGGTCCAAGAAATCTGACCCACTGCCCATGGAGACATCCTTAGCTGAGGTTCCTAGTGAATCCATGGGTGCGTGTGTACCACCGCCTCCACTGCCACCATCATCACTGCCAGATGGCCCCTTGGGTCCAGGACTGACCAACCCTGAGAAGGAACCGGATTTGCATCCGTCTAATCAGTGTGATCGGTGGAGTGAGGTCCAGAAAAAAGCAAGAGCTGCGGGTGGTATTGACTTGTTGCAGGCTTTTCCAGTGCATTTTAATAGGCAAACAGGGCCCCCAGTGGGAGCCTATTAATTATGAGATAATTAAGGAACTTCACAGATTGGTACAGACCTACGGACTGACCGCACCCTTTATGCTGAACCTTCTAGAGGGAGTTGTGGAGGGACATTATCTTACTTCTTAGGACTGGAAACTGATTACTCGAATGTTGCTCTCCCCAATGCAATGCACCATTCCAGAAGTGGAACAACATACATGACCTGTCAATATTTGCCAGGAGACCAGGGAGCCGTTCGTGCAATTTTTATATTGAAAGATGGGGTTGAAAGATGATAATCCCACTGCTCGAGACATCTTATTCAAGCAGTTGGAGATTGAGAACACTACTGCGGATTGTCAAAAGGTATCGTTACCTATGAAGAACCAAAATCCGACCACAACAGAGATGATGAAAGCATGCCAAAATATAGGCTCGCAATCCCATCAGACTGCATTGCTGGCTGAGGCTTTTGCAGCAGTGAAGATTCAACAGGGTCAGTGTTTTGCATGTGGGCAAAAATGGCGTTTCAAAAAGAATTGTCAGCAAACTTCTAAGGGCGTGGCCATCCAATGACCTGGGATTTGTCCTCGATGTAGGAAGGGGTGGCACTTCACTAATAAATGCCACTCAAAGTATAACAAAGAAAGGCAGAATCGCAGCACGCCCAGGGGTTGCACCACAACACAAATGGCCTCCTGGTATCCTGCAGTGATGCAAGCAGGCTTGTCACAAGCACTGCAGGAAGCGCAGCAGTGGATCTGGCCACTGCCTGCGATGCAGACTTAAATGATACCTCAGTTCAGGTCATCTCTATGAGGGTCAAGGGCCCCTTGGGTAGGGGCATAAACCCCTTGCTAATTGGGAGATCCTCTGTTTCCTGGCAAGGACTGTTTGTGCTCCTGGGACTTATTGATTCTGATTATGAAGGGGAAATTAAAATAATGGTTTGGACCCCCAACCCCCCTTGTCAAATTGCTCAGGGGACCGATGTATTTTAAGGCTAACCCACCACATGCACCTAAACAATGCCAAGGCACCAGTTGTTTTGGATCTATGGACGTGGCTCACATATTTTGGTTACAACCAATTCAACAACAACACATGCATGCTTCAACATCACGGTCTCTGAACTGCAGTGATGATCTGGCCTTATGATCAGTGGTGCTGATGTTACAGTCATTGCCTCAGCTGTGTGACCACAGTCCTGGCCACTGATCCAATCTTTGGCCGCACTGGCTGGGGTAGGTGGTGCTACTGCCCCACAGCAAAGTCGTGACACCGTGCTGGCCATAGGACCGGAGGGTCGTGCTGCTACCATTAGACTGTTTGTTCTTCCCTTGCTGTCTTCATTGTGGGGCCATGACTGTTTGGGACAATGGGGAATGAGAACTGGGACAAATTTTCCATAAGGGCTGCTGACGTGCAGCATACTCCTGCCCTCGTGTGGAAGACTGATTCCCCTGTTTGGGTGGATCAGTGGCCCCTGCATAAGGAGAAGCTGCATCATCTCCAGAAACTGGTGATGGAGCAACTGCGTACTGGACGTATCGTTCCATCCACCAGTCTGTGGAACACTCCCGTGTCTGTTATTAAGAAGAAGAACAGCAAATGGCAACTGTTGCAGGATTTATGGCAGATAAATGCAGTGATTGAACACTCTGAAGTTTGTTAACTGATTTAGACTTGGTGAGACATGCTACCCTACAGAATAGAGCAGCCATTGACTTCTTACTTCTCGCCCAAGGGCATGGGTGTGAGGAATTTGATGGCTTCTGTTGTATGAACCTATCTGATCACTGAGAGTCAGTTCACAAAAGTATACAAACACTGAAGCAGCTTACTAGTAAACTCACGGTAGAAGAGGGATGGAATCCTTTTGCAGGCCTTTTTCATAATTTAGGTGTTTGGGTTAAGAAAGTAGTACTGATTTTTGCCTTGGTAGCTATAAGTTTTTTTTTTTATTCTTTTATGTATTCCATGCTTGTTGCACTTAATACAATCACTTGTCGATAAGGCCTTAAAGCAGGTATTACAAGCGCAAGCACATGTGAAAAGCAAAGAATGGGGAGATGTGGGAGGTGATGAGATTGATTTGTGGGCCTTGCCGAGACCCTGGCTAAGCACAGAAGACTTGTTGCTGCATAAGCTGTGGGAACAGGCGGAGTGCTGAGCGGTCAAGGATGTGAGAAGTGCCGGCGTGCAGCGTGTGATCAGCGCATGTTCAGCGGATGTAGTGGGAGGCTACTAGAGGGGAGTAGCAGAGACTTTGGAAAGCTGCCATAAGGAACTAGGGGGCGGAAACATGATATAAATAGTGACATTAACATGGTATAAAAGTTAGTGACCGTAAAAAATAAACGTCTCAGTATCCCTGATGAGCTGAGTCCGTGATTCAATACCCCACATTTTGGGAACCCTTACGTAATTATATTTTTTTGAGAGTAGCATTGGCAGTTACATGCATCTGCTCATATGAATAAGCAACCATGAAAGTGGTTTGTTTAATTAAAAGTAACTCCCCAGTTTCCAAAATAGACACCCTTTTACAAGTGCAGAAAGTCTTTAACAGAAAGGCAGATGCATGTGTTTGTCAGATTTCCTGAGTTCTGCAAGCCTCATAAACTTATGAAAAAGAGCTGGTGTATATATATTTACAGAGGTGTTAAAAAATGTATCTGCATGACTGTGACTGTTCTTCTTTCCACAACAACTACACAAGCGATAGAAATTCCTATGTGTGCATTAGAATACTGATGCTAGTAACTTCTTACATGTAAGAATTATCGTGTGGTGTCAGCAGGAAATCCTGTTGATACAGAGGACTGTCAGAGAAAAGCAGACTCTCAGGGTTAGCAGTTTGTACATGTAGAAGTCGAGAAGGATATTTTAGAAGGGATTTTTTTGTGTGTGTTTGTTTTTAATGCATAGAGAACACAGATCATTTAATTATATTCAGATGGTGTTTGAGTATGCACAATATAAAATATATATACTGTAAAGTCAGCAGCATCACGTATTTTATAGAATAACATATCCTTATACAGGCTCAGAATGACTGTTGAAGGCACCCACAACAGTGTACCTCCATGCAGAGGGAGGAGACACTGTGAAAGGAGCAGTTTACATCTGTTTAAATGTTTCAATCAGTTACTTATTTAAGATTACAGCTGTCAGTTGTATAGTTTAAAAATACAGTATTGGAGCTGTAATGCCCTCCTTGTTTTTAATAATTTTCACCAAAGCAAATCCCTTTCCAGAGGTTTGCCTGCTCTAACAATGCATTTGATAGAAACTTCCCTGAGGCATAAAGCAGGATGGGCAACTAATTTGGAATTTATAATAATCCAGTCAAGGTTAAGATTGCCTTGTTCTGCTGGGGTATTACAAAATTTGAACCATATACATACATCTAAAAGAAATTAGCTGTGGGTGGTTGTTGGAGTTTTATTACTCTAGGGAACTCTTTCTTTAAATTTGAGATACATTGAACTCCTATTATCTGGTAATGTGTTAATTTCAGTGGCATATATTTTAAGATTAATGTTGGCTCCAAAATTATTTGAGTGTTTGGATAAAATGAGATCATAAGAGGACAGTTTGAAAGGCAGAGAATATAATTACTACTTTAGAGTCCATGACTACTGGTCATGAGATACTCCTCTTTAAAATATCTGGTTCACTGTGAAGGAGATTACAGAAAAGTACCACTTAGCTGACTGATGTTGATAGTCTGTGCTTGCCATTTCTAAGCAATTTTAAATACATACAATACATTATAATTTTTTTTCTAAAAATATGATTATTTAAAACCTTATATTCCTTAAGCTGATTTATTCCTCTACTAAGTTCCACTATAGGGCTACAAAAGAGCCCACAAATCCCGGAGGAAGTTCAGAGCCTGAATCAGTAAAATCAGACACAGCAAGGGAGAAAACAACAATTTGAAGGATTTTGCATTCACTTTAATATCTTATGAATGTTCTTTTCATGGCCTCATGGTTTGTGATGTATGTACATACTGAGAGGTTTGCCTGAAGGACTGGTTAATGTCATGATGATCTATTAATTCAAAAGAAACATGAGACCTTTGATATACACTGCATCTAAACTAACCTGCATGTTGGTGTGACCCAGAATCATGTTCTCCTGACCAACTAGTACTTTCCATTCATTCCCCAGAAATGGAAAAAGCAGCACTGGTTCACATCTACCATAAATTCAGGATACAGCTAGAGCACATCTTGTTAAGATGCAACCTCTGGGACTGGTCCCACTCCTAATCTTGCAACCTACGATGAAAACTTCTAATGACTTCTAGAAGAGAAAGGATATGGAAGTGAACTTGGTGTTCATTCTTGGAAAGTACTGACCCTGTTCTGGGTCCTCAAGCACCTGCTGGGTTGTAAGATTTCGGGTATTTCAAAATGTTACAAGATTCAAATAGTGAATTAGACAGAAATTACTAGTGACATAATTAAAAGAAAATAAGGGAGAAAGCTGGAGCGACACAGATCTAGGCAACAAAATAAATAATCTCTTTGGGGACATGCAGAAGGGAGTATGATGATGGTTAGGGAAGTGAAACTCAATAATTATTGTCTTTTTGTTGGTTTGGTTAACATTGCACAGACTAAATTTTGGTTGTATACACTAACAAAGAACTTTAAAAGGTGAGAGAGGGAAAAAAATGAGAGCAAGTCAGGACAAATGTGGAGAAAAAGGTGCATCTGACTATGAAAATCAGATACAAAGAGAGGAAAATTAAACCTTAGATAGAAGCAAAAAGTATTACTGGGTATTTGTTGCTTTTGAGCAAGTGCACTAATGAAGTGCTGTGGAGCATAGGAGGGAGCTGATGATGGAGAGGGATAAAGTACAGGCAGGAGTCAGTGGGGTTAATGACCTAAGAAACTGCAGAGAGGAAACAAAAGATATTTAGGAGTAGAAGAGACAGGATGAGATATGAGATAGGGAATTCTGAAAGAAGTTAGTGCAGGTGTGGAGCTTCCCAGGAAGTGCCCAGCAGCTGCGTGAGGAATGGGAGGAAACGGCAGCCAATGAGAAACAAAGTATAGCTTAAGGTCCTAGGTGTGTGTTTAGGTGTATGTGTGATAAATTGCCTTCATTTGTCCAACCATCCCATTCTCGCAAAGGGCAGCACAGTCATTTTCTCTTGCTGTTAGCTCTGCATTTCTCACAGGGGTGTCTTTGTAGAAGCGAGTCTCTTTGGCTTCTACAAGCTCCCCAAACAACCAACTGATCAAATGTAATAGGTATAATCCACTTCCCACTAAAAACTGTAACAAGTCTATGTGAAAAATTTTTAAGTAACCCCTTTTGTCAGACCATAAGTTTTTACAGAGTGTAATGAGGATGTTTTTCATGTTTACTATAATTTCTCCTTTTTTGTCCCCTTGGTGTTTTGTGATCTCTACAACAAGGTAATTTTAGATATACAATAAATTGCTTGTAAATCTCTTCCCAGATTATCTAAGCTCTTATACATAATAAAAATTATTTCTGACAATTCTTGAGAAAGTGTTAAGATTTCTCTTTCTTAATTTCTCTTTCTCACTTTGCATATGAAGTTAATATAGTTAAACAGTCAAACCTGGCCCAGGTAGCTGGTTATCAGAACGATTTGTACATCCTGGAATTGGTGTGTGTTTGAATTTTGTGTTTCTTGTCTGACTTCATATGCTAATTCAGAGATGAGTATCACAGAGCTTCAGGCACTTGGACCAAAGTATATACATACTATGTTTTTTCCCACTTGCTCACTGAAGAGTGTAACTCTCATGAGTACCTCTCCATGAAGGTGCCTTTAATACAAAGTCTCAGTGCACCAAATTTAAATAAAGACTTGCCTTAATGCACATCAACCCTTGCTGACAGGAGCATTCCATAATGTGCAGCCACTGTAGCAATATGATCAGATGGAAAACAATATAAAATTCACAAAAACAGTTAACAAAGTTAACAGCCAACCTTAAAGTATTTTTCACATTGCAGTATATTAAGGAGACTAGAGCCTTTATATGTCCATTTTTTCAGAGTGAAGTAAGAACTTCTCTCCCAGGGGCCACCAAGTTAATTGGCTGTCAGACAACAGTGTGAGTGTGCTCTGAAGCAAAGAGGGATAGAGGCAAAGCAGTCAGGCTTCTGAGCCTCATATTACCTTTTGTGAGACTAAAAGAGTTTGTTTTCATCTCGTAGGAAATGGCACAGTGCAGCAGAATTTACACAATATGATCAGCATTCAGTATATTGCAAGGCAAATTCAATTCCACCTAAAGCTCTCACTGTGTGTTGCCATAATCAGTAGAAACAGTACATATAGTAAATATTATCTAAACATAGTCTAACATTTCCTTCAAGTGGCAGTGGGTATCCTAAATCTTACTGATTCACTTTCTAGTGTAAATACTGTAAGTTTTGAGAATTTTTATTTTTTAGACAGAAAAGGTTAAGAAAAACTATAAGGCAAAGGCTGAGGCTTAATGTTGTTTTGCTAACGGCATACTTATTGAGCATAATTTAATGAAATAATGTTTCACTTCATTTTTTTCTGTTTAGTTTTTTCAAAAACATCATTTTCCATCCATAGGTGTCGGAAGGAACAGCAGTGCCAAATTTAGTGCCAGGATATATATTTTGAAGAAGGTTGCATGGGGGCCGATGGACTGTGTGTCAGACAAAGCAGTGCACGTGCTCAGACTGGTTCCTAGGAGGTGGTTGCTCCTGGTGGTGGTGGAGCAGAGGGTGTGCAAAGGCAATGCTTGTTCATCCAGTGCAGCAGGCTGGATCTGTTCCTCGATGCAGCAGGCTGTGGGAGGCTCAAACTTAGTCCCTGGTGGTGGGGAGCAGCCTCCAACAGAACAATATGTGTGCTTAGAGAAGCAAGAGCAGCTCCTCCTGTGTGCTGGGATGGTGCAAACTCTTAACTCATAAAGTGAATGAAATTATCAGTACTTAGAAGGGCCCTGTGTGGTGATTTCCTAACTTGATTGAAATTATTGTCAAACCCCACCCTTTAACTCAATAGTTCATTTCTTTCTAATGAAACTCTGAAAAAGAGGAAGGAAGAAGAGCTAAATAGATGGGGAAGATCAGGCTTTCCTTCCTCATTTTGGCTACCAGATAGATCTGGAATCTTATTTTTGTCTGTCGTAGATGATTTGCAGTAGAGATTGTATTTTTTTAACAACCATGACTAGCTGGCTGTTTTCTTCATGTTTTGAAGTACCCTTAATGCAGTGGAGCTCTGCAGCACTGCACTTTGCCAGCTGTGCAGTGGTGCCTGGGTGACTGTAGCTCTTCTGAACCCACTGCCTTCATGTGCTCTTTCCATCTTATTCGGTTGTTCTGTTCTTGAGTTATGCCTTTTAAGTGACATATTAGTATAGGTATTCTATTTCTTTATCCTTCTAAATCTTAAGTGCCCAGATGCAAATCTGTTTAAAACAAACCTTATTTTTACAGTGGGGGCTAAATATCTTTCTTTGGGGATAATTTTTGCATTTTATTCCTGCTGCAATCTATGAGAGACAACCCCATAAGAGCAATGCAGCTGTAGCAAATCAATACTTTTTAAAGTCTGTCTGGTTTATCATTCAATATCTATGTTTTGTTTGTTTGTTTGTTTTTTCTATTTATATGCTCTTGTAATAGACTAAAAAGAAGTATTAATGATTAAAAGGGTTGTAACTTGTGATACAGAGAGGTCTTGAAATCTTCTCAAATACATGCAGATATTTTTATCCAGCAGATTTGCAGAACAATTTTTCATCTCACTATTCATGGCAATGGGTTGAGAAAGGCTGAAAAGAAAACAAACAGCTCCCACACTTTCCAAATGTTCCAGAAAACTGCAGGTCTGGTACCAGAGAAAGACAGAAATGTGTGTGTAAGAATTTCTGTTGTGCTGAGTTCCCGTGTTCTGGCATGTCACATTGTCTGTGTTGCATATCCTCTGTGACTGCCACGTGACTTATCCTGCCCTGGCAGCCAGAAGGGCCAACAGTGTCCTGAGGTGCATTAAGCACAGCATCGCCAGCTGGCCAAAGGAGGTGATTGTCTCACTCTACTCTTCATTGGTGTGGTCTCGCCTTGAGTCCTGTGTGCAATTTTAGGCACCACAAAACAAAAAAAGAAGACATTCAGCTGATAGTGTCCAAAGGAGGGCAATGAGGATGGTGAAGTTCTGGAGGAAAGCCTTATGGGGAGTGGCTGAGGTCTCTTAGTTTATTCAGCCTGGAGAAGAGGAGACTGAGGGGAGACTTCATAGCAGTCTATAACGTTCTCACAGGGGGAAGCACAGGGGCAGGTACTGATCTTTGCACTCTCATGACCAGTGACAGGACTCAAGGAAATGGCATGAAGCTGAGTCAGGGGAGGTTTAAGTTGGAGAAAAGGTTTTTCATGCAGGGGTGATTTAACACTGGAATAGAATGCTCAGGGAAGTGGTCACAGCACGAAGCCTGACAGAGTTCAAGAAACATTTGGACAATGCTTTCATAAACATGGTGTGATTCTTGGGGTGTCCTGCACAAGGCCAAGAGTTGGATTCAATGACCCTGATGGGTGCCTCCAGACTCAGCATATTTTATGATTCTATGATTATATCATGTCTGATAAATTCATAGCCAAGAGAAAACAATATCACATGGTTAGAAACCCTTCCGGTCTTGGAAAGCCAAGAATTTTCTTGTTCTAGTTTTATTAAGAGAACAATAACTTTAAAACAAAACAAAAAAGGACATTAAACAGACACAGGGGATAATACAGCAATCCAGAGTAGATATGCCCTACTATTACCAGAGAAAGCCTTGCAACATTTCCCAGACCTGTGCTGGTTTCATTTTGAGTGTAGTTTATGAGAGTCCTTTGGTCCAGCTGGAACACAGTGACTAGCACGAGGGGCTCTGCAGACAGAGCCAATGCCTAAACGGCAGAAAAAAACCCAAACAAGCCAAAGCAAAAAATAGCAAACTCTTCTCCCTTCCGTGAAATCTTATTGTCCTAGTATTTTCTTCTTGTTGTTCCTGGAAAGCAGCTGCTGCACTTCTGAGCATTACATCTGTACGGAGTAGCAATGCATCATCCATCTTTTGAGATGTTTATGTGCTTCCTGGAAAGCAACCAGAGCCAAGTTGCAACTCAGGTATGCACTTAGGGCTCTGGATGTGGCACCTGGAGACATGGTTTAGTGGTGAACATGGTAGTGCTGGGTTAATGATTGGACTCACCAATCCTAGAGGGCTTCTTTAACCTTAACAATTCCATGATCCTATGTCTTGATCACGCACTTGGAGAAACACATTTCTGTAACCCTGTAATCTTATCTGCCTTTTTTTCCTCCCCTTCCTTTTTGTTTCATGCCCCAAGTTTAAAACCTGTGGAGCAGATGAACTCAATCCATAAAAGACTTTATCAATGCATAACTGGTGTTGTCCTCAGTGCAGCAGTACTTGCCTCAATAGGTGAAAGCTGGATCTTACTGATGGAAACATGTTTGTTTATAATTAGAAAACAGGTGGTTTATTCTGGACATTTTGTTAGTTTAAGCTTTGTAAACACAAGAGGTGGAGGGGAAAGTTTAATTTCTTTTTGAGTTAATTATTTGTTGGCAATTATTTGTTCCCTTGTGATGGGAAGAAATTAAGTGAATTGATGATGTCAAATAGATACTAGAAAAAATACAAAAAAATGTGGTGTCCCATAATCACTGCTGAAATGATTTAAATTCACTTTGAGGAGTTTAAGTGATAAGCTGGTCTGTTCCTGTTTTCATCCATTTTGACATGCATGGTAACTAGTTATTATTTCTATTGCATCTGCCATCCAGCAGCAAGTGGAGCATTATCAGGTTAGATGTGCATCTCTACATTGCTAGGCATTTCTGGACATGAAGGGTTTATATTCTAGAGTAACATGACAAGAAAGAAGATTTTGGATATTCTTGTTTTTGAGAAGAGGGGGTGATCAGAGCATCATATGGTTTTCCCAGATGTCACTGTAACAGAGTTGTTGGAGCTGGGAACTGTGCCCAGATACCTCAATCTGAACGTCACATTCAAAACCTGTCTTCCTCTCTAATGGAAAGCATTTTTTTGTTGCTATTGTTTGTTTTGTTTCAAAATGATTTATAGGACAATTTCAGATGGGCACAGTTTAAAAGGAGTTTTATACTTATCTCCTGCCATTACATTGAAAACTACCTTGTGAGAATCTTCCTGTTTTTAAGGTGAGCCCTGAATTTGAGGAGTTTCAGCACTTCCAGAGCAGCTTCAGATCTTATCTTGAACTGAACATCTTTGTTATTGAAGAAAATAAATGCAGTCTGTGTCATAACAGGTTGCCAGTATAATAGGAACACATTCTTTAAGCATATTTGCATAAAGTAATGAAGAATTGAGCTCTTGGCCTGCTTTTGAGGTTCTAGAAAGATGTGCTTGTTTTTATTCTTCACTTTTTGGGGGCCTATATCTGATTTTCTTTAAGCTACATTTGACAAATTTAAACAATTTTGATCAGAAATTGTTTCTCTTGTCCTACTTCTTTGTATTTAAATAGAAATCCAAACAGCCAGATACTAGACAATGGAAGATATTTACCAGTGGCTGTATTTTATTTCTTGGCAGAAACTGCAGGCAAATGAGGTAACCCTTGTTATGGCTTCTGGTGCTGCTTTTGGAATGTGTCACACAGTTGATGTAATGATGAGCTGATTGGATTGCCTTGTCCACTAATTCATTAATTCATTACTTCTGTAGGAAAACAAGATGTGTGCTAGTCCCATTCAGTGAGGGACTGTTGCAGATGACTGTTCATCATCAAAAGGAAATGGCCATAGGTTATTTGGGATTCCTCTCTACAACTCTCCAGAAACGTTTGTTGCCCTGAGAGATGGTGTCTATATAGAGCCTGAACATTGCAACTTGCAAAGGGATTGAAAGACTAACAAAAGTATGACCTAAAAGGAAAAGGGCTTGCATAGTGATAGCTTTGAAATGAGATAATAAAAAATTCATGATGGTGTATTGTGGATTAAATGCACGTCTTCATGACTAAATCAAATATGAAATCGGATCTTAGAATATTCTGTTTACCAGTGGAAGCAGTTTTTTCTCCATCTGTTTTACTGGTAAGAGAAACTTATTCCAGTGTTTGTATAGCACTCGAATTTTTTTTAAAGTTTTTATTGATGTTTTATTATCAAAATGCTCAAATTAACAAAAACCAACACAATGATACTAAACAATTAAAAAATGAAAGATAATTTGCGATTGCAATGTAAAGGTAATGTAAATGACAGGATCTGCTTTAGTAGGTATGAATTTCCCTTACATCCTTGTATGTGAAAGCAAGGAGTGAAATTTAATCAATAGGCACAGTAGTTGACATGCAGTTGAATGTTTTGAGGAATAAATAAGAAAAGTAATAGTGAACATTGCTGCTGCCTAAAGCTTATCTAGTTATATTAAGATTCCCTTGTCTTTCAGTATTATGTATATTGGAGATGCAGACTTCTAGGGGTATATCTTTAATTTTCACAACTGGGAAATACACTTTCCATGGCCAAAAGGGACAGGGACAGGCCATACACATCTAGCAAAAGTAACTGATAGTTCTTTCCACTTAGAGTATTATCCCTCTTTTCTCTCCTTTTTTTTTTTTTTTTAATTTCAAAGGGAGTTCCAATGGAGTTGTAGCACTGACCTTGAGTGCTCTGAATGTAATACACTGGAAGGAAGAGGTCATGGAAATCCATGGTGAAATGATAGCAGCTGGACAGAAATGGGAAGAGTTTGATGCTTTACAAATGAACATTTTGGCATATTCTGTTCCCCTCCCTCTTCCTCCATGTTTTGGCAGAGAAGAGAAAAATGCACAATTTAGTCACGCTTTTTAGAAGGCAAGTACATGCTTTGGGGCTCATAGGCCATCTCACTGATATCTTGGTGAAATACACTTAAGTGTAACGCATTTAATTTTGATCACGATAGTGGCTGGCCTCAGTCTGCAAGCCAACAAAACACAATAAAGAATACATTCAAACAATTCAGGATTAATTAAAACATACTGATTGATCCAGTCATATTTAGAAAAATTCTTTGTGGATGCTAGTGCGCTCTACTAAAAATTTCAGTTACGTTTCATATCACATACAGGCATTTTGTGAATTCTAGTCTGAGAAAACTGGAGATTTTGGCTCACTGTGTACTTAATTCATTCAAAGTAGTCACTTCTAGTGTTTAACAGTGCATGGGCAGCTTAGAGCAGACTGAAGAGTGTTTGACCTAAGGGAATTGCAAAGAGAATTTGGGGAGGCAGGAGGCATTTTACCTGAACTGGAATCTGTCCAGGAGATGGGAGTGAACACTACAGTGCTTATTAAACGTCATGACTAATGAAGAGCTATCTTTTACTGCTGGGTAGTAATGGATGCTGTTGATCTTGGAATGTCTTGACATGATTCACTTTTTCTGGCAAGAGGTAAATGACTGACATTGTCAGTAACTATGAAGTACTCGCTGGATAAAGTATTTTTTTTGTCTAGTAAGCTTCTCTCTGGCAGATTCATTTTCCTCTGTGAAAGACATGGTTAGAGTATCAAGAAGCCTGTAAAGACCATTCTGCATGACTTTATAGGTGAGCAGCCTCATTTTTGTTGCGAAGAATTTGCTAGACATTGCAAGATATTTCTGAAAATTGCCAAAAAGGAAGTTTGCAGGTTGTCATTTTCTTTGTCAGGCTATTCCAAATGATTATACTGAATCTTAGTACATGATGACACAGTTTATTTATCAAAAGTTATTCCAAAATTTCTATAAACATCCTATCATTATTCCCATAATATATTTTTTATTTTCAATGTAAAATCATAAGTGTATATATATTTTAAATATTTAATCAAGACTCTCAATCTAGCATTTTAGTGTAAGTATTTAACTTGTAGGTTTATGTGGTTTTGGTTTTTTTTGGTTCATCTGCCTCCTTTACTTGAAAATTCTTTTTAAAAAAATTGAAAAACTCTTGCCTAGAGTATAATGTAGAGGCAATATAAAATAATTGGTTTTTAGATGAAATAGAATTATTTCAAAGGCTAACATTTCTCAGAGGAACATTGGGACCCAACTGACTTTAAGGAATCATTTAGGAGACTCTGAGAAATCTAAATTAGCATTGTCTGCATGTTGTGCCTACCCATAAAATTTTAGAATAACCAGCAAAGTTTTCCTGAGGAGTGTCCTGAGTACAGACATAAGATGCAGAGTTTTAATGTTGTTTATTTCACACCATCCACATCACAGCAAGGTCTACGGTTTTTGGCAAGTAAAACTGAGTGATGGAACCTGGGAATTCATCATTTTGGCTTTCTCGCTTCAGCAGAGGGACTGCTCCTCATCAGCTCTGGCAGATCCAGTCCCTTCACCTGTCCGCTGTACAGTGTAATTATAATCTTAAGAGTATGTGAGATTCTCAGCACTATGTAAAATAAATTTCAAGTACTTTAAAACAATTTGAATTTACCAATTTCACCAAGACCCTCATTCAGCAAAGCACTTGACTGTGTGGTTCCCTTTTAGCCTACGAATGCCACTCTTGATTATTACTGAGGCCATTTTAAGATTTGAATTGAAACACCTGCTGAAGTGCTTTGTAGTAAAACATATGCTGGAGTAAAGCTGCTCAGAAATGCACTTATAGTTTAATTCATTCTAGTTTTATCCTTCTTCTGAGACAGACTGACGTGCTTGTGGGGAGGAGCTCAAAACAGACTTGGGAAATCTAATTAAAAAGGAATTTTTTCCTTGAAAGTTAAAAAAGTTTTTCTCTTATGTAAAGGTATGAGAGATACATTCAGTTAGGCTATGAGACATATTTTATTGCAATGAATTTCACTAGCCCAGAGAAAGACCTATAAGAGGTATGATAATGCAGTCTCACCATGTTTTAATCTACTAGACTCTCAGCTGTTTGAACCCAGTGTTTGAATGTTGAGGCTTTTCTATTTTTAAAGGCAGATCAAAGAGCTGGTTAGTAAGAAAAAAAAGGAAAGAAATGTGAAACTTGAAACACACTGTTACTTGTCAGGCCTGTTATAAATGGAGTCTTGATAAATTTGAAGAAGGTACCTTAAAGCAAAAAAACCTAGAGAATTTGTGTGAAAAAAATAGGCTGATCTTGCTTTGACAAACACATTTTAATTTGAAGAATGCTTCAGTTTGTGGGTCCACTCTACTCCTACAAACCAAATTCCATCTCCCATGCCACACGTCTGTGTGAACAGTATGTACTGGCAGTGAACAGACTTACAGTAAACTCCCAAACAAACATGACCACTTTGTGTTTATGTGGTTTTCTCCCTCAAGAATTTTGTTATACTTCAGAGACTGAGGGTAGATATGGAAGGCCCTCTTGGAAACCCTGAAAAAAGCAAAAGCAAAGTAAGACAGGCCACTTTCCTTGCTGGTGAATAGCAGAGCTGGGAATAGAATATGGAACCGTGACCTGCGACTACATGTTTTGAGCATTTTGAGCTTGATCTAAAACCTATTAAATCCTATTAAATGGGAAAGCATGAGATGGATATTAATCCTTTGGATTTAGCCAGTCTTGCTTTCCCTTCCACACTGCTTACAGATTGCCAGTCTTGGACCACTTTCCCTGACCACTCAGCCAGTTACAGCTTAAGATCTTTGCAATTTAAAGGCTTTCTCCCCATCCCACCCCACCACCCCCACTTCCTTCTATCAATTTTATTTTAAGTTGTCTAGAGCACAAGTCTTATGAGGAGCAGCTGAGGTTACTGCGGTTCTTTAGCCTGGAAAAAAGGAGGCTCAGAAGGAACTTTTTTGCTCTCTACAACTACCTCATAGGAGTTTGTAGCAAGGCAGGTGTTGGACTCTTCTCCCACATAACAAGCAAAATGGCGTCAGGTTGTGCCGGGGGAGGTTTAGGTTGGATATTAGGAAAGCTTCCTTCACCGAGAGTGTTGTCAAGCATTGAAACAGGCTGTCCAGGGCAGTGGTTAAGTCACCATCCTTGGAGGTATTTAAAACACATGTAGATGTGGTACTTACAGACATGGTTTAGTAGTGGACTTGGCAGTGCTGGGTTAACAGTTGGACTCGATGATCTTAGAGATCTTTTCCAACCTAAGTGATTCTATGATTCTTGGTTTTCCTGGAATAAAACTCCATTCTTCATAACTTTCTTTAGATGCAGAATACTATCAGAAAGATGTGTTAAATTTTATTGCAGCATAAATGGATGCTGCTTACTCAAGAAAACCCATTTCAGCCAGCTAAGAGAAAATAAATAGAAAGAATATGCATTATTTACAGGACATAATGTGAGTAAGTAGGCTGCATGCACAAATAGCAGATGAAAAGCCAGCAGATGTTGCTAGGAAAATGACTGTTCGGAAAAAAAAGCTTGTCTTCAGGCCCACATGCTGTATATATATATATATATATATATACACTCTGTTAAAAAGCAAAGGTAAATCAGTTTTTCACAGTAATTGTCATTCCCGGATTTTACTCTGAGAAACTGGAGACACTGGCATGCACTTCCTTCAGCAGTAAGATTATATCTTGATTGCCATTTTCTTTATGAAAATAGGAGGGAGAGATTAAGCTGTTTAATTAGGAGATTGCTTTCCATGCTGGTTATGGCTTTTGCTTGATTTTCCTAACTGGTATTTCCATCAGTCCTGGAAAATAATTAGCAGCTAGCATAGTGTGCATAAGGCTGGCAATTAGAAGGCAGCCAGGCAAACTCTTCCTCACACCCATATAATACATGGTGTATAAGCACACCTGTGGTGGGTTGACCCTGGCTGGAGGCCAGGTGTCCACAAAAACTGCCCTATCCCTCCTCTCCTCAAATGGACAGAGGAGAGAAAATATAATGGAGGGTTCATGGGTTGAGACTGGGGCACGAAGAGATCACTTACCAGTCACCATTATGGTGACATTTAGGACATTCACCTGCTCTGGTTTGGGCTCCTCCACAGGCTGCTGGTGGATAACTGTTCCCCTGTGGACTTCCATGGGCTGCAAGAGAACCAGCCTCCCTCACCATGGTCTGCACCACAGGCTGCAGGGGAACCTCAGCTTGCACCTTCTCCCCCTTTTACCCTGGCCTTTGTGTCTGCAGAGCTGTTTCTCTCACACTCTTCTCTGGCTTCAATTACTTCTGCACAATAACTTTGTCTCAGTTTAATGATACTGAAGTGTTTTGCTAAGGAGGATGATCAGGAGGAAGACCAAGCTCCTCCCTCCAAGCAATTACAAATCTGAAATGAAGAGGCTCCAATTGAGGAAGTATGGAGAAAGAAAAAAAGACAACAGCCCTTTGTTAAAGGATATGTGTGCATTGGCAGAACAACAAAAAGAACACAAAACCAACTAAACAATAATTCTGCACCCAAAGTTCCCTCCAAAGAAAAACCAGTTCAGCACTTTCCGCCTTTTGGTGCAATTCTAACCACGACCAGCAGGGGCGCTGTTGGGCCCTGGCGGTCACCGCGTGAGGGCCCCGGAGCGCGGGAGGAGCCGAAATGGAGATTCCCCCACATCGAGGAGGGGAAGGGGAGAAGGGGGAAAAAAAGAACAAAACAAAGAAATTTTCCCACAGACTCACGCTGTCAGTGGCTGGCTCCGGCCGGGACTCCCCCAAAGGTTCCTTCACAGAAGGGCCAAGCCTCTCCGATGAAATCTGAGCAAGTCCAGGTGGAGGGCAGAACAGGGCGCAGGAGAAGAGAGGTGAACTGGGGCCAGAAGCAGCGAGATGACCTGACCAAAACCAAAATGAACCATGGAAAAATCCCTCCACACAAACACCCTCCCTGAGTCAGGGCAAAAGTGAGGTGCCTGCCATTTCCGAGGAGAGGAAAAAAAAGTCACCCCCCCCAAGTCTTCTGACAGCCATCAGTCTGGAATGCAGGCCTGCTAGTTAGTTCTTTTGCAGATGTCAATCGCCCCAGCCAAAAAAACCACTCTCCTCCTCCCTTGTTCAACATCCTTCTTTCATAAGGATGAAGGGGAAAGAAAAAAAATTCCCTCTTGGTTTTTTAGAACAAGTAAACCTATGACAACTTCTTTTCTCCTTCTTAAGTACATTATCACAGAGATGTTACCACCATCGCTGATTTGGCTTGGTTTTGGCCAGCGGCAGGTCTGTCTTGAAGCTGGCTGGCATCACCTCTATTGGCCGTGTTTCTAGCACCTTTTCAGAGGAGCCATCCCTAAAGCCCCCCCACTATGAAAACCTTGCCATGCAAACCCAGTACAGCACCTCAAATAAAGTTTCATTTTCCTTGACTGTTTCAGGGTTAATTCTGTTCAAAGTTACATTTTTCTTCTTCATGTGTAGTTAGCAACTTCAAAAAATCTCCAGTTATATCTACTTTGCCAGAGATGTGGAGTGTGTTATGTCATTGTCAGCTGTCTCAAGTTAATTAGGGTGAATAAGACAGGGCATAAGAAACTACCAACATTCCTGAGAAGTCACAGAGCAGGAGCCAGGGAGCTAAAGGACAGAGCTGTTCTGCAAGAGAAAGCAAGACAGGAGCAAGGGTGACAACTCTATATGGAGGGAAAGGCTTCTAGCAGGTCTTCTCATAGCAGCCTGATCTCAGGATATCATGCCATAGCAGAGCAGTCTTGAAAGTAGTCTTCAAGTATTCCAGTTTTCTGAAGCTTTTTCTGACCTTACAAGAACTTTCTCCATCAGTAGGAAGTGGCCAAGAATCTTGCAGACGCAAGTCACAAGACAAGGGGAGACGCGACTCCTGCATGTCCAAGATGTCAGATTTTGCATTATTACCTGGTTTAGGTTTTCTATGAGAAATTACAGAACTCAAAATTAAGAAGATGGGATAAAAATATTAAAAATATATTTTGAAATATTAGGCTGATTTTTATTCTACCAAGAACCATTTTACCCATGATGTGACAATAGGGCAGACTTCTACCTGTGCCCCGTGGGCCTCATCCAAAGTCAAAACCTGCTGTTGATCCTGCATCATCCCAGAGGGCTCAGAGAAAAGAGAAATCCAGCTATGCTTGTGAAGAAAAGGGAGCAGAATTTATCACACTTCTCTGCATATACCTGAATAAACTCAAGGTTTCAGTTGATAAATACATTGTAGCTGCTTTAAGGAACAGCTATAATATGCCATAAATATAAATGAGTTCTGGAATGAAGAGAGACTATTTGAGAAGATGAATCATGAATATATCTTTTATACACAGGAGGAATTTATATAATTATAACTTTGTTAATTTATAATAAGAAAATTCTTACAGTCTTCTTCTTTAGGTAAGTTACTGAAGAAGCTGGGACGTGGGAAAACAGTGCTTTCCCTGACAAATTGTCTTCATGTGACAAGAAAGAATGTCAATGCAGTTTGCTGATTACATCGTGGAGCAGTAAAATAATAGTCCATTAACAAAACCTATAGTCTTAAAGTAGTCTTAAAGCCTATACAAGAATCCACCATGGTTAAGATATGAACTATTGGTAGTTGCATGTTTTGCCTTAGTAAATGATGATTTATGAATGAACTTCTATTTTTCAATAGGAAAGTTCAAAACAGGCACCTCATAGAATCATAGAATGGATCATTTTGTTCCAATCTCAAACTCCACCTCAAACACTTCAGCTTTAAAAATGTTGAACATTTTAAATGGCCATGGTTTCTTTTAATCAGTATTGCAAATTAAAGCACTCTACAATGTATTATATATTGACTTGCCTCCTTTTTGACATTGAATTTAGTGTTGAAGTGTCAGAGACTCCCCAGGGATTGAAATTCTGTTTTCTAGATAACTCTAAATGGATCTTCTTCACTTGCTGTACTGGTTTGATTTCTTAATTTTTAATGCAATTACTCTTGATTTATACCACTAAATGAGAAGATGTTTTTTAAACCAACAAACATGAGCCACCTGGGTTTTCTTAATTGTCAAAATTCGTTGTTCATAGATGCCTGCTTTATATGCGATGGAATTATTTTACTTAATGCCCAGGTTTCCATTCAAGAGGAGTAGGAGAGCACATTTGCAGTTCTGGTGAGTGATTTATCAGTGTACTGCTGTGCAATGTTGTGTGGATTTTCTAACTCTGCTAATAAACCATGTCTTTTCCTGGCATCTTTAAAAGTCAGAATCTTTGTGCTTTTCTTTCCAGTCTCTGAACTGGCACAGACCCCAGCACTCTCAGAATAGATATGTGTTAGATAATTCTGTTTTACTCAAGTGCTTTTTATTTATATTTTAGGTTTGGGACAGGTGCAACAGGTCCTTGCCACAGTGAAGGCACAAGTGACTAGAAGAAATCTCTTGAATATTTTCCTTCTCAAGGTCCAGTATGTTCATGTTAATCCAGCATGTCTGGGAGGCAAGAGTTTATAAATGAGACATTTTAACAGAAAAAATGTTTTAATTTTTACATCTTTCAAGGACCATTGTACATACATTTAGAGTTGCTCTGTTTAAAAGACGAAAAATAAATCTGAGTCCTATGAGGACATTCTTTGTGTTCATTATTATTTTATTCTTACTAAAAGAGAGACTGATTAAAACAATATTTTAGTCTTATTTCACTGACTTCCACTGTCTTTAGTCTTGTATATACACTCAGAATGAATATAAAATTAGATAGGGCTTCTTTATCCCACTTGCTTTACATCTGGTGTAATAATTAACTTCTGAGCAATGCCAAAGTAGAAAAAGCTTCCTTCTTGCTAGTGCTTGCCTTTCTGGTCCCATTTCATTGCCATTAAGAACTTTTTGATGGCACATAAATAATATAACCAAAAATATTTAAACTCACATTTGAAAGAGTGCGTACTTTACACATAAACGTTGCACTGTTCACTTTCTATATGGATAAATTTAAGATTTAATAAGCACACTATTTGTGTGTTTATATTGATGCTGATGACTGACTAAGTCAAAAGGATGAACCCAGCTTCTGTTGAGGGCAGCTCTTGCTACTCAGCTAGATGGAAGGCTGGCTGTTGTGAAAGGAATGATGTAGAAGGCTACAAATGCTGACAAGAAGTCAAAATCCTCTCTAAAACCATAAAGACTGAATCACTCTTATAGACACCATCACTGCTGAAGGCCAAGTTTTTCTGGGTCCATTATTTCTCTTAGTTTTCAGTTCTCTTAAACTTTCACGTTTTGCTTTAATTGACCATATCTCAAAAATACTGCCTCCTTTTTCACACTTAGTTACGTTTCTGTGTTTAAAAAGTGTGGGGGAGGTGGGGGTGGGAGAGGGCAATGTTTATTTTAGCTCATGGGCCCTTACATTTAATAACACAGACTTTATCTCTGAAGAATGTGCCGTCCCATTTTGGTGTGACCTTGCCTCAAGCCAAACAGCCAGGTGACATCTGGGCCAAACTTTGTTGCTTCCTGCTACCAGGTTTTTGTTTGTTTGGTTGGTTGGTTGTTTTATTTCCGCCTGGATTGAGTTGTGTATCTCATCCATTATCCTCTGTGCCTCATTTCTTTCAGGTAAGAGCAGTCTGGCAAGAAAGTTCACTCTGGCAGTACTGCAAGCTACTTTTCTGTGGCATTCACTTGTATGTTCCACGTGCTACCCGTGCAGCTGCGGAGCCTCGAGCGTCTCAATGTGCTGCCTCTTTCAAAACCAACTTTATGAAGGCTTTATCTTTGCCTTCCCAAGTCCTTGCCATTCCCATCTTTAACACTAGGCTTCTTTCCTTGTTATTTCAAGGATGACACTGACTATTAAGGAGATAGTAGTAGTTATATATTGTTACTTTCCCTCCTCCTTTAGTATGTAACTTGTCTATTGAGACTTTCTAATATCCGCATTGGATACATCAATGAATAGCAATTTCTGGACAAATTAAATGTTAATAAGTCCTTGTTATAAGGACTTATTCTGTCAAGAAAAGTAGCACTAATTTAATAATACATGATGGTTCACTGATAAGATTCACTGATCCAGTCTATAAAGCCTAAAAGGCTTATATTCAGGTGCTTGCTTAGGACAAATTAACACGGATTCCATGTTACAAAACCAGTCATGTAGGTTTGCAAGACACCGCTTTCATCACTTAAAAGATATCTTGGTGCAGTTTGTCTTTCATTTCACTTTAGAGTTTGCTTTCTTTTAAAAAAGAAATACCTATTTCAAAAGGTGTCACCTATTCAGCTATTAAATTCCATTGAATTCAAGAAAGAATATTTCCATTAACTTTAATGAGAATAGAGATGTTGGAATTGCAAAGAATTCTCAATGTAGACAGGCATAACAAAATGTTTGTGCCCTGTTTGTGCCACCAGTTGTCCATGGTCAATGTTGGTTTTTTTTAATATGCAGTTGTAATACCATAATGTGCCATCTGTTTTTATTACCTTCTCCTGCAGGCCTCTGTGGTTTGTGACTGCTCAATGGTTGGAGCTTGCAACAATATCCCACAAACTTGATAAAAACTATCTTTTGTAAGCAGGGCGACTGAGGAAGGGATGAAATAATATGACATACCGCAGTCCTAGAAAAAAATCAGGATGAGAAATCTGTTTCTTAATGTCTTTATTAAAGAGGAAGGTCATCTTCATTAATCTAGGGAGAAAGGCTTGATTTAGAGTTTTTTTTACAATACAAAGTCTAAAGAGCTATTCTTTTCTTCATACTGCTGGTTCAGAAATAAATGCATGTTATGGAATGAATAGTGTGCTCGTGTACTGCCAATGAAGAGAGAATATGCCTGTCATCTTGATAAAAATATTTCATGAATCTGAAGGGAGAAGCATGCAGACTATTTTTATTAGTTTGCATATATGTGACAAGTAGCGCAATTCTGGAAAGCCACTTAGCACGCCTTGTAAGATGTTATTTTATTAGCTGTACTTTTAGTTTGATACCATTCCGATTTTTTTTTTTTTTCAAATTTCTTAATGTAAAATATTTTTGGTGTATAAGTTACTAGTTTACATACATTTTTGCACCACTGCCAGGTTTTTCTAACACTTTCTTAATAACATTTTATATTGTGTGACAGATCTAACTGGAAAACTTTGCTGCAAAATAACTATGGAAAGGTCACAAGAATTTCTTCTCCAAATAATTCTGCAGTGCATTCCAGTTTCTACTGAAAGAAATGTGATGTATTTGGAATATAAAGGGGAAATCAGTGCATGTTTTCCATATTATCCCTTAAATCTGTTATGAATCCTTAAACAGAAGAATATACCCCCAGAATTCAGCTCTGTAGGCAGACTGCTCATCCATTTTGACCTATGTATTTTTGGTACTTTTTTTTGTCACTGTCTGCTGATATGATTTCACTGCATTTCATTCTTTCCCTGCACTGCTTGGCTTGTAAATTGTCATTGGATGTGAGGACAGTTGCAGTCTACTGTGTTGGCCTGGTAATGTAGTTTTCTGTGTGGGTACCTGCTGAGGTGGCCTTATGTTTGTATTAATAATTGGACACAAGAAAATATCTCTAGTGGAAAATTCTATCTAAACGGGTTTAGAAGTCTTGACTGCAGGGGGAAGTTTTGCTTCTTCAAAGTGTCTACCTGAGCCAAGTAGGCCATTGACTTAGAGAAGGCTTTACAAAATCAGTTTTGGTATATTTTCTTACCCCTCTAATACCACCCTTTGAGCTTCCTTTAAGTGAAAGATCTCTGCATAACAAAAGTCTCTTTTTTTTGGCATTACTCTCAAACCCTAAGGTCATAAGGAGATCAGTGGGAATTTAAGCCTCAAAATAAAATTATTTATCAACCATCTCTCTGTATTTAAACAACTGGACTGTTTCTTAATTGACATGCATGTAACTCTCAGCACCTGGAAGTTAGTTCAATAGCAATGTAATAATGACAGGTTTGATTGTACCACAGCTAAACAGAGAATACAGTGGTTTTGGATCCTTTTATCTTTGTCAACTTTATTGCTCCGCAGCTGCACGAAGATATAATAGAAGTGCTCCATGAAGGTTATAAAGCTTAACCCAAGTTTATATTTCCATTTCATTTGTGCAAGAAATATAGAAGCTAACCTTGGCTACTATGTGTCCTGAGACTACTTTAGTTGTGCTTGTTGTAAAGACAGGAGAAAAGGACAGAGTCTGTCAAGGTCACTGAGCAGTATAATATGTGCAAAACACCTGTGTTTGAAATTACAAGAAGAAAAGTAATAAACAAACTTTAAAATTGATGCATTTTGTCAAAATGAGAAATGTGAGCAAGTCTGGTGGAAAGGTAATCAAATTAATTTATGCTGAAAAATTGTCCAGCTAAGTAGCTTGTGTGTATATGTGTACTGTGTATGTGTTCATTCACATTGCTTTAATCTGGTAGAATGAATACCTGTACTTGCCAATATCTAGCAATCTACTCCATTTGAAAAAATAATTCTAATTTGAGAGAAATGTAGTCTCAGAATGAAAAGAGTTTCATCAGGCCATGATTTATCTGTTTTCATCTGGGTGAGTACGGAATAAAGAAGGGTAGAGATGAGTTATTTCTCCCTTCCCTGTCTCTTAGAATTTTACTCCTGTAAAATGCAATCTAGGGGTAGATCAAGATAAAGAGCTGAGTTCACAGCTAAACAATCAGGGGCGGAAAACAGTTAGTGTATCTACACAAGTGCCTGTTGTCTGCATGGGGGCTGGAGTTGGAGACTTCATCTGGAATCCATCAGAACAACGCTATATAAAATTACAACATAAATCCTTGAGTACCTTAATCCTTTAGTACAGTTACTGAAGTAGAGTCTGTACAATGTTTTCTGTACTGAACAGAGAAGAAATTGCAAAACAAACAAAAAAAAAAGGAAGTTTGTGATATAGGAAGTCCCCTCCCTTCAGTATCTTGAAGTGGCACTGCCTAGAATGGCCTCATATATCTGGTATGTACACAGTTACTTGGTTTACAGGACCTGTCAGCAGAACATCAACATTTTATGCATGTCTTCCCTGAAGACAGTGAACAAAAAAGTCTTTTTTTTCTGGACTCCTATCTGTGATGCTGATGTTTTGTTTTTTTTTAAATTGTGTGATAGGGAACAAATTAAATTGAATCTATAGTTAAAAAACTGTCAGGTTGACAACAGATTTATTCAGGATGCACTTAAAAAACATTAATGGGGGACAAAGATAAACTCAATATGATGAACAGAAAGCTCTAAACAGCCTTGAGATTTTCAGTGTTTCTGTCAGTGAGTGCTTGATGGATGACTGCTTAGCTCTTATCAGTAAGCTTTTTCTTGCAGGTTGGATGAAACTGTTTTTTTTTTCCCCCACATTGAATCTCTTATACTACTGGTGTATATACTTCCTGTCCCACCTGCACCACTCATGTTTTTGCCATGTTGACCCAGTTGTTCCTCCCACATTCCACTCCTCCATCCTGCGTCACCTGGCCTATAAATAAAGTCCTGTTGCTGTTAAATGTGCTTCCACTGATAAAGGGGCTTGGCAACGAGCACCATGCAAAGTTAAGACCAACTTCTTGTGGTGGGGTAGATAGAATGGCAGACTGAAAAAAATCTGGGTAAAATCTATAACTTGGTAAGTTGCTGATGCTGAAACACGGGAAAAGAAATATAGAAAAATGTTTTTGGTTAAGGAAGTGTTTCACCATTCTATTGTCACCCAACACTGTTTGGGAAGCTACTGGCTATCATATCCTGTCACATAACTTTGAAGATGAGAAACTACTAATAGCTCCAGACTGTCAAGTTCTGACATTGTTGGTAAAAGGGTAATTTTTTGAGGGTCATTTTTTTGAATGTCCTGAGTCTCTGAATAAGTGTGAACTACTTAAGAAAAGAAATACAATGGTAAAAGTAAAATTTCTGGTAAACTAGAATAAATTACCCTTGCAGACTATTTTCCCTTCATAAATGTCCATGTTATACTCACAGTTAGAGCTGACCAGAGTGGGAATTTACCTGCCAGTAAAAGAGAAAGGAAAATAGTTTTTGAAACCTTTCCTTTAGTGAAGCAAAAAAATTCCAAATACACTTGAATGATGGGATACAGGTTACTGACAGGCAGGTCTTACTGGGGAAGCAAAATGAGAACCAGTAAACAGCAACAAAAATAATTATTATTATTTGACTTGTTTCTGTACTTTCTGGACTGTATATTATTGTATTATCTTTTCACAGCACAAAAACGAATGTTGTGTACGAAGAGCGCATTCACTCAGTGTTTTGTTCTGTCATCAAAAGCCTCACTTATTGGATTCTAATCTGACCCTACTTTGGATGAAAAATAAATCTGATTGAAATGCTAACTTTTTCCTCTTTCTTAGAGAAATTTCTGCTGTATTAAAGAAAAATATAGGAAGTCAGGGTGCTATTTCAAAAGAGAGGACTTGCTAGAACTCTGGGAGGTTGTGGGGGCTTTGTGCTGAGGTACTTTTTCCTGGAGTGAAATAGTGCAAAGGCTGTTCTGTCTCTTGGATGGACATCATGAGCTGTCCTGGGGGACTTCAGTATTTTTAAGCTCTTTGACTGCAGAATGCTTAGCTTCCCTTTCCATCAGTGTCTTTAAAACGACTTTTTATCCCCCTGAATTGCACAGCATTTTATAATTAATGGGTAAAAATAGGTAAACAGCTACAACAAAGCCCACAAAGGATCTTTTAAACTGCCTTTCTTTAAGATTGTTAACTTCTGCAGGACTGGAATTGATTGAAAATACAGTCTTGACTTCCTTAATGCACAGAGCAATGGAAATCTATAGTAACCTCTAGGGAGAGAAAATCAAAGTTCATGGGTTCAGTGACTGTGAGAAGAGACTCATCAGCTCCAAAGCTGAGCATGCAGGTTGTCAAAACAGTTTTGTAGAAAACAAAAGTGTATTTATTGAAATACTTTCTCTTGGTTTATTTCTGCAGTCATTGCACTGGGTAATGCCTATTAAACTGCAGAAAGTAAAGGAATACATTCCTCCCTGTAAATTAATATCAAACAGTAAAGAGCACCTGTAGGAATATAATAATGCATCCCTAATGGATAACTTTATGGTGTTATAGGCAATGAAGAAATATACAACAAAGCATGTAGTAGTAACTGGTAACTTTCTAGCATTTCACTAGGAAAAGGAATGACTGAGATTTAGGGAATTAAGATCCATATCCAAGGAAAGAACAATGTAGACACTTAGAGGGACTTCCTTGAAATAGTTTTATACCTAATTCTTTTATCATATCAGGTTTAACTTCATTTGAAGAATCAAATTGATTGAAATTAGAAGATTGAAATAAACATGATTATATTAAAAAGGGAAATGTGGAAGTGATAAAAGGAATATTTTTCAGTATAATTTTTGATTAAACTGTAGAATTTTCAGGCACAGGAAGCTATTGAGTTAATGAACACAATATTTATGACATGATTTCTGTAGCTGCTCTAATTATGACAAGTACTTCTGGAAGGATTTCAAACAGATATTTGTTGGAAATGATGTTTGGTAGCACATTATTCTGCATCTTCTACATTGTTCTGGAAGAAGAATCCACTGAATTGACAGGTTGATATTGCACTGAAGAAGGCCAACTGCACACCAGCCAGCATGTCAGCAGTTTTAGGGATGAGATTATTCCCCTTTTTCCAGAACACATGAAACCATACCAGGAGTGCTGTGTCCAGTTTCGGGCTCCTCACTACAAGGGAGACATGGACATAGTAGCACAAGTCCAGTGGAGGCCACCAGGATGATCGTGGGCCTGAAGCAGAAGGTGTGTAAGGAGAGGCTGAAAGCCCTGGTTTGTTCAGGCTGGAGGAGACAAAGGGCAGACCTTACTGCCCTTTACAAATACCCAATTTGGAAGAACAGAGAATGGAGTCAGACTCTTCTAGGATGTAAGCAGTGATAGAACTGGAGCAGCAATTGGAATGTGGGAAATTCTATTTTGGTGAGTTTTGTTGGTTATTTGTTTATTTAATGACTAATGTGTCAAATGTCACCTCACATGTGAGTGTGGAATAGCTTGTTTGGAAAGGCTGTGGATCTCCATTCTTAGAAGTACTGAAAGTGTGATAGGAGATGGCCATGAGCCATACAAGCTGAAAATATTTCGTTGTCAGAAATTGAACTATTTTTGACATTTATGTTCATGCTTAGTATTTGTTACTTAGGGATAACAGAGAAAATGTCAAATGTTTCCAGTAGTCTCATACGTTTTCAGGGATTTTTATATCTGGTAAGGGTCTTTTGAACCGTGATTTTAGTGCAGTTGTTTGCTTTTATTTTTGGTGTTGAATGTTCACTGACCACATAAGAGAAAGAAGTGGGGTGAGTCCTGGGTGATGTATTTTTTGCAATATAAGTGTCTCTAAAGCTCAGTGCTGACTCATTTGAAAGGCCTGTATGTTACTCTTTTTTAGGATAAAGTGTCCTACAGTGCTTCAAAGATTATATATATAGTGAAGTCTGTGTTGCTCTTGTGCATTATACTCTAATTTGCTAAGTAACATCTTTGAAAAAAATTACTTCTGTATTAGAACATGCATTCATTCAGTAATCAGTTGCCATGTGGCTATATTAAGCACTGCCAAAACAATATTTTATAACTCTGAAATTGTGTGCCTATTATATTATATTCTGCTTCATAACACCTTCAGCTAATTCTTAAATGTCATCTTTCAATAATTCTGTCAGTTGTCTAACAAGTTGCTACAGCATAATGAAGTTTATTCTCAGACAGTGAAAGACAGAACAGCCGCCTCCATGGGGTTTATACCTTCTTCTTTTGAGAATAATTTTTGGGGGGGGAAGAATGTATTTGAGAGTTGATACCTTGGGAAGCTGGTTCTGCAGTAGTACTTGGGAAATGCAGCAGAGGTGTATATGAGAAAGAGTTGTGGATAAAGGGGTATAGGAGAGAGAGCTATGGATAACGAGATACTGTGGTATTGAAGGTGAGGAACATTCAAATATATTACTGAGCTAGTTAGCAGTGGGAAAGGAATGGTTTTAGCAGCACTTGCTAGATGAAGCTAGATGAAGCTAGAACATTAATGAACTTGTGGATTCAAGGCAGATGAGGGAGTGAACAACAAAGATCACAGAATGGTTTGGGTTGGAAGGGATCATTAAAGGCCATCTATCCCAATCTCCCTGCAATGAGCAGGTGCACCTTCAAACAGATCAGGTAGTTCAGCCCCATTCAACCTGACCTTGAATGTTTTCATTCAAGGGATGGGGCATCTACAGCATCTCTAGGCAATGTTTGACCACCCTGCTCAAGAAATATTTCTTTATATCTATTCAGAATCTACCCTCTTTTAGTTTAAAACCACTACTCCTTGTCCTTGCTACAGGCCCTGATGTCTGTCTCTGTCTTTCTTACCTTTTTTTATTTTTTTGGTAGAATTAATTCAATTGTGACCTAAACTGCTATCAATACTCAATTCAGCTGTGTACAGAAACGTGAAACACTTGAAGCAGCATACAACTTGTAAACACCAAATATTTCCCTAAACTTGTTTGCATTTCTAGCACATTTATGCCTGCTTGTTCTACTTCCATTTGATAGGAATACCAAATGAAGCATTACTGTAGTTGCAACTATATGAAATGCTCTATGTTCATTTGTCATGCTGCATTAAACTGGAAAGGCATTAATGACCAATACAGGGAACAATGTCATTAAACAGAGGCTTAAAGAGATGGAGCTCTTTAAGAGATCGTTAATGAAGCCAGGAGATAGGAGACACAAACTTCAGGGACAAATCACCCCAATGCCCAATTTATAGTAATTTATATAAAAGTATTAATAAAGTATAAAAATATATAATTCATATAAAAGTCCATGAGATGTGGAAATAGTGTAGAAAATCATGCTTATCTTGCTTTCAATTAAGGGATATTTGTTAAACAGAGTACTTCCATTACAGACTCTAGGCATCACTTTCCATTGCTAGTCCCATGGAAGCTGAGCCATGTGCAGCTTAACCCCCTTAAAATGAAGTGCTGTATTTTCAGGCTCTGTGATCTCATGATACCTTTTTATGTAGCTGTACTGAAGCTACCATATAGATGTGCTGTCTCACAGGATAACTGGATAGCTGTGTACTGTACAAGCAGTGTATAGTGTCTTTTACAGTGTAGCTGTTTATACTCTGTATCATCTCTTATTGTAAATGCACGGTCCTCAAGTACAGTGTGCTGTAGGGTTTTATGAAGACAGGGATTACATTTTTCAAAATATTTTATCTGTATTTCCAAAGAAGGTGCTAGCAGCAGTGTGCTGCTGCAGTCCTTCCTCAGTGAGTCCTTCCTTGAATACACATCTCTCCAAGAGAATCACGCATCTCCCTCGTCTGCCTAGGAGCAAGGCTAAGGAGTCTCAGTCCTTCCTCCCACCACGTTTCTTGCTGAGTTGGAGTCGCTGAGCGCCCATGGCATAATTTCATGGAGTCAAGGCACCAGTAAACCGAAAGGGTAAGGTCTCTGTAGCTCAGTCATGAAGGTGGCAGCCCCCACCATCTCTTGTCTGCTTGTGTAATTTAAGAAGCAGAGCCACCACGAAAGCAGAGCCCTGGGCATTGCTCTGGGAAAGAGGAGAGAGACAGATTTCATGTCTTACTGGGTGCTGCCACTTCTGCCTCCAACTCCATCTTTTCTGCGTAACCATGGACAAAGTGGTAGTGGGGTTCTTACTACATCTGTTGTGAGCAGCACCCAGAGGAATTTGGGAGGGAATGGATATCCTGGGTATGGAAGCTGCCAACTGCAGATCTGTGAAACAGTGAACGAATAAAATACATGAGCAAAGCTGCTGCCAGCTAATCTAGTTCGAGGACCAGAAGTAGCACAATGCACTAGCATTGCCTTGGCCACAGTGGAAATGTCCCAAGCACTTGTGAATTGCAATGAAGAATGTCACCATATTACACTGAGGACATCTGCCCTGTCCTGCACAATCTGGACATGCCCTTGGTTATTTCACTGTCCTTTGAATGCTGCTACCCAGCAATGAGACAGGTTTTTTTTGTGAATCCTGCTTTTGAATGTGTAACCCCAAATTCCTCCCAAGGCATATGTTAAGACTTCCATTTCTATCTCAGAATACATTTTTCCTTGCTTGTGTTGCCTGGGCATGTAAACACATCTCAACCTCAGACCAGAATGAAACTCAGCAGGCAGTCTCCATAGATGTGGGATAGTCAAGGCCCCATTCACTGATGTAAATAACGAGGGAATAAGAATCTTTAGACAGAGCTAAGAGCCAGCCCTGTGAGTAGAAAGACTGGCAAGGCCAGAGGGGCTACGAGACTTTAGAAAAGGGGATCAGACTGTTCAGCAGTCTTAGCTGGTGCATCAAGGGATATGCACTCCATCCTGTGCTGGATGCTGAAGAGGATCTGTTTCGAAGATGTGAGGTAGATACCTACTTACTGATATAGTGCATCTATAATTATAATCCAGTTTGCTATTTCAGTCCCAATTCTATTGCCTGTGTAATCCTTTAATGCAGTCAGAGCCAAATGTGCTTGGCAAGGAAGCAGAGGAGACTTGTAACAGTGGGTTGTAGTAACCTCAAAATTAAGAGACTGGAACGGGGTTGGCCTGAGGACAGCACACTCTAAGGGTACAGGGCACCCTGCTCACCTCTGGGGAGCAGGATCTTGAAATCCAGGGTCAAGAGACCAAAAGGCCAGAGGTCAACCCTAGTGGTTTAAATGTGGAACAGGTTAGGTCCTGATCTGGGTATAGCAAACACTAGGAACAGATTTGTGTTGAAGCAGATGTGCCTCGAACGCCTAAATCTGGAGCTCTAGCAAGGGAAACTGTCGGGAAGGTGAAAGCTTCCTTTTTGCTTTTTTGAATCATAGAATCATTTAGGTCAGAAAAGACTTATCACTGAGTCCAACCATTAACCCAGCACTGACAAGTCCACCACTAAACCATGTCCCTAAATGCTACATTTACACACCATATTTGCTTGCATGTAAATTTTCATTGTCCCTACAATGGTCCTTCCAGAAGGTAGATGAAGTAAAATTACTAGTACTTTTTCTTCACAATAACAGCTTCTTCAGTACCTCTCCATGTGCTCTCAGTTGGCATGGAAACATGATGCTGAAGCTCTGATAGCTAATAGAGGCCAGTGTTTCCAGTAAGACCCCCACCTCTCCTGTCTGTCTCCAGCTGATCTGTTGTATTCAGCTAAATCCTAATTGGAAACTGAGCACAAATTGGGGCAGTATTCAGAGACAAAGAAGACTTTGAGCTTTTAAATAATGAATACAGGAGGTTGTAAAGAAAAAACAGGGCTAGTGGAAGAAACCATAATCTGAAATGTGGAATGCTATCTGATTTTCTCAGTAGAAATTAGTTGGCTCCATCAGTGGCAGATTCTGTCCAGTTTCCATACTTCTATGGCAGCAGCACATGCTGAGCAGTGTTTGCTTTCAATCTTGGTTATAATAATGCCCTGGTTAAGAGTTAATGTCTGCCATTTAAGACAAATGAGTTAAAAGTTATTAAGAATTATATTGACATGCTCTTATTGTATTTATTAGGTCAATTTATTTGACTAAATATCTTTATCATATCTCATTGTAGAAATTTTTGTGAATGCTAGTCTGTGCTACTAATGAAACAACGCCCATACCTACGCATAAGATAAATGTGCCCCTAAGCCCAGAAAAAGAAAATTATATAAAAATTATGGAGAACGTATTAAAGATTTCTCTCTACTGTAATGTTTTCACTTAGTTGTTCTTTGACCTGCTGCATTCTATTTTTTTCCTCCTGTGAAATAATAGTGAGGACTAGCTGGATAAAACCATTTTGTTCTGCTTTTCCTGGAGCCTTTTTCAGTCCTATAATTTACATGAGATCTTCAGCACGCTTGTATGAAATTGTTGCCCAAATATTTTCAGCATGACTTTTTTTAAAGTACCTTGTCACAGAGGTTCGTTTAATGGGAAAACTCGAAGGGGGTATCACTCACATCTTTTATTGCTCTGCACATTTGATACAAATCCACAAAATTGATGGTCATAGCTTCAAAGTGTCCCACAGTGGCACAAATAGCCTCTCATTCTGCTGGAATATTGTTTTAACGTGTCAAAGTGTATTTGAGAAATATTATGATTAGCCGTGGATAATGCTCTTGGCCTCATTGTGGTGATTAAATAGATGTTTGGTTTGCAGCGAGTTGTGCAGCCCTCTGTTCAGCCTGACCTTTTCTCCTGGCTGCTATGCACCATGGCACATTAGCATGTGTTCTGCTCGTTAGAGTGAGAGGCGATTGCCATCCTGAAAAACATCAGATAACCAAGCTAGTACATGATCCGCTTTTCTTTTCCCTTGGCCTTCTCCCACTGTCACTGAATACACTGAACAAATGATGAAGAAAGTTGGCAGTATTGTAGAACAATTGATCTCTGCATCTGGCACAATGTGTTTGGCACAAACTAGCACTTAAAGAGTGAGAGTTGTGCCTCTCTTTGTCTCCTTTTGTATTCATAAATATTTGTGTCTTTAGTTCTGAATCTTCCATATAAGCTGGAAGAACATAATGCTAGGGTGCTGTAACTGAGGTTCAAAATGAGCCTGGCATATAAAACAGTAGTAAAAGGATTGCAGATATTCAGAAAAAAAAGGAAGTCTAAAAGGACAAATCTTGTTTTATGGCTCAAAGCACATTTCTTAAATGTTCTAGCAAACCTTTTTGCTCTTCTTGCCCTTTGGTGGCATGGGGGTCAGTCATGACAGGGAATTGGTGTGGCCACACCACAGGTAATGACAGAGGCTGAGTTCTAATCTTGTTAAATAGGAGTTAAATTCATGGGTCACAGGGAAGATGTTGCAAACCAACACTAATATAATGAAATCAGAATCTCATTATAAAGTCATGCAGTGTTCAGCAACTGAAAAGGAAGATACTGTTGACATAGCTGGGACAATAAGATAGGTCTGTGCTGCCTCAACCCTTCCTGCTTTAGGTGATGCTTTTCATGCTGTCTCATTCCATGCTTATAAGGCTATTGCTGTTGCTGCTACATATTTCAGTGTTGGCCATCACCTTCTGCATCCTCTTCGGTGAAACTGGAAACCACTTAAATGTAATGAAAATGTAATTAAATCATGTTAATAAGACATGATACGATTTTTCAGTTGGGAAAAGCATGTAAAAAGTGTTTTTATGAGAACCAAAGCAGACTTCTCAAAAATGAAGTACCGTTTTGCTTCCAATTCCTATCACAAAAGCTCTTCTAGGAATGCTAGGTGAGGCCAGTGCTGAGGAAAACACCTGGTGCGGGCAGCTGAGTGTGCGGCTGCAGGCTGAGCTCTGGGTGATGGGAGATGGTTGGAGCCCCCGCCAAGGGGCTGTGAATTGGCACCGACCCTTTGCACAACAAAGGGCAGGGGGACCTGCGGCGCCAGTCAGGTGACCGGGCACTGAGGGACACACCAGGAGCCGATGGGTCAGCAGGAAGACCCTGGGCTGTGGCTCGCACAGACCGTGAGGGTGCAAATACGCAGGGGGTACTTAGTTCGGGGTCCCTCCCCAGAGGCTCCAGCTCAAGTTCTTTCTGTGTTACTGCGTCGTGATTAATTTGCTTTAAGGATCCAGACATCTGGGACTCTGATGTGGGAAACCTGAGGTCGAAACAGTAAAGAAACCTCGTCTGACTGTGAGAGCGGGGCGTGTAAGGAGCCAAGCGGGAGACCTGGGGGTTCACTGCTGGAGCTGCCCATGGGGAAGGGGCTTCTGTCCCAGCAGTGAAAGTCTGGGGTGGTGGGAGTGTGGTGGCCAGAGTGGCTCCTGGATGGTCAGACAGGAAAATTTTTTTAACACCAGCATGTTAGTGAGGCATTACTTTGTCTCCCATGTAAATACTGCCTGACTGAGCTACTGTAGCAGCTGGCCATCACAAGCTTGAAGTCCTAATGCTTTTGGGGTGGTGTGGAACCTGTTTGTGGAAGAGGAGAACTAGAGCTGCAACACACTTGGCTCTAGGGGATGGACTGCTTCTCCACAGTGTTCACTGTGTGAACACTGTATTGTCAAGAATCCTTAGCAGAGCCTACCTTAAAGGAGAATATTTCCATGCTGCTTTTATTTTCTCCTCACATGAAGTAAAAAACTTAGTTCACTGTCTACAGGGTGGGTTCAATTCTGATTTTACACCAGCAAAAAGTTAATAAAAAACTTTAAGTTAATTAAAATTAAAATTAATATTAATATTGTTGATTTAAAATAGGCTACTAATAACATAATCAACATAACTAGGGAGGGACTTACACTAGAAAGAGCATGGGTTTTAATCTGATCTTACATCACTGCAAAACTCCTTCTATCTATCTATGTAAATAATTCTGCAGATTTCAGTGTAAGATCACAAATAGTTGGATAATCTGACCTTTCGAATTTGTTCTAATTGGCTTCCTGCTGCTAAGTAAACTATCCTCTCAGACACTGTGTTCTTTCATTTGGAGAGACTTGAGTCACTTCACTGAAAATAGAGGTCATATCCTCAGTTTATGTATATTTTCCAGTCGCATTTAAGTTAGTAGTTATGTATGTTTTCTGACCTGGGAGCATATCCCACATTGTCTCATGAAAATGTTGTATATATGGAAATAGATAAAAGCAACTAAGTGGGAAGAGATGGTTTCAATATGTAATGAGGTAAATACGCTCAGTTTCTGTTAAAATCTCCAACTTGATCTCTAACACCACATTATTCACTCCAGTGTTTGTTCTCAAGCACCAGGGCTCCTGCTTTAGCAATGCGTTAATGCTTTATCAAGCCTTGAAGCTTAAAGGTTTTAAACATAATGCTGAAAACAACTTAATCTAAGAGATGAATCAGAAACTTTGATACCCTGGTCTCTCATCTCTGTAGAGAAGAGAATATTTCAAGATGCACTGTGCATACCAACGCCCCTTATAATCTCTGCAAATTGGGAGAAATTGGCATTCCTTGATATGAAATTAATCTTCTCTTAAAAAAAAATAGGATGAATACATAGCTCAGAGATAAAAAGTGAATTACTGTATTTTTGCTGCAGTACAGCTGTGAAGAATGAGCCGTGTACTGAAGCAGTGGATACTAAGTTAATATTGTCTCCTTCAGTTAATCTTACCTTTTAACTGTGTGTCCTTCAATGTATTTTCCATATTTTATTATTTGAATAATATCCCTTTGCAACAAATGGCTGAAAACAAACTGATAAACGAAAGCACTATGAGAACTGATAGTTTCCTTAGTCCTGCAATAACCCCATTAGTTATTGTCTGGAGAGCTAATACTATATTTCATTACATAGTGGTGTTCTTTACTTCTGCCTACATGAGCATCTCAAAGTGGGACTTTCAAAAGTACATGGAGAAATAAAAGTTCTGTCTTGTTTTCAATTGGCTATTGATGCCTCTTTAAATGCTTTTTAAAATTCTTTGGAGAGAAGGGGAGAAAAGAATATGCTTTCTCAGAAAGGCAGCGTGTCTTCTGTTTTGAGTTTTGATCTGCATTAGTGGTTTTAACCCTTAGGTCTTCTAACTGTCCATTTAGCTTAGAAGAAGAAATGATGGATTAGGTTTGTATGCCACATCTCATAAGGGCATTTGCTGTTCCTACGGCAAAGCTGTTATTTCTTTCTCTGCAATTTCGTTCCAGTCTTTTTGGTATTAGTTGGGCAATGATGTGACAACATGGCAATGCTTGCTGTTAATTTTTTTCTGTGATATTTAGCTTGGGATGACAGGTCCTTCTGCTGTCCCAACTAATTGCCAGACATCGGAAAATCTGGTGTGATGTCTAGGAGGAACAGAGGGATCTGACTCCTGGCCCAGCCGCGTGATTTATGAACTAGTTCATTTCTGCAGCTACAATTCTCATTTATTTGCATCGCCTTAGCAAGATAAGGGCTGAAAAGAGGAATGTTATTGAAAACGTACAGTGAACTTTTGGGCTCTAGTAGTTTGCCATGTGCCAAACTGCAGCCTGGGTGTTGAATCAAGGCTGGGTTTTATTTCCCTGAGGAAGTCACTGAATCTCTCCTTGCTTCAGCTGGCGGGGATTAATTTCATTTGTGTTTCAAAAATACTTTTAGATTGTCACCTGGATGGAGTCATAACAGTGAAAGTGTAAACAGTGCACTACAGTGTATGGTTCAGCAAACTAAAGAAACACTGAGGCATGTGTACAGCTAAACGTTATACAGATATTGCTAAATCATCTTTTATGTCCCTAGGGATTGTAGTGCTGAAGTGTAAATGTGTTTTTTTTTCTTTGAAATACATTGAACAAGATGAATAAATTGTTTACGTGCAAGATGATTGTCTCTTTGATAGTTTTCATACCCATATTTTAAGTGTTGCAAGTGAAATGTGGTGTTCCATTAGCCACATATGACTTCTCACATGGCTTTTTTTTTTTTCAGAAATAGAGTACAAATTGATCGTGCTTAACATATTGTTTGCAAGGTAAGTTGTCATCTCCTGGGTTAAAATTCTAAGGCGGCATTTTGCTTGAATAGGAAAATATACAAATACAATTGTGTATCATTCCTTCTCATTCCCACTGCTATGCTTGTATGAATAACATAGATCTGGTGATTCCTGTCATATTGGGTTGGCTTAAAAAAGTGATAGTCCAAATGTCAAAGTTCTCCTAAATGTCCTGCCTTTTAAGATCTATATATTCATTATTGTCTTCTAACTAAGATTTTCTTTCATGATCTGAAAAGAAATATTACATCCAGAACATTTATGTAATTTACAGCAAGTTTAAAGCAACTTAAATATATAGTTGGAAAGGAATGAATAGTTTGTAAAGAATAGGATTTAGAAAAATGTTCCTTTTAGCATTAGAAGTATAGTTGCAGGAGACTGGTTTACTCAGGTTTTTGATTTTTTTTCAGCAAATGTTTTTGAATATTTGCTTTATTGATTGGTAGTGAATATTCAGTGTTTGAGCTCTGTGCCTATGAGCTCTGTGCCTACAGACTATTGATCAGAAGTGTTTTATAATGGTTTTTTCTGTTCCTTGATTATACAAACATGAAAGCACTCTGGCTCAAATAATTGTGTGGATGAAGCTGAGGTTTGGTTGCCAGGAACACTCTTTCTTGGGTTTCTAAAATTTATCCAAAACCTTTGGTCAAAAAAACAAGGTGACTCAAACATTTTCTAAAAACCAACAAAAAGGGCTCAAGAAGGGCTAAAAAAGGACTTAAAATGTCCAAAGAAATAGTTGTGCATCTATTTCTTTCAGCATTTTCTTTGTATTTAGACCAGAGAAGAAGGTCACAGAGTATGTAGATTCAAATGATCACATCTGTAAATAGCAGTAGCATTAAAGATTAGTGCCTGAACAGGGAGAAACAGTTCAATTGAGCATCAGCCTTCAGCTGTGACCCACAGAAATTCCGCTGGGTTTGATCCCCCCCGATGCCAGTGGGAATATGGGCAGCACTGCATTCTCCATGACTGACCCTGTAGCTATTTGGTGTCTGGGTGCTCTAGGCAGCAACTGTGATACATCAGTAAAAAGAAGGATATGGTCTCAGTTCCCAACAAAGACACTGATATACCTGTCATGCTGAGGGCTGGGAATATGGAACAGAGGAAAATTATTAACTAAGGTCTCCTTAGAGCAAGAAATGCTGCACCATTTCCTTATGGTCTCTGAAAGACTTCTAGTGAAAAGTAAAAATCATTAGAGCTACCAAAACCACTGTGAAACTCTGATCAAGGTCCTTCGAGCTTGTCAGCTTTATCTCATAAGCTCTCTGTGGTTCATGCAGAGTGTCAGGGGGAAGAGCAAGAATTGTGCTTTTCAGCCATCAGAATGCTGGGAGATGTCAAGCTGTCAGGCTCTGATGGCGGGAGCCAGCGGGGCCGCTGAAGTCAGGTGGGCGTGAGACAGCATCTTTCCTCTCTGGCACCTTTATAAGTATGACCTCAGCTACATGCATAAGCTGAGGCTCAAGTCTCAGAGAGTCTGAGAAGGGTGGATGCCAAATAAATGCTTCTCACATTCAATGGTGCAACAGTGTTTGAGAGTCAGAGGGAAGATCAGTTCACTTCACCCGAGCCCCGGTTTTATGTACTTAACTGTGTCTGGGCATGTGCTGTCTGTGTATCTTTGTCAGGGTTCATAAAGTGGTTTGTACTGGGACTGATGCAAACTGAATTATTTATTTTACTTAATGCAGATCTTCATAAATTGTTTGGGAACTGCGAGAGTGTTTGTTCATACCTATTTGCTAAATGGTGAGGTTTGCAAAGTACGTGATATTCTTTGATATCTTCCCTTTCACGGTGAAGTGAAAACAAAGATCTGCTGAAACTAAGTGAGAATTGGTAGGCTCTAGAAATTGGTAGGCCTAGGACTCTTGATGTATTGATTAATGTATTGATTGGGCTACTCAAAAACATTAAGCAGGCAAATCACAAATTAATGAATTGCAAATAATACAGTTTTCTCGAGTAAAATCTTTCTACATTTTTTTTAGTGACATGCTGAGCAGCCTGGCTGACTCATATGACATGCCTGTTGCATTGCTTCCCCCAGCTTTCAACAGTGGTCAGTCTGTCCAGAGTGGGCTTCTTCGTTGGCAGGGCCCATCATTTTGGACTATATTGAAAGTGCCTATCTGTTAAGATAAGAAAAAAAAAGGGAATAGTATACTGTAGTGAACAGGGAGCAAGAATGCTGATATATCTGGACAAACTGAGCTGCCTTGCAGAATAACAAGGACATGGGTAGATTCCTTTTGGTACACACGATTCATTGATACAGTGGTTTCTATTTCATTTATTTAGTTATGTTTGCTTTCAAGCACATCTGTGCTGCAGCCATTTTTCACGTTTGTTTATTTGCCAATATAAGGTGTATATATGATATTCCACTTGCTCAAATTGAGAGTAGCACTGAAAACTTTTCTTTCATGTAGCAGAATATACAGACTACTTTTTGAAGGTCCTTCAGTGAGACAGCTGTAGTGATCTAAGACTTCAAGACACTAAGAGTACTTGAGGACACAGGTTGAAATTCTGCTCTTGGCCTTGAGCTTTGCTTTTACATATTCTTGTTGGCTGGTTTTTTTTTTGCTGCCTTCCAGTTTTGAAGTTGCTGATTTAAGGTGATCACGCTTCCTACAGTCTCTCTGTGTTGCCTCAAACTGGCTCTTAAAGAAACCTCTAAGACTCAATTTGTGAGTTTTAGAAGCTGGGCAATCTTTATTACAATGTGCTGCATGATCGCAGCATGACGGGTGCCCTGGGAATCAGTTTGCCAAAGTGCACACAGAGGTATCTTCACTGCAGCTTATATGTCTGCATGATTATTCATTTGTCGTTCCCTGCATTTCTGTTACATATTTATGACATTTCCCAACACTTATTGACATATATACATATCCTTATATGTACATATCCTTATATGGTCTCCGAGGGGCTTCATTGGCTGTCTCTGGTGGTGGTTTACATTTGGAGCCCCCAAAATTCTAAGTTACTGCCATATGAATTTCTTTAAGACAATGTACCTGGCTGTATATATAGGGTAACTTGCTGTTGCTTGACTGTCTGCCTCAGTCTCCTTCTTCATTGTTTCTTTACTTTGCTTGGTTAGCCCCTTTAAATCACTTGGCTCAGCTATATGTAGTTTCTATAGTTCATTCCACTGCAAAAAAATATTAGTTCTTGTTACATCTCAAAACTCAGATAGCGCCCAAAATTGCCAGACTTACCACAAAGAAAGAAGTGCAGACAAAACTAGAAAGACCAAAAAAAAAGCCCCAACCAAGAAACCAAACAAACACCCAAGGTTCTGAGATTCTTATGTTTCCTCTAATATCAGTTGTGGAGTGGGTTCAGTCCTTAAATAGGTCTTTCAGGGATCTCCCAATTTTTTTTAAGTGGTCCCTGTAGAACATTCCAGAACCCAAAATTCTTGTTGCATACATTTGCCTTGATCACAGTAACTGTTTATTTTGTTTGCATTGTTCATGCTCCAGTTTGGCAGGGTATTGCTTCTGCCACGGGGCAAGTTGTGCAGTCATGGCCAGTTTTGGCCTGTTAAGAGGGAAGCCCCTGGGCCCTCTCTGGTAGCCCACCTGGGAGAAGGGTCACAAGTGGAAGTGAATCAGTTCTGTGAAATTAATGCTGAGTTACTTAAAGCTGGCAGCAGCATGCACCAACATATGTTAATGGGAGGTTTGGAAAAGGCTTTTACATGAATGTAAGGGTGATTAGTTTTCCTTTGACTTGTAAATAAGCTTGCACGTTGCTCTGACTTACAACACAGCTATTCATGGTTCTCACTTGTTACATCTCATTATATCTTGTACTTTATATTACATTTCTTGAAATTTTAACTTTTTCAAGAATTTAACTAATGTGCTTCTGGCGAGCATTTGAGTATCATTATTGTCATATTTTGAAGTAAGCTCACTTCTCATCTTCTCATTATTTCTTCAAATATTTCTTTTTTTTTTCTATGGAAAGAGAATATTAGGCTCAATTCCTAAAGGATGTAACCTAGATACTGAGGGCACATTTATCTGCTGTTTGTCTATTCAAAGCTCTAATCCTAAATATAAATACTCATCTGCTAGTTATTTGCATGCATGAAAGGTGATGGATGCATCCACAAAAGCTCCTTTTTTTTTTTTTTCTTTTTGTTTCACCACTCTTTTTGGGGAAGAACTCTGTGATGCTGGGTTACCATGGAGTAGAAAAGGAATAAAATAATTCATGTTTGGTTTTTTTTTGTCAGTAAGAACAGTAACAGCTGGAAAAACTTTAATTCATTTAGAACAATTATATACTGATTTTATATATTATTCATATATCATACATTGATTATACTACTGATTTAAATTTTTATTTCTTCTTTTTTGGATTATTTTTTTTACATAGAAAGTATATGTTTTTGTGGACTTTCATTTCTTACGGCACAACTCCCATTGTTTTGTGAGGCTGGGACAGCTACAGCATCAGGATTTGAAAAAGTCAGAGCTGCCACAAATTAAAGCATTTTCCCTTTTCTATAATGTTCAGCTTTTCTAAGAGAAAATTATTTCTTTAAAAGATTCTTGACAGATATCTCAGTGGTATGTAGGTTGTGATGTAAAGAACCAGTTTACTTAACTTGTGGTAGATATACCTGAAGACTAAGCTGTTTCTGGAGATGCTTATTCTGACAAAACTCAGCCTCCTAGTCTAGGTTCATGTTGTCACAGACAGAAGGAATGGTATTTTGACCCTGATGTGCTGGAGGCGTAAGAACCTGTTAAATGCCTTGTGAACTTGGTGGTAAAGCTTCTCTAGGATATATATTTAATCTTGTATCAACATGATTAAGCCTGTGTGAACTATGATGCAGGGGATAGATTTTGGTGAGACAACATGAGGACTGTCAGATTATAAATGTATAAATTATAACTACTATATTCATAGGTACTGTATAACAGTAGAAAAAAAGAGAACAAGGCCACCATGTAAGATAACTATGATATAGACAATAAGGCACAAAACCATAGTAGAGTTTGATTACTTAAAGAAAATCAATTAAACAATTTGCAAGGATTGCTAATGCCATCTTGCTTTGGGAAAGCAATAATAGCACAGTCCCACTACCAAATGAGTAGTAGTCAGTTAGTTTAGATAGTAAGGAAGAAAAATGTCTAAATTGTTGTGCTGAGTTTGGCTGGGATAGAGTTCATTTTCTTCACATTAGCCAGTATGGGGCGGTGTTTTGGATTTGTGATGGCAACAGTGTTGACAATACGGGGATGTTTTCACTCTTGCTGAGAAGCACTTGCACAGTGTCAAGGTCTGTCAAGTCTTTTCTGCTTCTCAGAGGGCCCCACCAGAGAGCAGGCTGGGGGTGCACAAGTAGTTGGTAGGGGACACAGCCAAGACAGCTGATCTCAACTGACCAGAGGGGTATTCCATACTGTATGGCATCATGTACAACAAATAAAGCTGGGGGAAGAAGAAGAAAGGGGAAGACATTCAGATTATGTTGTTTGTCATCCCAAGTCATTGTTACAAATGATGGAGCTGCGCTGCCCTGGGGATATCTGAACACCTGCTTGCCCATGAGAGACACTGAATGAATGCCTTGCTTTCCTTTTTTGTGTGAGTGGCTTTTGCTTTGCCTATTAAACTGCCTTTATGTTACTTCACAAGTTTACTCACTTTTACCTTTCAGATTCCCTCCCCCATCCCAATGCACGGGGGTGTGGGGGGTGTGTGTGCTTGAGCAGCTGTGTGGTGCTTAGTTGCCATCTGGGGTTAGACCAAAAAAATTTTCTCCATAGATTATTTACTCAGTTTTTATACAGTATGAAAATTACAAGCTTATAGAAATGTTTTGTGTATTAGCTCAGAACACCCTGAAATTCTTCAGTTACATTCCTTTTGGGCTGGAAAAAGAGATCTCTGCTCTGCTGCTATTAGTGACTGCTCTTTTGGTGTGGAGAATTTCTTAAAAGCTTTCAACTCTGCAGTGTGGGGAAAAATCAAAATCAAAGTGGGATTTACAAAGTATCTGTTCTGTTGAAGCCATCTATTACCTCTGTTTTGATGTTTTAGCATCTAAAAGAAGTGACCTTTGCAAATGAAGAAATAAGGCACATATACAAGAGAAGAGGCAGTAAAAATTTATGTGGGTGCATGCATTTTCAAGGTTTTAAAGGTTTCTTCATTCATTATCTTCTTCAGTTTCTCCTTCCAAGGGACAGATAAAGTGAGGCTTGTTTTTTTAAAAATTTAATGAAAACTAGAGACTTCACGGTGAAATACATGCTTGCAATACTGAGGTAACATTATCAAGGCACTGTAAACTGCTCAAAGAGTACCTTGTTCTATTTGTTTAGTATATGACACATGCTTAAATTTGTCTGGGCTTTCCTGGGTATCATTGCACCAACACATTCAGAAGTCAGTGAAAGAATCGCTGCAAGGAGGCACCAGGGTGCTCTCTCCAGGCCTGAAGCTGTCCCTTCCTGAGGGACAGCTAAGGCAGGGTAGAATTTCCACTAGCAAATCTTGCACATACAGAACAGCTGATTTCCTTCCCCCACAGTAAAAAATGGCTGTCATCCACAATGGTAACACAGAGGTGCTAATACTTGCTTTTTATTCTTCCCACCTGTGTCAGGTTCCAATCTTGGTGGTAGCCAAGATGGCACCATTCCTTTGCTATCCTTTGAAGAGCTAGCTCTATCTCTATCAGCCAGAAACTGGAGCCCAGGTAATGCTCCTCAGCCCCTTTTTATTGCTGCCAACTTCCATCTTTTGACTTTTTTATATATTTGCCCACTCCGTATAACTCCACCGAGGATATGGAAGTGAAGTTTTTCTTCACCTTCTGTTACCATGCTGCAGAGTTTCACATCTCATCCTTCTCCTTTACTGGCTGTGAAAGCCCATGTTTGGCCAAATCTCCAGACTAATTGCTTGCAATTCTGTCTTTACTTCATTTTTTTGCACTTATCTATAAACATAGTCTGAACTATATTTTCTGATTGAGTTTGATAAACCATTGTGCTTTTGTCATTAATCTTCCATCTTAACACTTACCACTTCTACAAAGCCAGTAAAAGGTGAATCTCTACAAATGAAATCCTTATTTTTGGATGAACCTTCACATTTATCCATACTTACTTGAGAGCAGAAGCCAAATGATCTCATTCAGTCTTGTCCTGCCTTCTCTTCTTTCTTAGCATTAACTACATCCCTCTGGAAATCTGTCAGTGAGCTCATTGAGGCAGTGCTTGTGACACACGTGAAAACCAAAACATAACTGGCAAACACGATTTTGTGTACTAAGAATATTTATTTTAAAACAAAATAAATGAAGCTGCAAATAAAGAAGCTGCGTGTATTGTATAACTCATGCAATTGAGGAATTCTTGAGGGGTACTACACCTGCATGACATCATTTGCACAATAACCATATAGTTGTTTTCTATGTGAGAAAGGCCTTGCTTACCTGGCTGATGTTTTTGCATTAGCCACTTGATTTGGTGTTTACACTCCTAAACATTCAACAGGATGTTTCTCACTCAGCTCTGTTGTTGCTGGACTCATTAGACTCGGCATTGAGAGGCAACCTGGGAGGGGGATAAAACATTAATTAGTGGAAATTCAAACAAAGATACTTGTGGGATGCCTCACAAAAAAAAATTAAATAAATTCTGAAACAGAAACAACACAATATGATGTTCCAGCTCTGAGTGTTTGTGTTGTTTGTGTGATTTGGTACAGATTAGAGGCTATGTGATAACGAGCTGGGAAATGGGCAGTGGTATTTCTAACAAGACATCAGTCCTAAAACTCTCTGCGTGGAAAGAAGTCATATCAGCTTTGGTGATGTTTTTTCATTTCATTAAGCCTTGATTCACGTCCACAGAACTTAAAAAATACATGTTAATTTCTGTTTGACCCCATGTGTGTGTGGCTAGGGCAATACAGGAAACTATATTTGCTTAGTCCCTCTTTCTCCCCCACAGAGTTATACATTGCTCTCCAGCATTTCTACTCTGGAATAGGAGTGGTCCTCTCCTCTCACATGTAGTTTCTCGCTCCTTTGCTGAGATATATGAGAGAGTACCTCTAGTTATTCACTACTCACAATTCCTCCATCTGCCAGGAATGTTTTCTGCCTGTTCCGGTTATCATTTCTCTCAGCATAGGCCTCTATGAACTCTCTACAATGTGCAGTGAAAATGTATATACATTTCTCCACAATTAGGTGCTTTTATAGTGTGATAAGCAGTTCCAGACAGCTGTTTTGTGGCAAAATCCCAGCTGGAGTCAGGTGGTCCTTACCTCGACATAGCTAGGTGAAATTATTATATTGCCTTCTCAACTTCAGTTGACCTTGGCCAGCTATGTTAAGATGATATCTTTATAACTGTTTTTCTTACAATATGTTCTAGCTAAATCAGGTTAGTTGTCGTGCTGTCAAATAGCCAACTTTTTTTTCTGGCAATGAAAATATACACTCAGTGTACTGACAGTGGAAGAATTCCATCAGATGGAGCGCGGGTGGTTAAGGTAGAAACTTGTGTTCTTAAGAAGGGAGTAGAAAGTACCCCATTTGATAGTGTGTTGAAGGATGAGTGATTTTTGAGGTGTATTTTTTTTCTTTTCTTTCTTTCTTTCCTTTTTTTTTCTTTTTTTTTGTTTGGTTTGGTCCCCCACCCTCCAAAGCTGATACTGGATTGATGAATGTTTTCTTGTGATTTCTGTTTCTGTATATATTTGTTGGGACATCCTAACAGGTGTTATGCCTACCTGGATGATTTGGTTCATGATTCTGGAGAAGTTACATACCAAGAATTCTCTAGTAGACATTTGCCTGACATCTTTATTATCTACTGAAAAGGGTCCAAAAAACTCTGTGTCTGTATATGTTTAATTTTCTTATACATAAATTTACCCTCTTTGTGGAAGAAATTCCTTTTTTTGTTTTGTATCTGTACAATACCTACTACTGCAACCTGCTTAACTCTGTTTAGAACAGTAAAATACTGTGGAAGTAGTCCTTATGCTTATAAAAATAATGAGTTACAAGGAGAATAAAAAATTCTTTTAAATTTTCCTGTGTTACAGGATGCTAAGCAGAAGCAAATGTCCATTTGGCTAAACCTCGTAACCTTTAGCATGTGGTAAATCATTCTTTTCTTGGATCAACTTCTCACTGTTGTTTTTTTTTTGGAGCTCACACTTTAAATTCAGCAACTGTGATCATAGGTCTCATGATGCTTAGTAATACAGAAATTATTTTTCTTCTCTCTTTTTTTTTTCTACAGATTATTTTTGAGAATCAATTTTGAACACGTGGCTTGTACTGCTGCTCAGGATACACTCAGACATAGCTGGGAATATATTCCCCATCTGGTTCTGTGTGCGAATAACCCTGCAGCTTTGGGGTCCTGGTCCACATGCAGAGTGTGTTGCCACATTGTAAGTAATAATGACACATAGGTAGATCATGTTAAACTAGTATGAGAGCTGCAGACTTGTAGAGAGAGGAGGTTGAGGCCAGGTAAGGTACAGTGAAATCACGTCACTTTTATTCCTCTGAATTTAGTGATTTATCAGCTATTTTTAAGCATGCAATGCATTTGTAGTCCATGTGTTCCCTTTCAGCACAAATGATTGTACTTGCACATTCATACTGGACCTAATGCTGATCTCTGCTGGTGTTTTTTCACCTAGATATTGGCAAAAGCAACTAGCTAAGAATAGACCTCAACGATCTCTTGTTGTGATGATGTTGCTACTGCTAGGGGCTACAGGTGAGCATATGCAGCTAACTTACAGAGACTGTAAGAAAAGAGAAAATGGTTGTTTTATTATCTTAATGTATGACTTTATTTGGTTATATTGTTTCTGAGAAGACTATACAGTTTAGAGGGAAGATGCCATAAGGAATAGCAGGAAGACAAGTGGAAAGGTATTAATTAAAAAACCTCACAGCGAATAAATGATGGCAGGAAAGGTCATTAGCTCAATAAGGACTGGAAGAAGTCTTTCAATAGGTAATGGAAGATTTTGGGGAAGAGGTAGTGAAATACCTTAAAAGTGAAGGAGGAAAATTAGTTCATGACTTTTATGATAGAGGTAGGAATCCATAGAGGAATACAAAGCTGGTGTAGTTGAAGTGATTGACTAGGAATATGATCCCTCCTGCAGTGTTTGGGATGGCTATGAACAGGTGGAGGCTTTTTTTTTTTTCAAAACCAGATAAAATAATATTACAGTAAGCAAGATGGAAGTGAGAGTGTGAAAGTGAATTTTAGTGTCATGACAGTAGCCAGACAGGAATGTTTATCACAAAAAAATTATTCACATGGTAGCTCTACAGAACTTGGATGTGTACTCAGAATTGAAGATGAGACAGGGTTTTATCATCCTGAACAACAAGCAAAATGGTGAGTTATAATGATCAAAAAAAGAGAAAGGACCTGTGGAAAGGAGGGATCAGGAACTCTTTTTAGGTTTGCTTGTGCTTCAGTTCATGGCTAAGAATCTCTAATGAGTTGTCCAGGACAGGTCCTTGAGGTGATGGCAAGGCGAAGATATCCACATCTCTGATCTCATGTTACCGTGGGCTCTGCTACCGGTGGAGAACTGACTCCTTGCAAAAACAAAAGGAGTTAGATGGATTTGCTCACGGATAATATGAGTAAAGAGAACAAGAAAATAAAATCACAGAAACCAGAAAAGCTGATATAGTGATAAAACAAGTGAAAATGGGAAAGTGACTTCTTATACATATAGATAGTGATAGGACAAGGGGGAATGGTTTTAAACCTATCCTGTGAAGCTAGTTGAGGCCCTTGAACAGACTGCTCAGAGAAGTTGTGGATGCCCCACCCCTGGAAGTGTTCAAGGCCAGGTTAGATGGGGCTTTGAGCAACCTGGTTTTAGTGGGAGGTGTCCCTGCCCATGGCAGGGGAGTTGACAGTGGGTGATGTTTAAGGTCCCTTACAACCCAAGCCTTTCTATGATTCTATGAAAATTGAGTTCTCATTAAAAAAAATCAAAATTATTAAGCAGCCATTGGAGACTGGTAAGTCCTGAACAGTTCATGTGGGAAAAAAAACCATCAATTTGGTAGAAAAGAGATTCTTGATAGCCACTATCAACAGTGTATTTAAGGATCTCAGGAGTGAAAGGTCAATGTGACAAAAAGGAGGCATGAGGTCATGGGTATGGGATCAGCAAACATGCTTGCAATTTGAGGGGGAAAGTCAACATAGAGATGCAATAAAAGGGAGCAGAAATAAGGCTGCATCATTGGGACATATGAAGGGATTAGAAAAGAAAAGAAAAGAAACTACAAAATTCTGCATCTACTGGAGGAGGGGGAGGAGAAGAGGAAAGGAAGCAAATAAGGAAGAGAGAGATGATAACATGTTGTGTAAGTGCTCCCTAGAAGTCACTCACCCAGCTTTTGTGCAGAAGTAAGAGTTGAAGGTGAGTCATCTGAGGAGCCAGAAATGGTGAGAAGTTTGTAAGGGTTATAGAATTTGCAACAGGATCCCAAAGTGACCTTCTTACAGTGAGCACCTTGGAAGAGACCAAATTGGCTTGTAAATGAAATAGCTAAGTTTTATTAGAGCATAAACTAGAAGGAAAACCTTGAAAACTTCAGTTGAGACAGACAAAAAGTGTTTAGAAACAAAAATGACACTTTCTGCACTGCTTTTGCAGGATGGTAGGCTTCTTTCTTGCCTGCTTCTTAACAACTCAGAGCCTTTCCTTGGAGAGCTCTTTTTGTTTTCCCCCTTACATCTGAGGTACAGTTGTGCAGCTGTTTCAGATAATGTTTTTTTTTTTGCTGGTTTCTGTGGCTCTATTCCTCCTGGACTACGGAATCTCCTTGCTGACCTCTCATACTCCCCTGATGCACCTCTGAGCCTACTCCACTCAAGCAGGCTGGATGCTTTGCTCCCAGTAGACTGCATGCTTCATCCCAGAAGGGTCACCTGATCTCTTTATGCTCTGATTAAACATTAATATTTACATGCAACAACAGCAAAGAAGTTCTCACTCATGACAGCGTGGAATTTAGTTCAAGTGAAAGGAGACATTTTCTTAATGATTCAAACGCTGTGTGAATAAATCTAGAGTAGACACTTGATATTCTTTTTTCCTTCAGAAATACTGAGGAGGCAGGAAGGGGATCATGTGGATCAGCTGGGATTGTTAGATTAGTAAGTGAAGGAATGGAGAAGTGATAGTCAGGCCAATATCAGTTGTTGAGACTGTCCTAGTTACAGGGATAGGAGGTGGAGTTTAGCACTACGTGGGTGTGACCAAACTGCCAAATTCTACACCTTCTATGTCACCTTTGGTGGACTGTCTCTGCCAGAAATAGAAAGGGGGCCATTTTTGCTGCCGCACTCACATGAGAGGGGATGTGGGACCAAGGATCAGGATTCCATGGCCTCTCAGCACCGGGAGAGAGAGCCCATGGCACCACCACTGCCACAGCTACAGCCATCACTGCCAGAGCCACTGCAACTGCAACCGCAGCCGCCAAAGCTGCGACCACAGCTCGCTGCCGCCGTCCCACAGCCCAGCCACGCAGAGCACAGAACCCCAGTGGGGCCGAGCAGAGCACTGCCAGTGCCGGAGGCAGCCATGTGGCAGGGAACAAAGACCCCCCTGCACCCACAGTGCTGCTACGCCGGGACCCATGCCGGCATCTCAGCAGCATAAATCACCCTACAAAAAGGAAGAGGAAAGTGTTTGAGCAGCGAGCAATAGCAGAGAAGCCAGACAGGCCTTCTGTGGTATACGCATGTGATTTGGGGTAGGAGCAGGGCTCTGATATTCAGGTAAGAAGAGGAGTATTTGGTAAAGCTGAAACGTTTGTAGAGTGTTGACCATCTACTGCCAAATACCTGTGTTGTACTACAGATCTCACAAGTCTGCAGCCATATTTACTTGTTGGTATCCTTCTCCACACCATCTGTCTACCATTATTTTCTATCATCTGTCTTGTCAGGGAGGGCAAGCAACTGGTGGGATGAATTTCAGCCATAATGAAATCAGATTTGTAAAGAAAGCTAGACTAAGGTGGATGATGTGGCTCTGTTCAATGCCTGCTTACACAGGCACCCCGTGCCTGAGCCTTATTGGTGTCAAAAATACCCAGGAGAAGAGCTGGCAGCTAACAAAGAGCAGGCCACCCAGTTTGGGAGACTATAAGGACCTTATGAAGAGCCACTGGAAAGGCTGTGTTGGGGCAGCATGCATCAGGAGAGGAGAGATGGTTCTTTAGGAAACAGCATGTTGGATTCAAATTACAGCAGTCTGTTTTCGACAGGAAGTTCAATAAGCTAGATTGATCCACTTCCACCCAGCAGAGCATGCACTCAGCACACATTTTAATACTTTGTAGTTACAGTTATACACACTCCCAGGATGAAGTCAGCTGGATTTATTGCTTACTGAAAGTGAAATGAACACCTGGAGATTGAATAATTCTTTCTTTTTCAATGTTAAGGTCTACTGTGCACACCTTTTCTGCTGTTATCCCTAGTGAGAATAAATATTTCTTAGTTGACTTTGGCATTTAGTGCCACTTTCAGAAAGCTGTCAGAGCAGCACACCCAGAGAGAAATCTTCTCTCAGTTCTTTTCTTGTACTCAGGTCTTCTGTAACACCTCGTGCCATTCCTGTCAATAAAAATCAGCACCTCTTCAGCCCGATGGTACCTCTCCCTTGAATTCAAATGGGCAGTTTTGGTTATTTCTGGTCTGACTCCGGGATCACATTTAAATGGGATCTGCACTGCTATCAACAATGGATTTATTTTGGGTTGTGAGTAGAATTAATGAGGGACCTGAAAATTGCTTTTGGATCCAAGGATCTACAGGAAAGGCTTAAAAGAATTTGAGCAATATGGGATTCTTAAATACACTCTGGAGACTTACACAGTGGCTTTTCCCCCCCAGAGTCTGTGGTTCATAACCTTAACAGAGTGATAAACTGTACATCTCTAAATTTTCCTTGATTTACATTAAATATATTGGACTACTGCACTCAACAGAAGGTGATCATCTCTTTCTACAATTCTAGTCTCTGCTTGCAGGTGGTTATGAAGTTATGATGTGGTTGGTCAAACTGTTTGTGTGCACATTTTTACTTATATTGAACTTATATACCTGAATCATTACCAACCACCATAATAGCACTCATACACCTTTGTGGACTGCAAAGAAATTGTACATCAGAGCCACACACTAAAACAAAAATAGTTAGTATTTAAATAGTTAGTATTTAAAAAGAGTATGTGAATATAATGGAGCACAGTAGAAGTCAAACTGACTACTTCATTTCATTATAAGGAGACTCAGTTAAAATACATTAATAGTTAAAAAGACATAAGAGAAGAAGGTAATGTTCCATGCTGGCACATTAAACCAATGTTTACATTGTTTACATTTCTCTTACTAGGTTCTCAGTTTTTGTAGTAACTCAGATCTGGAAGACTTCTGTATCTTAACAGGGAAGCAAATGATAGAAACGCTCTTTGGCTGGGGAGTGAACATCCAGATTTGAACTTTTCTGCACTCAAACAGAAGCCTGTTACTTGTTAGCTGCAACTAGTATGGGCTGGACTTAAATTTGATAATCTAGATTAAACTGAAGTGGCATGGCCTGAATCCTCCAGTTTATACAGAGAGATGAAAGAGAACCACCATTATGAATGGTGATCACCTGTTGAGTTTCTGCATTTAGGCTATTTAGATTGGGAAAAATGTCATTTTCGGGGTCTGGGAAGAAGAAGGCCTGGAGCCCAAAAGAACAGTTCCTGAAAGGAAGAAATTATTTCAGGAAATAAGAAGGACCTGAATGGGAGAAAGACCAAGAAATCAAACATGAGTGGAGATGAATGTAGGGAGATGCCCAGGGACTTTGACTTGTAATGGCTGACAGTTTACTGCAAGCAATGGAACAGCATGAATCAAGATGACTTTCTGTCTGCCTTTTCCACATCAGTATTGACAAGAGAAGGAAAATCAAGATCTAGTGGATGTAGCTCTGTGGTGGGGAGTAAGCAAGCACATGTATAAAATGATCAAGTAGAGTGAAAGTACTAAACATGTTGCTTTGTAAATAAACCCCAGTATGCAAACCCACTACAGGTTGTAATTTAATATGTCTTGCCAGGGACATGGAGAAACCATTAAAAAATTAGGTGGACTCATGCATGAACTCTTAATCTGAGTTTTCTCAGGGCAAGAGGAGTGAAAGTACTGTGGGGCTCATGTATGCAACATCTTTCAAACTTCCCAACAGACCATCTATGTATGCCCACCACCTTCCTTACCAACCAGTTACCAAAACAGTGAAGTGAAAGAGCACCTGCAAGTCTCAGAGTTCTGTCCTTGACAGCAACAGCAGCACCACTGTCTGCTCCTGATTTTCTTCTCTGTATTGGGTGGCAGCAGCAGCTGATGCAGGTGATGTTGGGTGGTTTGCATAGTGTCTGTTGGGAGCTTTGCACCACGTTGATTTTGCACAAATGGCCCTGGCAGTGTTTCAACACTTCACATTGACTTTCGAAAGGCTCACACCTGGACCATACAAAAAGTATTACAGAAAGTCTGGGATCACTGGCAACATTACATTCCTGACAAAGGGTTTGACTGTATGTGGACTTCAGAATTTCCTTTCTGCTTCTCTGCAGAAAAGCATAAAATATGAGAGTGAGTTAGAATTGCTTCTGATCAAATGTAGAAGGAAATCTTAAAGCTATTTTCTTTCCTTTCAGCAGTCCCATCTCCCATCTCTATTACTCCATGCTTAATAGAAAATAGTTCTTTTGACTTCTGTGGAGCTTTTCCTGATCTGAATGCCTGAATGAGGGAAGTCTCACATGCATAAATGATATTTTATACCTGAGAGCCTTGGGATTTCTTTTGCATTGTCATATCTGTCAGTGTTCATGGTTTCCTCTTTTCTGTTGGCAAGAGCTACTCCACATAACCCTTTTGTGTGTTCCAATGTCACGCCACAAATGTAGGTTTCATTATTGGTTTCTATATTACTTCATTATTTCTTAATGCTTGGTTATAATGCCCAATAACCCCAGGATTTAAACTCCAAAGAATGAAAGTACAGATTTGAGGACAGTCCCTAAAAGGGAGAAGGCAGAAGAGAAAAGGGAGAAAATTCTTTCCAAAAACCAGATTAGACAAGAAGTCAAGAGATATAGGAATAAAATTACAATTGCCACAATCCAGACTGAGACAGACCTTGAAAGAAATACTACTAGGAAATGGCAAAATATTCTTCAGCCTTAGAAACCAAATAGTTTGCTGTATGATGAAGGAGAAAGGATCATAATCCAAGCACAGATAAGAGTTGAACTGACTGGTTTGTGCTGGGATTTAACAGGTCCATGATGTTGACCATCGAGCAAAGGCAAGATGGCTAGCAGCTGTGAGGCACAAATTACCACTTTCTAGATGAGAACTGAAAGAGCTTAATCCTATAAAGTCAGGAGACCAACTAATTCCCATCACATAATGTTGAAAGAACTGGCACATGAAATTGCAGAACTACTGGTGAACATCTTTAATAAACCTCAGAGGAGAATGAATATGACTACTGAATAGCAATTGTAGTACCTTTATTTAAGAAGGGGAGAAGTGATATGGTAAAGGACAAGCCATTAATCTCACCTCAGCTGCATGCATTTAGAAAAAAGTTTGAAGGAAGGACTAATTAAGACACGTGAGAAAATGGGCAATGGGATGAACGACCTGGCTTTACCATAAGTAAGCTAAAGCAAAGGCAGGCTTTTTCAATTGTCTTGAAGAAAAGTGTTCAAAAATTTGAAAGAGTGCTTCTCAGCTCCTGCTCTCTGGAGAAGATTCTTAATTATCACTCCTCAGTGGCTCAGACTTTACAATGGCTTTGCTCAGCATTTCCCTCCAGGCTTCTCTTAAGTTTCCTGCTGAGTAAAATGATCTTCAGTAGTAATTTAAAGTAGAGTTGTGGTCTCCTCCCTGCATACCAGACACCAAAAGCTAAATGTAATATTGAGCCTTACTTTGCAATAATTTACATGATTGTTTTTGCAGTATTTTACCTTTAATGTTGATTATGTCTTTGTGTGCCTGCAGATAAGTCTGTGTTTTGAAAAAAGGACAGTGTTTACTGACCCAGGCAGAACATCAAAGAGAAATTTAATGGGGTGTAATTTTACTTCAAAACAAAACCACAACAGTCAACGTTTTTAAATGCATTTAGAGCAATCTTCAATCTACACTGTTATGAACAGGTTGGTCAAGTAAGCAAAGTGAAGAGACCTTTTTCCATGAATGTTATGCAATTTAATTGTAGTATCTTAGAATTATTTAGAGTACGTTCACACTAGGCCTACTTTTATGAGTCTTGTATAATGTATAGAGATACCAGAGGAAGTTGGGTTGTGTTAGATTATGTGCTCGCTCAACCTGCTTCCACTCTCCAGTTCAGCTCAGATTTTTGTACAGGCACACACAGTGCCACTTTGGCTGGAGCATGGGTGATTGTAGTGGATGTCACTTCGAATCCTACCTGACTTTTCTGTTTCTTCAGATTGCTAGATCTGCATGCGACAGTAACCATACACTGATAGAGACATGCAAAGTAAAGGAACGAAATTCATTCTGACTTTAGAGAGATTACTGTTTTCAGCAATCTTTAAAGAGCAATATGTCAAGTGGAAAAGGTGGAAAAAGGGATGAAGATACAATATATCTCCTTTGTGGTATGTTGACCCTTCACCCACAGGGCTGCTTGTCCACTTCACTCCCACTCTCACCCCTGCAAGATGTGGGAGAGAATAAGAAGATTGAAAGTGACAAAGATCATTGGACAAGATAAAGGTAGTTAATAGGTGAAGGAAAGAAATGATGCAAGGGCAGCACTCAGCGCCTACTGGGCATCTACTGTCAAGGACAACCTTTAGAAGCAGATATTCATGTAGTACCAATCTGTAACATTTTTGTCTCTTCAAGAATCTTTCCATTGTGTCAGAAAACACGTACTCGATTTTTAAACACAGTGAGTAGTAAAAAAGCCATTGTACATTTTGGTTTTAGATTGTGATTTGTCTTTTTTGTGCATTTTCTAACTGACTTTAGATAGTATTTCAGATGTGCCCATTTAAAACATTCAGTCCTCCTCAACAAATCATGCTCTGATTCACTTCATGATGAACTTACTTTAATTAACTCTCTTTCTACTCTGCTGTGAGACAGATTGAGGCCTATATATTCAAAACAGTCCAAACCTCCATGAAACCCTGTTTAAGATACGTGCATCTGTATACCACAAACACATGTACTTAACATTCTGGGTTTGTAACTGAGAATTAGCTTAATATCTAGCATGACTTTACAGAAGACCATAATCTGAAAAATAAAGGGACATTTAAATAATCCACATAGTTAATTTAAAATTCAGTACTAGATTGATTTTTATTGAATTACAGCATCACATATGGTCTACAAACTAAACAAGTTTATTTAAGTGGAAAAAAGTATGCATAAATTAAACCATTGACAACTAAAAAAGGCTAATGAGTACTGTATGTTGAAGTTTTTGTTTTATAAAGCCTATAACTTGTTGCTATAAAAGTGTGAAAAGTGCAGAGCTTTGTGCACAGTAACTGAACTTATGTATTCTGATTTTACTTAGGCATTTAATAGTCTAGCTATTCACAAGAAATAAAAGAGGAATACTAGAAATCTCATTTCTACTTTCATGAACACTGGGAATGAAGAGTAGCTTCTACTATGTGACAAGTAAAGTTTCCTTGGTATCCACCGAAAGAAAGATTACTGATGAACTACCATTTTCTCTTCAGATGTGTGTACTGACTTACTGGTAAAGTTTCACATAAAATAATCCTTGACATAATGTGGCCCGTGTTAAGAGTTGTGTGAAAGACAATGCACCCAAACAAATGTTTGTTCAAACCATTTCCAATGGATGTGAAAAAGAATGCTATAGATTCAGCTTGGGCTATGAGCAAACACGGTTGAAATTGATGAGGTTACAACTGTGATTAATATATCTAGTTAACGGTAAAATATTTCTTAATAAAGAATGATCATACTGTGTCAAAAGTTATAGAATTTAAGCCATAAGGGAGATACAATGATGAAAGTTAAGTTTGTCCTACAGTTGTAATTGTGCTATAGCTGACTATCTGGGGTGTACCTGTGTGCACATCCAGTGCACTTCCCTGGTCGGTCCAGGGTCTCGATGATGTGTCTGCCTCGGTGTGACAATCAACTGGTTTGAGACAATGGGTCATCTTGATTTCTGAGTTGTAACCACATTCTCAACAAATTATTTGTCTATCTGTTACAACAGGTTTTCAGGCAGGAATTTCAAAAGATCCTGGAGGTTCCCTCAGGCAACTCTTACTGTGTTTAGATCAATTCTGTGTCACAGTGTGCTGGTGTAAATCAACATCAGAGCTGAGTGGAGATCCTGGCATACTAGAGAACCTTGGTGATTTCTTCTGTAGAACCGAGAAACGGGGCAGAGATGAGACACAGTGGACACTGTTCTTGCAAATGCAGAAATGGTCTTGTAACACAACCTTTTGTACATGGCTAAGATAGACAGGAGCAGCTTTGTGCGTGGGTTAGGATAGGAAATAATGATGCATCATACATGGGTGCCATAGGTTTCTGGAGGATGTACATCCCTGAGTACAGTCAGATTGTAAGCCCTCTCTACTTGGTAACTCGTAAGAAGAATGATTTCCATTGGGGCCCCGAATAGCAGCAAGCATTTAAACAGATTAAGCAGGAGATTGCCCACACTATAGCCCTTGAGCCAGTCAGGACAGGACCAGATGTGAAGAATGTACTTTACTCTGCAGCTGGGGATAATGGTCCTTCCTGGAGCCTCTGGCAAAAGGCAAAAGGTACCTGTTGAGACCCAAGCCTGCCCACTTGGATTCTGAAGCAGAAGCTACAGAGGATCTGAGGCCAACTACACCCCAACAGAGAAGATCCTAGCAGCCTGTGAAGGAGTGCAAGCTGCCTCAGAGGTGATTGGCACAGAATCACAGCTCCTCTTGGCACCCTGACTATGGATGTTGAGCTGGATGTTCAAGGGAGGAGCTTGTCTTCCTCATAACTTGCCCTCCTTAGCAAACACTTCTGTCTCATTAAACTGAGACAATTTGAAAAAGAAAGCTCCCAAATCTTGATTGGCCTCAGAAATTTTGTCAATGGTGAATGAAAAGGTAAAAGTACAGCAAGAGAAATTGCATAATTTACATTCTTCTAATGACTTCAGTTTAGAAGATTAATATACAATATATGGAGACCCACAGGCAAAGTGTCCTACCTATCATAGAACATTTCCAAATGCCATACGAGACTGCCTGTGAGTTGAAGGTTAAGAATTTATCATCTTTTAATTAAAAAATTTGAATGAAAATCAAAGAAAAATAAAAAGGTAGAAAACCAGTAGCTACAATGGCAGCATGATCAAAACTAGCTCTTTCAGAAGGATTGCTGTTGAAGTCCTCTAGATTTTAAAAGTGAATGGCAGTGTGTTTGTTTGGGCTTGAAAACCCTGAGCTACTTTCTTCAGTGTGATGACCTTTCCACTTTAATTTTCCTTTGAGCAAATTGATAACAGGAAAATAAGAGGGAAGATAATCTCACCCTGATGTGCTTTTCTCATTCACTGTCTTGCTGGGTGCTCAAGATTCTGTTTTCAAATGAGAAAAAAAGCACCCTTATTTCATGAAAACTCATGAACTATTTAACTTTAAATCACAGGAGATACAGCAAATTCAATGATTTTGGTAGTTTGCATTGTGTGAATTATTATGTTTTTCCTATGAGAAAATGAAATTATTACTTGGATTAGTATGTTTCTTCTTAATTTAAGGAGGGCGTTTCCTTTTTAAGCTTTATTGCAAAGAATGTTTTTTCATTTACTCTTCTTTTTCTCCTTTCTCTTGTCTTTCTTCCCTTCCTTTTCCTGTTTCTTCCTGTCTATCTCTCCTTCCTTTTTATTATACTGTTAAGAGAGCTAGGTATATTTTGGCTACTGTGGGCTCAGACAATGTGAAGAAAAGAGAAGGTATGTTCATACTTGAAGTTTATGGTGACCAAAATAAACAGATGAATTTCATCTGTCTGTAGACTTTCAATGGTGTTTAGAGATATTAAATCTCTGTTCTTATTTTGGTAGCCAAGAAGTGCCCATTTTCCATATGAGCTGCCCTAGGTTTGAATATGTATATACTGATTATGGCCTTAAATTGATAGTGTGACTGTGTCTAAAATAAAGGTTGAGTCCTAGCAATTCAGGCAACAAATTTAGTGTCATAATAATGTAATTACTTTATATATTCTTCTTTTGTTAGTCTTTGATTCTATTTAAATGAAGATAATATATTCCTCTTTTCTTCTGCACAGCATAAGAGGAAACTGGGAGTAACAGAATGTTCTATTAAGTGAACTAATGGAGCAGCTCTTTCTGCTAAACTTGTCTAACTTTGGAAATGCCATGTGCTGCTTGTTCACTTTCAGTCTCTTTAGGAAGTCAAGTAAGGTCCTATCCTTCTTTTAGGATGTTTCCTTACATCACAGTCTTGAAGCCTCACTTGCTGATAATTGCAATGATTGAAAATATGTTGACACTAAAGCTTGGTGAGTGCTGAAAAGAATTCTGCAAATATTTATTCGACTTGGTAAGCACGTTTTCTTTGGTGGTGTTCACACTCCTTGGAGATTTTCTTTCACTAGCAGGCTTTTAATGGCATGAATGGTTGCAAAGCAATGTATTTTGAATAAATACTGCAAATTTCTGGAAAGCAAATTTTAAATCAAAATGGTAAATATTATCGCTGTCAAACTATCTTAGGCAGACTGTTGGACCTATGGAAGTCAGTGTGCTGTAGATGAAATAGATTCTGAGTTTTCAAAAACGCATATGGGAGTTCAGTGAAACTGCCAGTTTACACCAGCAAAAAACTTGACTGCTAAACCATATCCATAGAGCCATCTGGGCATCATTACTTGAGATGTGCACAGTTTGTCCTTGGGGAAATGAGGAATTTAAACGCCAAAATAAATGTACTGTGATACAGTTTAAAATATACACTGAACTGTTTTACCATTCTCATCTATCTTTTCAAAGCTGCACAGCCCTGCAGTGATAAGTTTTTTAGTGAAATTTTGTGAAAAATAGTTCTCAAAGGATTCCTATCACTCTATGTCTCCCAAAACTCCTCCCTATGCAGGATTTTTTCTGTCAGCCCTGCATCCTTGAGAAGGTAAGAGTGCAAAAATATGCTAATGAAGTTGAAAAGGAAGAAAGACACAGGTGAGGAGATAACAGGAAAGGAAGTAAATAATCCTTATTTCTAAAGAACTTTTAAAAAGGAAGAGGAATAGATGGATTTGTAATTTTTGACTGGTAAATTTCAAACTTTTACATATATACTGTGAAAGGTTGGCAAATTGCAATAGTATAAAATTGTGAAGCCTACTCTTTTAACTACCCCTTCACCCCTGATCTTCTTTAAGCTAAGCGTGGGAACAAGGCTAAGCATGGTAAATAAAATTATTTTTTTTTCTTCCAATTCATCTTTAAACTATATATTACAATGTTGGGGGGAAACGAGAATATTAGTTTTCTGCAGCATTTCATCTTGCACTGCTCTTTAGGCTCAATTTACTGAATCCTACTTTGATGAAGTTACGTAAAAAGAAATCAAATGATAAAAATGTGCTGGTGGTTAACCTTATAGAAATTGTATTTCAAGCTTAAATAAAGCAGTTTTCTCTTTCATATGGATGCCAAATATAAGATGTTGACAAAGCTCTAGAAAGAATTCAAGGCAGAAGAAGGAGTTACAATCCTTTGGAAAACAGAATGGTTAGTATGTAATTTTTCTTTAGATGCTTCCCTTTGCCTTAATCCCTGCTATTTAAAGTTTCCATGTGTTGTTAGACAAAAATCTTAGATCATTTTATTGTCAGCGTATACAGCTTTCCCCAAAGTATAACAAATCAAATCACATGTAATGTTTGCAAGCAATTCAGTGTTGCTCTGTGTGTATTCAGTGTCTTACAAAATGCAGTTAATTGTTTTAATCGTTTATTTAGCACTACCTGATTAAACGTGCAGACATATCACCATAATTAAGCCAGTTCTGCTTTGAACTTGACACATATCAGCTAGATGCTGAGGTCTAATCACTGGTAGTTGTAAGCACTGGTTGCACCTGGTGAAAGAGATGGATGAATACCTTACAGAAGTTTGAAGCTTGGGAGGGAGAATTTTTACCATGCTTTTAGGAAACTATCACTCTGATATTAAATGGTGTGAAAAACAGCATGTAATTCCTTTAGATAACTCTCAGACTAAGAATGTTTCTTTTTCTTTTTTTTTCCCCTCTTCTGTAGGTGACGTGCAAAATTTTATCCAGAGACTCTTTGTTCTGAGACCACACCTTTGAAACATACCAGACAAAGTGTGGCAGAGGGGAAGAACTGTTATAACTAATTTAAGAGAGACTGAAGCTCAAAGATGTTAACTTTTTCCAAGATCAGACAGAAGGCTGGAGCTGTGAATCAAGGAGTTGACCCTAAGGGCAGAGGATCCTTCTGGATTTGTTTCCTTAAATATTGTAAGAAAAATGTTTGTGATCTCCAGATTTGACATAGCAGGGATAGTTCTTCCTTTGCAAATCTCCATGGAAACTCACAGTACAGGTTGAAATGGAGACTGCAAAGCCAAAGTAGTGTAGCTCTGGGCTGTTTAACTATAGGAAAGAATTTTCTCTGTGGTAACATTTCCTTAAAAATGGATTAGCAACTGTGAGTGAGGGAAGTGTCTCTGTCAGGGATTAAAGCCAGAACTTTTGTTATTAGTGAAATGTTGTAGCAGCATGGCACCTCTGCTGTAGGGTTACCAGATTTTAAAAGTTGAAAAGTAGGACAAATCCAGAAGAAAAATCTCTGCCAGAGTAAACCAAATTTGCATACCTCACATATTGAGTAGAACTGTGTATGTAATTTATTTTGTATTTTTTTGTATGTCTGTCTACCAGAAAAAGCAGAGGAAGTCTTGACTGACTTTTCAAATGGGTACAGCATTTCCTATACAGAATGAAAATTTTGAAAATTTTGAAGGGTGTCTGGCAAACATTCAACTTTCTTTTGGAGTTCTGGGACATAAAAAACAGATTCAACCTATTCTGGGTGCAATGACTCAGAGAAGAGACACTGTAGTTCTTTTATATCTATGATTTCAAAGTGCCATTAAGCACTGTGGTCCTTTTTCTTCAGAGACTGATGTTGCTTTTATCTGACCATACATTTTGTCTTGACTTAAATTATTATTTTTAGATCCCAAGAAATACAGAAGCCTTACCTGTTCCAAACTGAGTGTTGAAACTTAATTTGTTTTTAGTTGATGGTGCTGCATTGTCAGTTCTACCAAGACTCAAATATGTATATATAGTTTACAAATATAAGCTACATTTTTCATCTTCATTATTTTGCTATTACCCTTATATTCTGACCATAAAATAATTGGCTAATAAAGTTTCACTTTAATTAGTACATTTTGATTTAATGTTTTGTAACTCATTTAAGATATGCAGATTTGTTGTTTGCTAATGTTTATTTGCTTTCCATAAACTTATAGTTATGATCTTTTACTGAGAAATAACATTAGCTGGAAATGACAATCGAGTTTCTGACGTGTTCTTCTGTTTTATAAGTTATGCCGAAGAGTGCTCAGAGTAACAGTTCTGAATTTCTCCTCAAAGATAGAATTGTTATTTTGGCAGTGATTCTGCAATTATCTCTGTGTTAAATGCTTAATATTCCTGTATTGAAAATCCATAGCTTCAAGTGTTGTTTTTTGGAGGAATGGGGTCTTTGTACACACAAAAGCATGCACAAAGTAATAGTGATCATATATATAACATATGTATATAACATATACATAATCTATATATATAATATAGATAATCACTCCAGAAAGCTTAAAAATCACTCTCATTGTAGGAAGCTACTTAAAAACATTTAAAATCCTATGCAAATTACTCTGAATTAGTGAGACTTTGACTGAAGTAGAAATGACATCCTTACTGATGCTAAATGGAATCATGATCATTAGTCTAACTGAATAAGAATTGAATAAGAACACATTGCATAAGAAACATTTCCACTGTATTTTAAGAATACGAAACAGGCAAGTCTCTTGATAATACAGTCACAAACAGAGGAGCTGTGCAAAAGCTGACTGTTCCCACTGTGTACTGATGACATTGTGTCCAGGCACAGGCACAGTGCTACTATGCCCAGTTAGCACAACAGTTAGACTTAAATGCTGCATCACTCCCTGCAAGGTTTGAGGTGTGATTTACTGAGGGAAGCTCATTTGAATTTTAAAGGGGTAGATGAAAATCTTACTTTCTTGTTTTAGGCACACAGAGTGTGCAGTCAGGGAAAGGACCTACAGAGAGAGCAAGTGAGAGCAGAAGCAAAATGCAAGTGGTCTGAAATTCCTGGTTGGAAAAGCTCATCTCTCTCTATCAACTATATGGTGAGTCCAGGAAGAGCAGCTCCTGAGTTCAGCAGCTGAAGTGGGATGGTGAAATACTCTGCTGCAGCCCTTGGCTAAAGCTAGAATTTCCATTGAAACACCCCAGTGAGAGAACAAAGTCTTTAAAGCAACTTTACTAGTTCGAATGAACCCATAGGCTGTGTTGCAGGAAGAAGTTTCTAGGCTTCTGGCTCTAGACAAGAAACAGGCTGCTGCATTCCTGTGAGGGTCCTCCTGGACTATGAAGGAGACAGAACCTGCAAGCCCTGCTGAATGTGCTTGACCTAGCAATTCAGGACTTGCTGTCTCCTATGGTCTGCTGATGGTTAGGAAACTATTGAGTTATTCTGTGCTTGCCTTTGCACAGAACAGCTTGAAATTTGCCTTCTTATACAGGAAAGGTTTATTTAAGAAGTCAAGAGATGTGAAATTTTTAGGTGGAAACTGTGATTTGCTTTTCTAAGGAATGCATTTTGGAGCACACCATTACTAAGTGAGGAATATGTCAGGAAAAAAAAAAAAAGCAGGATCTTGACTCTTCTTAATGCTCAAACCTGTAAGCATTTGCCTGTACATAAACTTTTTTCTGTCTTCTCTCTCTAGTCTTCCTATCTCTTGAGAACTCTTATTCAACAGTTACTCATTTCCAACAGAAAATACTCCATTAGGAGAAGCTTCTTATTTTACTCTCTGAATTTCACAGTCCCCTTGTCTTTCATCCTCTCATCCCTTTTCTTTAGAATAGTTAGGTGTGTTTTTGTCTAGCATTACAGTTGTTGATATTTCTCTTTATGGGACATTTCTTTGGCTTTTTTTTTTCCTGTCTCATGTTGTTTTTGTGGTAACTTACCCAGAGTGAGAGTTGGAACAAATTAATTTTCCTGAAATGTAGTTATTGGAGGGCTGCACCAGATGAGAGAGAATATGAGAGGATCTCCACTGCTGTGTTTATAGCTACCTGTCGCTATTGATCATTAACTAATCTTACTAGAAGTATGACTTCAATTTTCTTTTTTCAATGTGGGTTAAGCAGTGTTGCCAACACACATTTTTCTCTGTCAGACATTACAGTAAGTAAGTGGCATGCAAAAGTTTGAAAGCCATCTCCTCAGATTGCTGTTTGGAAAAGACTTTTGAATGACTCAGTTGGAGATGTCATCCTTACTGACATTGAAAAATTAGAATTTAACACTTTCAGCTGACTTAAAAGGCTCCAGAAAGGATATAAAATGGGCAAAAGAATTCATCTTTTTAAAGTAAAAAAGAAGGAGTAAAGAATAGTGGGGAAAGGGAGATGTTTGCTTGTGAAGAGGCTTGAATTGCAGCTCCAGTGCTTGAATTTAGCATGAAATACATTGTTTAAAAAAGACCCTGACTGCTGCCCAACCAAAAAAGAAACCACCTTGTCTCTAGTTGGGTCAGGGTAGCACTGAAGGCAAGGCAGTCTGATATTTTCTGAGTTCAGCAGTAGCTCTGGCTTTTCTATCAACCTGCACTAAGCACCTACACATACTGAAGGGAAAACAGGGAGAAAATTAAGTCAGAAGAAACAGGAAAAAATATGGAGAGGCTTGAGATTTGAAAGCAGAACTTGAGCAGTCTAAACTATATAAAATGTCTAAAAGTGAAGGGCAAGATGTTAAAATCAGTGGGAGAAATTACGTGTGTTCATGTTTTGCCAGGGATAGCTGTGGGACTTTCTGTACTCTGTCTCTTCTGGTTTGGGTCCATGGGGCATTTATTTCTATGTTTCTAGTGCTTGAGGTAGAAAAAAAGGTGGTGAGTGACCAGAGATGGCAAGAGGTCTGTGATCTTGTTGCTTAGGCAGACAGTGTTTCCCAGTGCAACAAAGCAGGGGTTTGGCTGCCTCACCAGAGAGTGAGAGACTGGGCTGTGGATGGGTAGCTGGCTTGTAGGAGGGGTGCCACTTGGTATTCCCCTTCTGTACATCCCTTGGCTGTCTGGGTCTTCATCCTGCTCTGTCTTTCCTCTGTGCCTCTCCATACTGTGAGAGTAGTCCCTTGTGTCCTGGTTAGAACAGCTGGGACCAGTTCATCACTGCATGGGTGTAACCCAAAACTGTGTATTCTATAGCCTTCCATGCCATTTCCCAGGAACTGTTATCCATAGACTATTTACACCCTCTGCCCAGAGCAGCCTGACTCCTCAGGCTATAAACTGGGTGTTAAGAGGCCTGTAAGATAGGAGGGTGCCCCCTGTCCTCACACCCATTATGGAACCCCCCACCCTGAGGGAAGTACTGAGCATTCCTGCCTGAACTGGCGAATATATAATCTTGGAGTCTTGGAACTTTTTTAACCACTCGTGGGATCCAGAGGAAGACTGCAGACCACCACTCTCAACCAGACTGCAGACCACCACTTTTCAACCGGACTGCAATCACCACTCTTGACCAGACTGCAACAGCACTCTCATCAACAGGTTTTCCCCTCTCCTTTTCCTTTGGACTCAGGGGACCCAACGAACACCACTCTGTTCATGCCCCAGGGTGCTGAGTTATACAATTGGGTTTTGTGGGTTAAAACCAATTGTTTGTCTGTATAATTGTACTTATTGTATTATTTTATTAAATTGTTATTCTGACTTATAATCTCTCTTTTGAGTTGGGTTCATTTCCCCTGCCGATTTACCTTTAAACCAGCACATCTTGTCATATGTTGGGTTTCTCATCTCTTGTACAGTCATAAGGCCTTGAGTTGATGCTGACTGGACTCCTTAGAAGTTACTTGGTCCCCCAGATGCACTGAAGGACTGCTACAGGGAAATACTGTCTGAGCATTACTGGTGGAAGCTGAGTAGCCTCTTTTGTAGGACTGTCCATCACAACCCTCATGGGAACTGGAGGATGTTCGTGGGACATGATTTAGCACTGGAGGGAGACCTGAGCTCTCAGGTGCTGGGGTGTTTACATCCAGTTTGTTTGCATTGATGTATCAAGATTTTAGCAAGTCAGTTACTCTGGTTGTGTTGTATTCCAAAGCTGAGTTATGATGCCTAAAATTCAGTAGGAAATATGGAAAGGATAAGATACTTCATCCAAGGAGAAGCAGACTGGGAGGGACTTCATTCCAAGAACTGTGGGAGTTAGAGTTTGCAGTACTGACAGCTCTTGCCATCAGAACTCTGTCTTGCAGGTTGCAGCAGACTCCAGACAGTGCAGCTCTTCTGTTTTTATGGTGCTGCAGCTCATGTGTGAAAATCACAGAAAATCCTCAGTCCTCTCTCATGTTCCCCCTGCAGTTAGGGCTTTGCATGACTGGTTTATGTGGGATCACTGACTTGGATTTGTGGGGCTCTGTGGGGAGAGGGTTAAGGTGTAAGGTAGGTATGCAGGAGGCAAACCTACCCTAGAGAAAGAGCTGTCCCATCTGCTCTGCTCTCTCTGTAAATAAAAGGAAATGAAATCAGGAACTTTAGTGACACTGGTAGCCTCCAGGCAGTGAAATGAGAATTATTTGGTAAATAATAGTAAATGCTACTTCAATAGCAGCATTTTGAGAAGATGATGCATGTTCTTCACTCAAAGTAAAAACATTCAGTTAACTCAGATGTCTATCACCCCTGCATGTTTCTTCAGCTGTTATTTAGGTGAGACATCATATGCAGCACCTGTGATCCAGCTGAGAGATGCCAGGTTCTAAACCAAACTCTGCAATTGCCCCCTAGTAAATAGTAATTAACGTATAGAGGTAAAAGTAGTGTTAGCAATCTTTCCAGATATATTTCAGTGTAGGGTAACATAAGTAAGAAAAATGCAAGTCACGGATTAGGAAAAATACAAAGGAAGATTAAACCTGCCCTCACAAAGGACACAATGTTACAGATGAAAGAAAATATGAGAAGTTATGCAGCTTGCCAGTGAAAAAACTAAAGCTTGTAGAGACAAAACAAGTTACATCAAACCATTCAAAGTCATAGTAGATGCGGAGGTTATTTCAAAAAGAGAACTCCACCTGTAAATTTGGAATAGGCATTTTCTTTCCTATTGCGAGAACGAATGAGGGAGATGAGTGGCATGAGATCAAAGGGCACTTACAGGATGTACGGAACGGATGAGGGAGAGACAGGCAAGACAGAAAGCAGGATCAAAGGACACTAATGATAAAGAAGCTCTGCTTTCTATCTCCTATAAAGAAACGCTGTGAGTCAGCAGAAGTTCAGAGTGTATTAAAAGAAAAAATCTGAAAGGAGATCATATTAGAAGCAAGGTACTCATATTTTCTGCCCATCAGGGGATGTAATAATAAAGGGATATGGACAATATTCATATACAAGTTTGTTAGGGGCAGGTGCCTTTAGCTTTCAAACTGTGGATTAAAAAGACTTGAAGAGAGTAGTCTGAAAGAAGCTAAAGCAATTGGCACATTAAGTGAAGGTCTCATTATGTGGCTTGGTGGAGTCTTGTCTAGAATGCTTTGAGTTCAGTTCTGTTCCTAGCAAATGCCCTATTGTCAATACATAGAAATTGTGCATATGTTTATTTTTGTTTTGTTTTGTTTTCCTTTGAGGCAATGACAGAACTGTTATTACTCTTGCCTACCTCTGGAAAGTAAAGCTACTTCTGACAAGTCCACTGATGAGCTAGGGGATGTGCCATTGAACAAGTAGTGAAAGGGAGCTTCAAACCGTACTTTGGAAATGCATTTAATTAAGGATATCAAACACTCGATTAGAATAATTAGAAAATTGCTCAGTATAATATTTAGCACTAAAGTAATTAATGTTTGCCATCCATTGGTCTCAGATGACTTCATGCATAGTATAAGCAGTCCTTACTGCTGTTTTTGAGAGGCCTGTTTGTGCCTCAGTCAGTGAGGAATGTATGTAGGGCTATGTCACAAATCCAGCAGAAAGCTGAATATAACTCATGCCTGAGAATTGAAAGAGAAGAGGGAAATGATCCATTTCAGACAAATCACACTGGTACCTTATATGTAGTCTATAAGGAACAACATTGTTGTAGGGAAGCATTATCGATTCCCTCTAGAATAGGGAAAGGAAAAAAACAATGTGACAATTCTGATCTGAAACACAGATTTCAGTATCTTTCCACCTCTCTCCATCACAGGCCCATACAAGTCAGTACAGTGTGGCAGGAGAGAGGAAACTACTCAGGAAATTCATTGCACTGTTCCTTGAAATAAAATGTATTTTCAAATGCCTTGGGAGATTGATGAGAGAGGGCCTTCTGAAACCAGCCTCCATATGTAGAAAGCCCTGTACAGGGTTTTCTCTTTCCACTGTATGTACACCAGAAATTGTCATGGACCAGTCACTAACAGCAATGTGAGGAACTTACATTGCAAGGTGCTAAGTCAGCTTCTCAGAGGGTATCAGTTCATGTAGATGAGGATCCTCTTGTCTCTCTTGTACTAAATCCCACTAAATCTTTAGATTTGCTGAAAGGAGTAAAACTTGTTTCTTGTCAAGCTGTTTGCTCAGTAGGTGTGGTTCATCAATGAGTGTAGAGGCTTTCTTTGTTCTTCTCTTTCTCTGTGTATGCCTTGAGGAATTTTTCCAATATGAATATGATCACTGAAGCTTCTGTTTTCATTTCTTTCTGCTCAATTTATTGCTGGCCTGCTTTTTGCTACTACCCCAAATTTTTTCTTGCTCTTTATTTCTTATTGAATACAATATGGAATGAAAATAGCTTGAACCAGACCTAGAAGTACAGAACTTCCTTAGCAATTATTCTGCTGTTTTATCTCTCTCAATTTTAATGCAATTGGGCTCCCTCCTTTTATCCCTGCTCTTACTTTTTACTTTCATATCTGCTTAAATGAAGTACTTTCTGATTTCCTCATGTTACCATGTTTTACTCTAGTAAATTCTACAACTATTTTAGTGAACACTTTTCTGTTAAGTAGCTAGAAGAGTATATTCCATTTTACTATCTCTTTCCATAGTCTTCAGAGAAATCTCCTCCTATGTTTTCTATATCAAGCCTAAGGTTGTATCTTTATCATCCAAGTCTTCTATTGTTAGGATTTTTGGTAGAAGGTTAAAAGTGCCAAAACTGCCAAATGACACAGAACCATTTTTATTTTATGATTCAGATTTATAAAAGCACATGCTGAAACTGAGAAAATTGAGTAAATTAAAAATTTATTTTTCTGTTTCTGTTGAATCATATTCTCCAGTTTGTTGATCCAAATTGTGTGGTGATCCTTGAAAGATGTCTCTCTGCCAGATGCACTTTGCATGTTTATGCTTCCACCTTTTTAAGTGAAATGAAACTTTCTGAATTAAAAGTTTTAGTTTGGATGGAAATTTAATTTTAAGATCTTGAAATTTTAGCTCACTTTTAACGCTGTCAAACATGGCAGTAATGAGAATGAAGACAAAGATTTGAGAATTTTTTTAGTCATTGGTGATGTGATAAAAATATGCAATTTTACAGATTTCATACAATATCATATATACATTTAATACACTGGCTATAACATACATAAAATTTTTTGAAGATGGAAGGAAGGAGTTATATCCCCTTTTACATGCAAGTGCCATATGGTGCAGTCTCATATATTACTATGCCAAAATGACTCCTTTCCAGAAATTACATTATGAACTTGCCATAAAAATAGTCCTTGCCAACACTTGTGTGGTGGCATTAAAAGAGGGTAAATAAGCTTCAGTAGAAAAAGTGAAACAACTTATTCCAGTCATACATAAATAATTGCAATTAAATTTATAATATATCCTAAACCCATGGCAGTTTTAAAGTTTCCCTGATGTAAAGGGTGTTGCTAATTCATCTGTAGTCTCATGGGCATCCAGCAGCACTGCAGAGAAGATACAGGTTTTGCCTGTTTGTGGCCCACTGCTCAAGGTTTCATGTTGTTATGTGTCTACACATCCTGGTCAGAAACAGCTGAAGGTTAGGAGGTGTGTTCCACATCATAGAGCATGAAGAGAGGAAAGCATATTTGGACTCTTCACATTCGGATCGTCATGGCATACACCTTTCTTCCTAAATTACAGCCTTCCATGCTTTATGATGCTTTCAATTTCTTTGTGTTCCTATCTCTGTCATCATCCTAGACCACTTAAAGCAATGTGTCTATTTGGATCCCGTGACTTAGTCTCACATGGTCAATCTAATACGCTACAAACTGATGGTTCTTCACCTGTGCTGGTGATTATGGGCTTCAGACCTTCTGCCTTAGATGACAGAGAACAAACAGGGCATATCTGCCAAAAGTTCTGGCTATTGCTATGTGGAGAGACATGGAGAAAGAGGCTTGTGATACCCACCAACTGCTTTAAAGCAGTAGTTTCTGTGACTGAAACTGATTTATGAAGAGCATTAGAGAATTTGTTCTCAGGAGCAGAAAGGGAAAAGGCTACTGATATATTGTTTCAAAAGACCTGCGTTAAGGTTCATCAGCATTTTAACTGTAATACTGTAAGAATTGTGTGAAATCTATGCATAAACCAACATCACACTGTTGAGTTATGAATCTTGTTTCTTGAGGCTTCTGAGCATTGCAGAGAGCTTTTGGAGCTTCTGACTCAGAGAACATGAACCGAATTTCCTTCCCTTCCCTCTCTGGCTGGGAAAAGCCTTGATCCTAATAGAGAGAGGGAATCTGAGGTAGGGTGTCAGGATTTTCATTTGGAGCAGGAGAACTCTTATATTTCTACTTTACACTATAGATATATAAATGCTATTCCCTGAGAAAGATTAATGTGTCCAGTCTAATCACTGATGATGCACTCATTTAATTTCTGCTAGTCAGAACAATATGTGGGATAAAAATCAGTCTAGCAATAGAAAATCACTCCAGATGTCTTAACGGAGAAATATTTATTGCTTCTATGAAATGAATAGAACTTGACACATGATCTGGTGAAATTAGAAAAATACATTTTAGCCAGGTTCTGTACTTGAAGGCAAAAAGTAAAGGGAGATAGACCAGTTGACATTGCCTGAGGATCAGGCCTTAGGATGAGGCAACATAAAGGAAAAAAATGTACAGCTAAACTAGTGATTGTTAAAGTGAGTACAGAGGGAAAGTAATAGTGCTGGCACTACAAGAGAGATTTAATAGGGGTTTGAAATTGAACTGCACAGACTTATTGATAACACATTATCAACACAAGGTACTTTTTCACTATGGCCTAGCTGGTTAAAGGAAAGAGCATTAAGAGCTGGAGGAAGGCATTTTTAGCAATAACCAATGAAAAATAGGGCTCATATAGCATTTGTTAAACAAACAATGGCTTTCAAGATAAAAAGAAATTAATTTTAAGGGAAGAAAGTCCAACCTGTTAAGATGCAGTTCAAACTAAACCAAACCAAACACTGAGAAATAATTATAATAAGCCACATATTTTGATGATGTGCAACTCATATTCTCACTCTGTTTCTCAACTGCCTCCTCATTACTACTGCAGATTAAAAATGAAGAAGTGGACTACAAAGGACTAATGCTGAAATCCTCATCAGTTTTCAAAATGGGCAGGATTATTTGTGAACATGTTTCCCCTGAAAAGACAAAAATCTTAGCCCAGCTGTTCAAGGAGAACTGGGAGCACTGAAAAAGAAGTCTCGAAATTGGCTTTCCATGCCTTGTTGTGAAATGCCATACACAAAAATCAGGCTCCATAAGGAATGCCTGGGATAAGCATAATTTGTCTTTATGCATGCAACTTCACCAGTGTAAACTGATATGTTAAGTAATGGATTTGGTTAATTTGACTGTCAAAATGCTAAATGATGTGACATGTATAATCCTATAATTAAATTGCAATCAAGGAGGGTTTGCATCAACTAGCTAGCTGCTAGGATTCAACAGTTAACAGAGTTAAGAGTTGCAGGAGAACAACCATAATTTCAGTGCATACATTTCTTCTCCTTTACACAGTCTGTTTGTGTAGCTTGATTATTAACTGTTTCAGAGACAGACTGACTGGATGTGGCTCTGATGCCATTGTGTCATGACACCGTGCCAGGATTTGCAGTCAAACACCTGGATAGGGGGGCAGTAGTTTTTTGAAAAAATTATTGGAGTTGCCTTACAGTCAGATGGAAGTCATCGCAGTAAAACAAAACAGACTAGTTGCAGTAAAATTAAACAAAAGTAAATTAAGAGCTTGAGATAGATAAAAATGTGAAAAAGGTGAGGATGAAATGTTCATTAGGAGTTGTATGGAATATTTTCTAATTATGGCAATATGTGCTTATCTTGCTGATAAGCACTCTGAGGTAGTTTTGTATTGTTGTATATATACATATAGTATTATTAACAGAACAGTAATAGGTACAAGCAATAATTATACAGCAGTATTTTTGTATAATAATAATCCTTGGCATTAGATATACTTATCTAGATCTTTGGTTTCATGAGTGTCTCTGACAATAATATCAAGTATACCTTCCTTTTTAGGAAAAGGGGTATAGAAATCTTCTGCCCAAAACAGTACAACAGGGATTTTCTCCACAATTTGTTGCTTATCTATGTCCCTCTTTACCACTCTTTTCAGGAAGATCTATTACAAAAGTTGTCCTAACAATTTTAATAGCCTGATTTTGCTACAGAATTTTTGAAATAGTCTTGTTCTTGAAGGTATAATTTATCTTATTTATGTTTTAAAAGCCTTTGGATGAACTTAAAAAGCATCTGCTGAAATATTAAAAAGAAGCAAATATTTCCTACATGAACATTGCAGAAGAGGCAGGTGAAAAATATTTCTCCAAGGTATGTACCTTTTGGGACTTTTTTGTTCCTTTCCTTTTATGTTTAATTACCCTCTTTATTCTTTACCTCCATGTTTTTATTTAGATCACAAACAACTAGTGGAGAAAAGGTATACAAGAACATTTTTAGAAACACCCAAGGTTATAAAAATTATTTAAAATTTAGGAAAAAAAACCCCCAACATATATGCCTTGAAATTGGAGAAAAGTTGATGCCTTAGCCAGTTGATTGTGAGAACTCCATTGCAGTGTTCTTTTGTATTTGTAAGAGCCAATAAACCGTGTGACTCCCAGAGCAGAAATAATAAATGGGTTTATCTCAGTGGAAGCTTCATAAGAGTGATTTTTTAGAGCTCTAGAGACTGAGTACAGGGGGTGTTCATTTAGAGTATCAATATTTTCCATCTTTTTCTTCAGAGAGCTTCTCCTGGAGGACCTAATCTCTTCTTAGCAATAAACAGACTTACACCTTTTTTGAATTATTGAGTGGGAGGGGTTTTCCTCCCTTCTTGGTTTAAGTCTCAAAGTTAATGCTTTAAGAGTACTTAATCAGGGAAACAGCAGTAACAGCGTTTTGGCTCAGTAGACCCAAGTGTTTCCAATCAGAAACACATCCAAGCAGGAACAACCGATCTTAATACTTTTCATGCAGCATTTAGATCCCTAGGTCCTTCTGGAGATACCTCTTCAAAAAAAGAAGCATATGGTATGAAGAAAATAATGATAATAATGCTATAACTGTATGCAACACTAGAGGAATGAATTTTCCATTCCCCTGTTAAAACTGTCCTGTTTTCCGCGTCATTAAGGTATTTCTTCTTCTTTTGTATGCATTCTTTTTGCTGCTTTCTTGTCCTCTTTACTTACAATAAGTGTTTTTAACTCTGCTATCATCCTATAAAAAATAACACAATATGTTCATCAATTGTGGAATTAAACAAAAACAGTCAGTAAAGGAGTTGCAAACTATTTGGTAATATTAGTGATGTTACCCAGGAATGGAAAGAAAATGGAGGGCTTGCTCCTCAGTTATAGAATTTATTATGTTTTTATCAATAAGCCAGTGAACTTAAGAACTGCTTTTGGACTGATTGAAGATAATGAACAGGCTGGAACTTTAAAAGCATAGGGTCTACTAGGGCACACCCAGTTCACAGCTTTAGGAAGTGATATTGCAAACTGGATTGTGTATTTCAAATTCTTGGAGCTGGGTGATGTCAAAGATCACTAATAGACCAGACCACCTCCATCTGGTAGCTCAGTTTAAATGGAATTTGCTAGGTCCTAGATTACATCTTAGAGCAACACAAACACCTTAATTGAATCTGGCCAAGTTAGCTGGGGTACCAGAAGCAGTGAGAAGCATCTTTTCTACGTGGTTTCCAAGATGCTGGTTTACAGCTGATTCTGGTACCTTAATACAATATTGCAGTTTGTAAGATAGGTTACTGGGAAATCAAGCAGAACTGAGAAATTAAGCACAAGTATTTGTACTATTATTTGAATGAGAAGTTTCAGATTCTTATTCTCCTTCCTCAGAAGCTTTTCAGGATTTCATCTTGATAGTAAAGCAAGTAGAACTACCAAGCATAAAAAAAATTTCAAAAACAAACCACCCCCATTCTAATCAATCAGAGTTCAGTTTAAAGGCCATTTATTAGGTATTTATGGAGCAAAAGCAAACAGGGTTATCTAGGAAATTTCAAGAGACCTGTATGCTAAGATGGTAGGAAATTTCATTGCTAAAGCTCTACTCTGCTGGAGAAAAATAGGATTGTATGCCTCATTTTCAGATTATTAGGATGCAGTCCTAAATCTGGAGTAGCTGTGAGTTGTTAATAACCTCTGCACATGTTAATAACCTCTGCACTATGTCTGTAGAGAATAGAGGTTTGTACATACAGTCATTTGTAAAGAGAGATGAAATCTCTGTAGAGTCTGTAGTGATTGGAATGGTTGTAATTGTGCTAAAAGCACACAAAAATGTATCAAATAAACTGTCTGATGTTCTACCTTTTCACTGTGTTCAGTGTAAAAAGGAACACAAAATGACCTTCTGATAATTAGAGTAACAAGTGCTCTTACAACCCCAACATGTGCTCAATGTACCAATGTATCATGTATACTTTGTGATTGCATATGCTCTGGAATTGGATGGAAAAAATACAAAGCAATACTAAAAAGGAATATATTTTAAATCAGATGAAAGGAAATAATAAAAGGAAAGATAAAAGGCTGGCATTTTATAGCTGCCTGGGTTTGCAGTGTATGGTTGTGCGTTAAGAAAACACTGAATCGTCTCATCACTGAATGACCTACCTCAGGTCACACCAAAATATACACATTACAGTATCCAACATTGGTTTAGCCCTTGTAGTGTAGAATTTACCAGTTAGAAACATAATTTCAGCAAAAGCTGGACAAGTCCTCTTTTGCTTTTGGGATACAGGTTAAATAATTTGCCTGGCACCTCTAGCAGTGTCTTATTCAATGAAAGGGTTTACTCTTACCTGAGTAACTCCTAGGAAGAGTTCTCTTCTGATTAGCACTCTGCCTGTCTTATATCAAGGTGTCTGTAAGTGGATGTTTTTGACTTGTCATATTCTTCTGTTGGGCTCTTTGTTGTAAATATATATCTCCTTTTTGACAAGAGACTAGTAATTATTCAGGGCTTTATGAAATTCAGTTCTTATGACTGTAACATCTATGAAGCTGATTTCATAACATCTATTTGTGCCAAAAAACACTTAAATATTTTAGAGCAGTTATTTCAATAGTATATTAATTGTGAATGTCATTTACTAGAATGTCATTTGTTGTTCTGCAGAGGACTCTGCTCACTGAAGTACTAGAATATACTGATTTTGCAATTTTCTTTCCAGCCCAGGCAGAAAGAAAGGGTCTAAGTGGGGATTAAAAAACTTTTTTTAATGAAACAGCTGTAACACCTTAGGTAAATTTTATGTTTTCCTTGGTTGTCACTGATGTCTGTTATCCTTATTAATCTCTAGTGTATGACAGCAGCATGCTTTTATTTGTTTCTTTTCAGCTTTCATTTTGCATTATAACAAGTAAGTTGTAATAATTAGCATAAGTAATGAAAGAATGGTGTATATTGCCAAGAATTCCTTTTTTCTTGACTATTGCTGCTATCTGCAATGTGGTTCTGTCTGTCTTGTACTTTAGCCACTCAAAGTGCTGGTAGATCTGTTGTTAAAGCCACTGCATGTACTGTAGGTCCAGTTGGGTTTAAATTATTGTTTTGTATACTTAGGCAGATGTTTCTGACACCCAAAGAGTTCCGATGACCCTGGGGATGACAAAAATTTAAGTACTACTTGTCTTGCACTTACCATGGGTGAAGTCCCTCACATTTTATCTTTGCATGCAGTTATTTGAGGCCTCAGGGAGGCCTTAGAACAACTTTCTGCCATTTCTTTTATCTCTTTTTATTCTTTTGCCTATTATGAGTCCTTTTTCTGACACCATCCCCATTACTGTAATCCCAGATTTAGATGTCACATTCCCTTCTTCTGATATCCTTCCTTGGAGAGAAGGAGAAATGACTTTCAGAAGACAAGTCAGGTGACAAAAGTGTGATTTTTTTAAAACAGTCACGGACAAGACTGTTGGAAAGAAAAGTGTCTTCGATGAGTGCAGAGGGAATGAGGGCTGATCTTTATGGTAATCCAATGGACTTTGTAGCAGTTCCTGATTAGAGTAGCCAAAACTGTGCCAGTTCTCATGACCCATATGCTCCACTGCTGAGTATATACTGTGCTATTAACTGTTTTGCAAATAGATCAACTGAAATGCAAATCAGCTTTCTTTCTCTAAAGTAATGTCACTAATGACATGTGTAACCTCTTTATTTGTGCAGTGCCTTCTAATCACAACACTTTCCAGTTTCCACCCTTTGTTTCACCCATTCTCAGCTTCTGACTTTTCTTTCTTGCTTCAGGAAGTACTTGTTCCGCCTGTCTTTCACAACCTATTGCCTGTACCCTTATCTACTGATTTTCTCTTGTGATTCCTTTCACAAATTTTTTCACTGCACCCTTCAGCTGGTTTAAATTTTATTCCCAAATTTTTTTTTTTTCACATTCTTTTAGCAAGGTTTCAATCTGTTATTGTATATTATGTATTATTGTGTATTTCTAACTTTTCTTGACCTGACTTTTACCAGGTCATAGTCTGCAGCCTCCAAAATTTCCCTGTGTAAGTCGAGAGTTCCAAGCTGAGCAAATTATTTTATTTTAAAGTTGTGTTAATTTCACATTATGAAACAAAACATAAACGTAGGGCATTTATAGAAAAATGCTTTTAATTCAGAAACATTATAACATCCCAGCAGGATTGTGTATTTGCATCCTGTATTTTGTGTCTTTCTTACGTCTTTGGATCTTGGAAGGCTGAAATTCATTTGCTTTCTCGTGGGAAAAATCTCACTCTAGGATACATTAGTACCAAAATTGCTGCCTTAAGCTGTATCAGAACTAGGAATATGAAGGTTGTTTCCCCTATCAAAGGTAAGTGTACAGCATGCAACCTTGTGATTTGCACAACCTCAGTTGATCACTAGTGATTTTCTTATTTAAAAAGTCTCTGTATTTCTTCTCCTGAAGGACAATATGAAAAGGACAGAGTGATTATGCCCATTGGCACCTGTCTGTGATTAATTTTGTGGTCTGAGCTGGATGGAGTAGAATAGGAGCACAGGAGGGGAGAGGTTGCCTGTCTTCCCTGGCTTACTGAATTGGTGCTTTCCTATCCTAGGTCTTGAATGAGAGAACCCCTTACAGAATTGGATCAAACTGCATTGTAAAAACCATAAGGTTTTGCCGGTATTACTCCTACTGCCACGTTTTATCCAGAGCTATGCTGTTCTGACAAGTACTTGCTAGCCACGAACAGTCTGGAATTACCTGTTTTGGTCCTTTAGCTCATATTGTTTGTTTCTTCCCTGGTGCTTGTCTCTTCTGTTGCCTTGTTTTTGGGGTCTATGGTTAGCAATTTATTCCCTCTCAGCCTACATTTTATTATTGAGCACAAGTCCTGTGAGGAGGGGCTGAGGGAGCTGGGGCTGTTTAGCCTGGAGAAGGGGAGGCTCAGGGGAGACCTCATCACTCCCTACAACTACCTGAAAGGAGGTTGTAGCCAGGTGGGCATTGGTCTCTTCTCCCAGGCAATCAGCAGTAGGACAAGAGGGCACTGTCTTAAGCCCTGTTAGGGAAGGTTAAGTTGGATATTAGGAAGAAATTTTTTACAAAAACAGTAATCAGTCATTGGAATGGGCTGCCCAGGGAGGTGGTGGATTCACTGTCCCTGGAGGTTTTTAAGATGAGACTGGATGTGGCACTTAGTGCCATGGTCTAGTAACCACGGCAGTGTTGGATCAAGGGTTGGACTTGATGATCTCAGAGGTCTTTTCCAACCTGGTTGATTCCATGATTAGACTAAGAAAAACAGGCCTTTTTTAATCTGCCCTCCTAAGAGGCTTGCCATTCCCCCCTGTGCTCCTAGCAATTCTCTTTGCCTGCGAAAGCTTCTGCAGTTCCAGTTCAGCTGGAGCTGCAGGTCCCCAGTGTTCTCCAAAACCAAGCTTGACTGTAGCTCAGTTCAGTTTTCAAAAGGTGCTGCTTTCAATCACAGAATTTGCATGGGGTATGAGCCTACAGAGAGATGTGCAGCCACAGAGACCCAGCACCATCCTGTCCTTGCTCTCCTTTCCCTAGGCATGTCCCTAGTGCTGGTGTCACAAAGGTGGCCTGTCTTTTATGTTCCTTCATGAAAGCAGCTGTTAAAATAACACCATCAGGCATTATAAAACAATAATGAATAGTAATGATCCCAGAAGTAGCCTGCCCCTTCATTAACTCATCTGGAGGTCAGGATAAATTGTAGCACATTCTAGTTAAGAGTTTAAAGTCAGTAGGGGATATGAAACAGCATCACTCTATGGAGATGCTTCACATATGAATGTCTGCAAAGCTGTTTCTCTGCTGAGTCACTTTTTAACAGGTGACTTGGCTGCTATGAACACTCCCCATTAAGCTGGTTTTGTGCTCTGTTATCAAGATGTGGGAAGAAAGCAAGCACACACTTCTGTGATGCTAATGGACCCCTCACAGAAAATCTTTAATTAGAAAGAAATGGGCATAATCAGAAAAGCTCTCATGGACACCTCTCAGGGTGATTACTGGCCTTACTCATCATTATCCAAGGATATCTGCAAGTACAAAGAGCTATTACAAATTAGGTGTTGAGGTAGCAACTTCACAGGAAACGAAAGTGCTTTCGAATCAGGACGAATGAATTTACAAAGCCATTTCCCCAAGTTTCTGCCACCAAAACAGTCTGTTTTACTTAATGTCCACTGATGGGACTGTGTGTAGCATTTTTCTCTATTCTGAGTATGTGTAAGGTGTTGTGAGGCCTTACAGTGTTACTTGGGTCAGATAAATATCGTATGTATTTATTCTGTGCTGTCAGTGTAGTGAGACAGCCAGACCCCACCCATATGTCAGCTCACTGTGAATTTTGTTTTGCTTTTGGCTGCTAGGAGGATGCATAGCACTCCCATTGGCAGCACAGCAGAGCTGCTTCCAAGTTAAAAAGAATTTCACATGTTTCTGGAGGAAATATTAAGAAGTAACATCTCTGATAATCAAAAAAAATGGCTTTCCCCCCCCCCCCCCACCCGATACTCCTCATTTCTCACATGGGAGAAGTATGAAAGAAGAACAATTTTCTCATTTTAGGAATTAGCCAATCATTGTGGAATCATAGAAAAGAGATGTGGAAGAGACTAATGAAATCTAATGAAGAATGAAAGAACGTGCCTCAGCCTGGTAGCATCATGCATGAGGCCAATAATGCATCACATGATCACTTCAGTTAGCTTGTGTGTGGCAGTGAAATGTGCCATTGGTTTTTCTGTCTTTTGTTTCACAGTTCTTCCTATATCCTCACCTGTAATTATCATTCCATCGGGGTTCTGTCTAAGAAAGCAGAACCATCTGGGGAAATCAGCATTGCTTCACTCAGTCTCTGCTGGAATTAAAATGATCTGCTGTGAAGATGATGAAGGAAGAAAAAAATTCAAAGTATCTTGTCTAGGGAATTAACCAGAACTATTGACTAGCTTCTACAGTTCAGCATGAGAAAAAATTTTTGTTTAATTAGATACTAAAATGTACACTAGCATTGCAAAGAAATGAAGGTGAAAGTTTGCTTCTATTTTTATGTAGCAGATTAGCTGTCACAAAATTGCAGTGCAGTACTTTATTGAAAGCCACTGAATTGTTTCTCCTTGTAAAGATGACAGAATGAGGCAAGCATATGTTGAAATCAGTGAAATATATTAATTCTCATTTCTAAATTATGACCTCATATACCCAGGACTGCTGAAACGGAGGATGTGCAGTAAATTAGTCCAACAGCCTTTTACCTCTAGATCTGAACCTTGCTTAGATCACCGGTTGAAATGAATCTCTGTCTCCATGTGAAGCAAGTCTCCCCAGAATATTTATTGACATCACAAAACTGCTTGGGCATCTGGCACAATTTGACATGATTAATTGTCACTGTTCAAAGAGAGTAGGGGAACAGTTAGAGCAGACTGCTGTTATACTGTCTGGGAGTCTGCACAGTGACTGACTGCTAAACTCATGTTGTTGCTGTCAGGCCTACACTTCCAAAACAGCAGGAAGCTAATATTACCCCCAAAAAAAGTTTGTATGTATGTGGGTGAAGGAGATGGATAAACAGCAAACATGTTAGCAAGATAGTCCTTCAAAACAACCATCTGTCAAACACAATCCAGCACTGATGTCTTAAGTGATGCTTCCTGGTTATCATTTTAATTTGACTCATAAAGTAGTCAGTCCAAGAACACATTGGCTAAATTATTGAATAACATGAGAAAGTCATATCAGGAAATAGTGTTAAATTAATCATTCTCTGAGCACTGGAGCAAATGAGGCCTGATGTTTCATGAATTTGTATTCACTGTTTTGACAGAATAGAATTTATTAAAATGGGTGTTTTTCCTGTTAGGATGTTTCTGTCATTTCCCTGCTGTGCCAATCCTATGGTACTTGGTAATGACTTACTTTGTAGTCTGTCCCTTGTTGAGGACTACACAGTGTCTCTCTTCCAGCCAGCCTCAGTCATGAAACATCTGGCAGTGTATTACTACCTGCACAGCTGGAGTAAGTTGGAATCAGAGCCTTTACTCAATCCCACTTTTTTTTTCTTGTCTTTTTTTTTAATAGTCAGCATTGCCTATGTGATTCTTGTTCTGGCTGCAATGAGTCTGTAGAGAGGCAGACAAGTAAAGACCTGGGTGGAAGAAAAGCCCAAGCTCTTGTTCATAAAGGCAGTATGGGAGCAATTTGCTCAGACCATTTATTTATGAGAACTTGAGTACAGCCCTCCTGTTGAATTTAGGTGAACGGGCTCAAAAGATAGGAACTGACTGATTTTGTCACTACATAATAAAATAAATAACCAATAAAAGCAGGTCAGCCATCGTGCAGGAGCTGGGGTGAGGTCATATATTCATGCTTCTGCCCCTTTTAATGAATTTGGGAATAGCGAATAAGATCTGTCAGTTTCTGGAAAAGAGGTATAAGACTCAGTCTCATTAAAGCCTACATCCTGCCTGCCATGCAGTGCTAGCAAGGAAAATGTTTTAACCTCTTAAAAAAAAAAAAAAGGCAGTATCACCAGCACAGTAAGGTTAGACATTTTATTTATTCCTTTCTTGGTTGTTACTCTGCTTGAAGCTGGAATGAGACTGTGGTGTTTCACTTCACAAGAAGGTCAGAAAAAATGTCTGAAATTGTCAGGATGTGGAAATAGTGTTTTCATCCATCAAATTTTACAGTAGCTGAGCAGAACTCCTGAGAAAGTCTTCAAGTTTTGTAGAGTAGCTTTCCTTTGCCAAAGCCACTAGCTAGTTGGCTGCCCTCAGTAGGAGTTCCTGGCAGATGAAAACAGGGGAAATAAAACCCCACAGAAAATGATATTCCTAAATTTGACAGCAATACAAGAATATTAATAGGCAGCGCTGTTTGTTATGGACATTCACTTCATTGCCTCTGTTTCCACAAGGGTATTGTTTATAGTGCAGGCACTTAGAAGTTGCTTCTGTTTCTGTGGATTGATCTTTCTGTCTTGCTTTTGGTTCTGCAGCACTACATGAAGCATAATAGTGGTGGGAAAGAGCTCCTTCATTCTTCTGCAGCTTCGTACTGCTGCTTCAGGTGGCTGCGTTGTCCTCACTGATAAGTATGCAGGCACAGCTGTCTTTGAATGTGCAGGCATTTTTCCTTTTCAGGGTTAATGCTGCATTCACTGTCTTTCTGATGTGCTTTGGTTTAAGTTTCAAAGTTATTTTATATTTTATGAAACTATACACTTATAAAAATACATGCATTTTTTCACAATTAAATAGATTTTTTTTACACTTATTATCTGAAATAAGGTTGCATATAGCAGTGAACTCATTGAGCATAGCACCCTGAGGACTCAGATGTTTAGGAAAGATGCTCCATTCCCCAAGCAGCTCAAAATCCAAGTGCCCCACATCAGATATAGTCTGGGGTGAATGGAGAAAGGGCAGCGTATAGAAGTTTGACAGAGGTAGTACAACTATGGAGCATTGATGAAACATAAAGCTGTGTGATTAGGAAGCTGAAGAATGAATGAATGTTTGTCATTAGATCTTTTGTTAGCAGCTATCATGATCTTCCTTTGCTAGTCACTCAGATATCTTCCTCCTGTTGTTGCCCACAGAGTTGTGTATGTCCCTTCCCTGGAAGTATTCAAGACCAAGTTGGATGGGGCCCTGAGCAACCTGGTCTAGTGGAGGATGTCCCTGCCCATGACAGGAGGGATGGAACAAGATGATCTTTAAGATCCCTTCCAACCCAAACCATTCTATGATTCTATGATTCTATTCTGTGTTCAGCTTGTTTTGTTGCATATTACACGTGATTTCTCTGGCCTCCCATGAGACCACATCAGCCAGTGTGGGTTGATTGACTTGTGAAGTGATTCCATTAGCTGCATTTGAATCAGGCTATAGTGATCATTCCCAAGCAGGATTTATCCCCCCCCTTCTTTTCTTGATTTTTTTCAAACAAGAGGCTCCAAGAAGCAAAGGCCTGCAAAATTGCTGGCAAATGAGCATATTTGAAGTGAAGGGTCCGATATTTTGAGCATTTCTTTGTGTTCTGTGATGCAAGCTGCCCTCCTTTTAAGCGGAGTCACGATGTGCATGCTGGGTACTTTTTGTCCTTGGGAAGCTGGGCTTCCAAATCTATATGTAAAGAATGTAAGATCTTCCTTGTCTTGGGAACATCAAAGGTGTGTATTTGCCGAGAATGGCACTGGGAGAAATACGGTGGGTCTTGAGAGACATACCACAAACTTCAAGGAGGATCAGTAACAAGGCTAAATCAATCTGAGGAGCTGATAATCTGAGCGTTTGGTACGTGGATAGCTCACATCTGAATGTTCAGAGACCCCCACAGGATGAGCACACACTCTGCATGAAGGGAAGAGACAAAATTAGAAGTGCTGGTTAGGTTTTCAGTGTTCCTCACATTTAAAAATGCTCTCATGGAACAACCCACTTTCTCTGTGATTTCTTCTTTCATATTTCAGTTTGGATGTGATCTGTGATGGCAGAATACCCTGTTAGAACAGCTAACCTCTCAGTCCCTTTTCAGATTGAAAATGTCATGAAAGCAAGCCAAGAAGACAACAACATCTATGCAGTTTGGAGCAGAGTTTGTTAATTGCAAACTGATGTTTCCCACTGAGTTTCTTATGGATTTCATGTAAATGTGTGCAGAATTCATTGTAAAATGGGACAGTTGATCTACACCATATAACTGTTTGGCTCAAGCAAGCAAACATCTTAAAATGCAATATTCACTTGCTACAATGTGGTCACTAGGAGATCTTCCCCATTGAAGCTTATTCAAGCAAAACACTGTCAGGGTCCTGAAGGCACCAATAAGCCTTTAATTGTACAGACAAGCCTCACCTGGCACCCACCCCACACACCTCCTTCTCCTCATTCCTGCAGGAGCTCTGTTTAATCTGTGCTCTGGGGGGTGGGGTTTGGGTCTGTTTAATCTGTGCTCTGGGTCTGAGCTGTGTTGTAGGTGTATTTGTTTCTGGTTGTCCTCCTGCCTTGTTCTTTGGGTTTTCCAAGTTGTTGCTTCGCTTGTGCCTGGACTATCCATGGGAAGTTTTTCTACTGTTGTTCCTGCTTGCCAGGCTTTGGTGCTATGGGACTGAGCCCTGTTGGTGAGTTTGCTCTTCAGCCTGAGTTGTGGCTGCCTTCATCTTGCCATCTCTCTTGAATATGCCCTGTTCCTGCTACTGTCTGCAAGTATGAAACTTCCTGTGACTTCCCTAATTGCATGTATTTTCAATGGTGTTATTCCATTCTAAAGAACTAATGTAAAAATGCAACACAAATTAAAGCATTGTAACAGCTTAAAGGTTATCAGCTAGGCTTGAGAGTCAGGTTATCTCCTCCAAAAAATAATGAATGTTATTTTCAACAAAACCCCAATTGTTTAAAAATAGTATTGTATGTAGTTTAAAGACTGTCCTAAGACAGCTGAAAGGGTTAGTGTGGAAATTGCTGTGGCAAAACCCCACTATCTGCTGATACTTTTAGGAGCTGGGGGGTTTCATCATGTTTGAAATGCAAACGCTAATCTTAGTGCCTCATCATTATTGCTTTCTGTTATTATTATTATTGATTCTCTTAACTACTCTAGCCTAATTACAGAATTATCTAGGCTGTGTGCTTTCCAAGTGATAAACAGCATTAGATACTTAGCTTTGTAGAGGGGAAAGAGAAAAAAATAAGGGAAAAGTTCTTTTATGCTTTGGGAGATGGAGGAGTCAGTCTGGCTCTGCAGAGGCCCAGGAGCCCTGTGGCTGTCTTCCTGCAGCAATGCTTCTAAAGTAATCACTGTGAAGTGTCTATTGTTACATGAAGAAAATGGAACTGGCTGTGTGAGGCAGCATACAGGGTATGCTCAGCTGAAGCATTTGTATTTTGTTCAGCTCCTGTTGTACTTCCCAAAATCTAAGATCAGACTCAGTGCACCCATGGGCAGGATGTAAAAGAGGAATGAGATGGAATGGCTCCAAGAACAGGGTTTCTCATGACTAGATTGATTGCTGGTAGTGGGGGAGTGGAACGGGGGATGTTTAATTTCATTCACTGTAGCTTTTTCCAGAGGCAAGAGGGACTCAGGTATTTTAGTCCCTGTACAAAATTTGGGGGCCCAATAGTGGCTCTAAATGTATGCTGTTTTCTTAGGTTGCTATCTTCTAACAATTTATGAATGGCAGATTTATTTGAAGCATCATAGATATGCTTGCCAAAGAACTTAATTTGGCATCCCACACTGATGACTCTGGATTTTAAATCCTCTGCTATTCACTCTACTGTCAAATCATGAAAGCCTTTCAGTAACTGCTTGCACAGTTTGGAGACCCCCTGAACCAGCTGAATAAAAAATCATCCACGAAACACTGCATGTATGCTTAAGGCACCAAAATGGAAATTAAATAGCACATGAGTCTTGCTGGATTTATTCTCTTTTTTTGGTTATTTTTGTGAGAGATTTTAGCTTTTTGTTGTGTGGTGGTTTGGTTTCAGTTTGGGAATTTTATTTTTTTACGAAAAAGCAAGTTGTTTTAAACACAGCTATGCCCAAATCATCTGTGGTTTAGCAACAGATAGAGTTGACAAGTCAAATGATGCTTGACTTTTTTGTATTTTCACAAGCACAGCGCCTAAACACAACACTAAAATGTATGTTTATTTGGTTACTTCAAAGTGACATGTGACGGAAAGCAAAGTCTATATGCAACCATTTACCAGTTCTGCCATTGGATTTAATAAATGCTGTTTGAGCTCATATTCCCTTGCTACCTTATTTTTGGGAATTGCCCACCACTGTGAAATCTGAAAGTTCAAGAGAAGAAATCATGAAAGGGAATATGTAATTTCTTTACTCTAGCTGCTGTTCCATTGCCTCAATTAATCTACACTTGCAAGTCCTTCAATTTACAGAAAATTATTGGAGTGGCAATGTGTACTCTGCATAGCCAAAAGCTGGATTTTAATAAATGTGTGCGATTTAGTACGTACACTTAGGCAGGTCTTTGAAATCCATCAAGGCTTGTCCAGCCTGCTCCAAATAATTTTAAGAAATCAGTGCCTAATTAATGAAAAATGCTATCAGATCTTTTGGCTGTGGGCTATCATCCTTATTTCCAGCAAATGTGAGGTTGGTATAACACTCTGGGTTAAAATTTCTGAACTTGTTAGTCTTTTAGGCTGGCTCTGCTTGCACAGTAGTATGATTTATCTCTGTAAAATACAAATTCATAAAATAAAACCAATTGTTCAATAGTGCATCTGAACTAAAAATACAATTATGTAATACATGTAGTGGTAGGAAGTGTCAGGAATGTATTTTGAACAATGTGCCTTGGCTCAAATTCTGACTTCTGTTTGCTGAATCAAAGCTACAGCCTGAAAAAAAAACCTATCTGAAGGATTTAATCCAGGATGTTGTCCTTATCACCAAAAGCTTGAGTGCAATGATTTATATCAAATTTGTAATTAGGTAATTTGTAAAAAAACATGGATTATTATAGTCACAGTCACCTTGGGGAGCTAGCACTGCTATAAACTGGACTTTGTTCTCTGGATAAACACTCTTGGCAGGTCAGTGCTCTGGTTTAGCCTTCATGTGCCCAGGGAGAGCTTATTTTTGGCTGGGAGGTGCTCAGTTGCAGCGGGGTGTTCTCACTGTACTAGTAGCTGGATAATGAGGTTTCCACAACAACGTTGTGGGACACGTTTGGGGTTGAATCACCTTGTGTCTATTCACATTCGGCTAACACTTATTGAAACTAGTTCACCAGCATTGTATCCTGCTCCTTTTGTAGGGAGAGGTGAGAGCAAGGAGGTGAATTTTAAAGGATCTCCTGAAAGTCATGAGGTGCAGAAAACATGGAAGTGAGGGGGAAGAAGGCAGTTTTAGCTAAAGGTACCTCATGGGGAGTGTGTGGACAGGTTTGTCTGGATTGCAGATCAGATGAAGGAGCAGAACTGGCATTCCCTTTGACTCAGTAAAGGACTGGAGATTTTTTTTCCCCGCTCTGAATATTTGATTGCTTCCAATTAATAGAGTAATAATGATTCTTTTTATCTGTACACCATGAAATGCTCTATGGAAATGATCAGACTGGCAAAGGAAGAGGAGGAAAGAGGTATTTAATTCTGTATAGCTACCAAAATTCTCTTTATGGATGTATAATATGTAAATATAGCTTAGATTGGTATAAAATTTATATAGCAGTATGAATACATTATACAAATATATACACACATATAAATAATCAGAATCCATTTGTCATAGTGAAGCAGACAATTTTATTTGCAGACATTTATTAAAAACAGGCAATTTTGTCCCCACTTCATGTGCTTAAAACTTCTGCCTGTGGAATAGCTTGTACTAGTACCACCAGGCTAACTCAACATCTGACAGTCTTTCTCTTTCCTATCTCTTTTTCACTGTCTTGATGTGAGGTTCTCATTATTAGTCTTGCTGAGTCACTTCTTAATTACTGAAAATAATGTATCTAATTGTGAAAAATCTGGAAGCGTAACAAAGGGAATCCTGTTGCTAGTGGGAGCTGCTGCCCAGTGCTGCTGGCTGTGTCAATGGTGCTGTGGGGAGCCTGGTTGGGTGTCCCCCTTGCTGACAGGTCTGCAGATTTCCAGATTTCCCCTGCCTGTCACTTAAATTTCCACATAAGTGTTAGAGAGGCCTCCATTCTACTCCTCAGGTTCACTTCTGCCTGAGCATTTGGCCTCCCTTCAGCAGCTGAGGGGTGGATCAGGGTGTTTTCCATAGCTAGTGCCTCTGATTTCAGTTAGACCAGTTGAATAAGAGTATAAACTTTGCATGAGAGTATTTCTTAAGAAATGTTACTGTATAAATGTGTGCTTACAAAAGGCCCCAGTAACAAACTCTTAATGACTGATAGAGCCCATAAAAGTAAGGGAGGAGGAGAACATGTCAAACTAAGGTGACTGACTCTCCACGAATCTCACACTTAACATTATACTTCCTTTGTTTCCCACTAGAAGCACAGACGCCACTAAGTAGCTTCCATCATGTGATTTTAGCTTTATTGATTCTGTCTGGAAAGCATAATTTTAACCCTCACTTCTGTTCCTGTGCCTCAGGGCATCAGCGGCTGAGGTTCTGTTCTAGATTCACAGCGTACAGCTGTGAGTAAAGGGGGGGTATATGCCTGTACTTGATATTTTCTTCTATTTTAATCCATTTTTTTCCAATGTCTATAACTGTCAGAGGGAAAGGGCCCCAAATGGGTGACTGTCTATTTGAAGCGGAGTCTGCCTTTCCCTATGTGCAAGGCCATCTCTAGAGAATCAAGAAAGAATTGCCCCACATTAAACACCTCTCCAGATTGTAAAATTACTCGTTTGCACTTTGCCAGCTATTTGCAAAGCCTCTCTTAACCTGTAGAAACGCAAACATATTTTGCAAGTAGGAGAGGAAATTTTGTGCTGCTGGTCTTGACCAAGAACTATGATTTGTTTCAAATTAGCTTGCTTTCTTCCTAACTTCTCTGACTTCTCTCCTGTGCTTTGCTCAGCTTCCATTACCCTTCTTGTTAGTTATAAAGTCCACCCCATATTGTGTCCAAAACCAATACTGGCAAAGTGTATCATGCTAGCTGCGCCAGTAAATAAACCAAACCTTAATATTTTATGATTTTAGTCAAAGTTTAGTGGTTGAAACGTCAGCCTTGTAGGTCATTAAACTCTTCAAGAATCCAGGATTCATAAGAAAAAGGTGATGACTTTCTTCTTGATTAAAAATGAACTATTTCAGACTTGGAAACTACTCCTTAATTAAAAAGTAAATCATATTATGTGTTCACCATGATGAATTGATAATAATTGGAAATTACTATTTTATTACCTTACATACCAATAAACCAGCATAGTATTTGTGAGTCAGAAATAAAAAAATAACCTTAAAATTCTGTCTTAGTAATAACCTCTGTAATGCCTATAAGCATCGGAATTACTTTTGTGTCTATTGTGGCTTAATACTTTTATTACCTTGACTGCCATATAGAAGTAAAAAATTATTTTCCATCACATTTTAAATATTATTCTGTAATAAACCTTGGCTGTGCCATTAAATCTTCAGGACCTATTAACTGCTTTTACAGTAACAGAATTTACATTTAGGCATACTGCAGCTGTTAGTTCAAGTACAGGACATTTGGGGGTTGGTCTTAATAGAACATATTTGTCTCTTTCCTCAGTATTAGATATTGTTCAGCCTGCAAAGGAGGTGATAGTGCAGATCTGTATCAGTGCAAAGCATACAGGTGTGGTAGGACTACTACTCTAACTAGCAGTTATTAATTCTAAAGCAATTTCAAGACCTGTTCAAAAGCATTTAGTCTTAGGTGTCTGAGCTTGTGGGTCAGCCTTGTATGTAAGCAAGAAGACTTACTGAGGGGAGACCTCATCTCATCACAGTCTACAACTTCCTTGTGAGGGGAAGCTGAGGGGCAGGAACTGATCTTTTCTCTGTGGGGACCAGTGACGGTGTCTGGGGGAATGGCCTGAAGTTGTGTCAGGGAAGGTTTAGGCTGGATGTTAGAAAAAAGTTCTTCACCCAGAGGGTGGTTGGGCACTGGAACAGGCTCCCCAGGGAAGTGGTCACAGCACCAAGCGTGACAGAGTTCAAGAAGTGTTTGGACAATGCTCTCAGGCACATGGTGTGACTCCTGGGGATGGTCCTATGCTGGGCCAAGAGTTGGAAGGGACCCAAAAGGATCATTGAGTTCAGCTTGGCATATTCTGTGAAATATGGAGATGTGTGATACAGTCAAATTGGAGAATAATATTCTGTAATAATTTGAAAGTAGGTACTATGAGAACTGGAACCTGACTATGGAGTAGAACTACCTGTGTACTGAAGTGTGGAATTTATTCAGCTAAATGAGGTTTTGGAATCAGGGGACTTTTCAGTGCAGATGATGCATGTCAGGAGAGATGACCCAATTCTGCATAGCAGGAGGTTTGGATAATAAGAATTCAGATAAACTAGTCCCCAGTGCAATATGCATTGTATTTAAATGTAAGCTTGTGTCCCTACCACATACTGTTAAATTACTGTAGCTTGTACTAATTATCAAAATAACAAGGTTTCTGTATGGGAAAAAAAGCATTTCCTTTAATGTGCTCTTCTGTGTTCTGTTGGGAAGTCATTGTGATCAAAACGTACGAGATTACAGGTGGTTTTGAGAATAAGAGTAAAGTCCTACTAAATCCTAGATCCTAATTTCACTGTGAAATAAAGAGAAAAGTAATACCTTGTCTAGGAGAGACAAGTTGTTGTTGATAAAACTTGCAATAATTAACAGACAGAAAAAGGATAAAGGAAATTGGACACAATAAATTGGTTTTTGTTTCAATTTTCTTTTTATTCAAGTTTATCCCAGTGTGTTATCCAGTCTTTCAGTCTGAATTTTTGTTACTAATGCCATGAGATTTCAAAAGAACTAAATGGAAATTTTTAGTGTCTCCCAAGCTCAAACCAACTTCTCAGTCTTCTGAATTTGGTCAAAATAATCTCTTTGAGAGGCTCCTTGGACTTGTGAAGACAAAGAAAAATCTGAATCCTGACCTGTAAGTGAGGGATTATTATTATATTTATTATTAAATGAACTAAATTATTATTATTATAATTTCACTGATAACAAGGCTGCTGAACTCACAGGAAGTAATGCCAGATGCAATGTTGTGATTGTATAAGCTTATGTCGGTAAAATCAACTGAAAATGATAAGTGATATATTTCGACTTTAGTTCTGTCATCTAGAAAGGAATTTGTTTCCTTTTTGAAAGGAGTTTGTTTCTTAATTAATTAATATTTTCCTTTTAAGGCAGAGCAAGAAGAAAGTGTGCATCTGTGATGTAAACGAGTCCTGGTATAGTAAAGGGCTGCTGAAGCAGGATGGCATTTTAATAAATTGGTGTTCTACTCTTAGGCATATTTGACATAAATCGTGGTCGTGATGGCCTTAGGAAAAAGTGAGTGTCAGATGCAATTACATTCTTTTCCGTTTAGTAGAATTATTTTATCTCACTTTTACTGTGGCTTAATAGTCAAGTAATTCTTTACCAAAAATTTTATTTTGGGAAGCTGTATGCTGTTCTCTGGGCAAACCAGAAAGTTTTAGTCCTTATTGTAAACATAACAATTGATGTGTTCTATATTGTTGTATTGTGTTTAATGTATGCATAATGTAGACAGGCTGAAAAAGTAGGGCCAGATCGTTCATGGGGGTGTTTAATGCATTTCACACCCCAGCACTCCCATTACTCTAACTAAGAAAGTCAGTATGGAGGTCCTCTCATAGTGTGAGTTTGTTCCAATAAAATAAAAAGCTGTGATATCAGCATCTGTACTGTATCTTCCACTTCTTGCCTGGGTTGCTTTAGCCCTCTGATAATATTTCTTGACATTTCTTGTGCCTGTCCATTTTGCTGCTATTTAGAAATGAGGAAACAACAGCAGTACTCCTGTCTGAATCTGAGATTTCACTCCTCAGCCACAATGATTTTATTCTTAAATTAATTCAGTACTACTGTCCCTTTCAGTCATCATATAAACCTACACAAGGTAACACTTATCTGCTTTTTACTCAGGTAAATTTGCTACAGAATTTTTGGTCTAGTTGCTATAGTTAATATGCTTCATTGTTTTTATAACAAGACACTTTTATCAAATTTGAACACTCATTCAGAATAAGAATGGATGGGTTTAGGTACTAATGTTAGTGTGTCCTTCAATCTCATCATCTAAATATTCACTGCCATTTAAAGCTTGGAGTTTTAATCACAGGTCAGCAGTGACATAGTTAGTGATTTATGACTAAGAATGCAGCCAATTCTGAATTAAAATTAATTTCCATATAAAAACTTTAAAAATAATGCCCTTAAACTATTGGGTTTGCCATTGCAAAGATACCCAAAGTGTTTGTAGGGTATTTATGTGTGCACAATGCTCTTTTCATGCAAAAACTTTTTACATAAAAGAAGCAAATTTTATGACAGCTGTAGTCTTTTAATAGTAAAGACATTTTCTTGCATAAAGCATAAATTTTCTGTTTTAAATGCCAAGTAACTTTCTATGTGGTTTATTTGTGAAATTTTTTTACCAGCTAAAAATGTAAGCTGTTACATAAATATTTGTTCAGGCTTAGTGGCAAAATGACAGAGAAGTGTTTCATGTACAGTACTTTATTGATGGAACAATTTGATTGAGGTCTATAGGGAAACTAATGATGAAAGGAATTATTTCAATGCTAGCATAATTTCCAAAGGGATTTCAACCACTTTCAACCATAGCTATATAATATGGCATGTGCATAACAGTTAACTATGAAGATGCATTATCTTTCAGTTTTGGTATTCTCAGTGGTACTTCTGTCTCTTGTAAGATGTTTAGGAATGTGTGAAATTTCTAGGTTCTTTTTTGAACAAGCCTAGAAGTCTGGGGAATCCATGTATGTTTCAATTGTAATGAGCAAGAGTTTAATATCTGACATGAGCTTTCTGTTGCATTTATCACTTTCATGTTTCAGTCTCCCATACACAGTGGATCTGTGCCTGATATTTAAAAATCAAAACATCTCACTGGGAGACATAAAAGGAACATAAAAGAAATGTCTTGTTATTGCTCTGTAAAAACTACATCTGTGACAGGCTTTAGATAACTCTTACTTTGTTTAGTCATTCCCTTAAAGACAGCTTCATAAACATAGGTGAAGGTTAATCTTTTCTGGTGTAAAGCTGTGGTACTGTGGTCCAGCATTTCAGGTGTTTTCTGCCTAGTTCTACCACAAATTTATGGCTGCTTTTGATCAAAGAATTGCAACTGTATTTAATTCCTATAAATACTGAGGACTGTAAATGTAAATTCAAGGCAGGTGTATGTGCCCAGCTACATAAGGAGATCCATGGGCTGCCATAATGACTTGATTGCTGATATATATGAGATTTAGGGTAACACCTCAAAACTACTGGACCACATAGTCTGCATATGTGAACTCAACTCTGTCTCCATCTTCTTCAATTATTCATTTGATTAAAAAAATAGTTGTTTTGTAAAGCAATATTTTAATATCTATATTTTCAGATTAACATGGCTTTCTTGTTGTTCATGAATACTGCAGAAATCAAAGGAAGCACTGACTGCATAGAATCTGAAATAAAATATTCCAAACCCATAGTGTTTCAGTATGTCAGTTATGCCAAGATATCTGATAGAGTGGTCTGGTCTGTTAAAATGACAAATACAGCTCTGAGTTAAGAGGTTCGCCATTTTTTGAAATTATCCAGTGACTAATAACTGGAAAAAAATTCATATGAAAGAATGATGGTACTAAAAGATGTCTAGACCACAAGCATGCAGGAGGATTCCTTATGCATATATTTCCCATTTATGAGTATCTTAATTATCTGAGAGGAGTTGCATGCTTGAGTCCGTGCACTCTGAATTATTTTCTCTCGTGCAAGTCAGTTTTATGATCAACTGTCTGTCCTGTTGTTGCAAGTGGGACTGGAGTCAGAGTTTGTTAAAGAAGTCCTGCTGTTGAGTCACGAGGTGCAGAAAGGATTTCCCTGCTTTCTAAACTCCTGCTCAGAGAGAAGCCTGTGTGGCTCAATCTGGTCTTAACCCTGGATTATGTCAGTGGTTTAAATTTAAGGAATTATAGAGGTGCAAGTTGAACCACTTTTGTCCCGCAGGTTTTCATGATAGCAGACTGAGAATATTTATATGAGTCATTATTACAAATAATCAGACAAAATATCTTAATCAGAGTTTACTACACAATATAAATGCTAAAACTACTCGTAGTATAGTATAAGATGGGATAGTGCACTATATCAAAGCAATTATTGAAACAATTATATTAAAGCTAGCAAAAAGAAAATATTGTTAATTAGAGATTGATGTAACTAACCCATGCAGTGAGGAGTATCCTTGAGGGGCATCCCTACCCAAGGGAGGAATCTCCACTTGTACACCCAAGGAGGGTTGTAAGAACCTGTCCCTACTAAAGTGGGTTGGACATTTATTGTATAAAGTGATTGACCGTCAGTCACCTGACTCCAGTGGTTGGCTCACCATCAGGATGTTAATTCAGAGTTAAAACCAGACTGGTTTCATCATCTCCTGTCACCCCTCTGAGCCCACCACTGATACATTTGCAAATAGGACATTGTCTTGTTGACATTCCAGGGGGCAATGTCTGCAACACCTACCTTGAAGTAGATAGCAAAATATGAGGGGATTTTACCTTTATTCCAAACTCTCCTCTCTGAGTCACTGCATTCCTGATAATTTCATGTTTTTTTTGTTTGGTTTTTTTTTTTCCACTGGGGTAATTTCGCTGGAATTTGCTGCCACTGACAAGACAAACAAGTGCTGGATGATCTTGCAGCAATTATGAAAGTCTTTTCTGACATCAGACACTTTTTTTTTTGTTCTTCCCTACAGAAAAATGCACCTTTAATAGGTAAGATTATTTGTGGATCTGCGACTCCTTCTGGATTCTGCTCATAGAGTGAAAAGGTGCAAAAGCAACACAAAGCAGCTGTGGAATAACGAGTCCATTTCACTCTTTGGAGCTCTCCTGCTGGTCTGATGGAAAGCCCAATGGATGGATAAATCTTGCAGAAAGAAATAACCAGCTCTTGGCTATGTGAGAAGGAGACTCTAACCACAGAGTCCCAGGAGAAATTTCCGAGTTGGCTTCTATTAACCTTGTAAGGCTGCAACAATAGCATGGAGAGTTAATCTTTTCATCCTGCAGCTTTAATATGGAGCTCTCTAAATCACAAAATGGTTTGTGTTGGAAGGGACTTTAAAGATCATCTAGTTCCACCTCTCTGCCATGGGCTGGGGCACTTTCCACTAGATCTGGTTGCTCAAAGCCCCATCCAACCTGACCTTGAACATATCCAGAGACGGGGTATCCACAACCTCTCTGGGCAACCTGTTCCAAATGTCTCACTGTACTCACAGTTAAGAATTTCTTCCAAATATCTAACCTAATCCTACCCTCTTTCAGTTTAAAGTCATTATTCCTTGTCCTATCAGTACAAGTCCTTATAAAAAATTCCTCTCCAGCTCTCTTGTAGGTCTCCTTCAGGTACTGGCAGACTGCTATAGGGTCTTCTCAGAACCTTCTTTTCTTCAGACTGAACACCAATTCTCTCAGCATTTCTTCATGGACAAAATTGACTTTTGGCCTTGGAAGTGCCTGGGGCTTCTGGACTTCCTTGATTGTGGAAAAATTGTAAAAAAAAAAGTTAACATTGGTTTGACAGACTGATCTGTCACTCCAGCCTTTTAAAGATTACCTTGGAAAAAAGTCAAAAAAATCAGCTGGTCTGGAAGAAGCAAGTGCTAAAAATCTGTAAGGAGACAGCTTTTACACAAACCTTTCCTAAAAGAAGTTTTATGATATAAAATTTGCTGGTGATCTGAAGTAGCAGGAAACAAATGAAAGAGAAGGCTACTGCGAGAGTTTCTGACCTTGCCCAGCATGAATTTCTTTCCTGCTGACTCACATGAGATCTGTGTCTCCTTCCATCTTATTCCTTGCTATTTTAGAATTCCAGTTCTCGAGAGAGTTAAATTTGCTTTTCTTTATTCCTAATCTGTTATAGGAGTTCCTAACAGATTGCATGAAAGCTTAAGTATGCTGGTGGTCAGTGGTGAGGTCCGGTTTTGGTTTTCCCCTGATATTTGGAGTTGGGTCTTTATAAAAATTGTGGTTAGGCAGCAACTTTACAGAAGTTTATGGGTATTCTGATTGATGCTTCCTTGAGATATGTTATAGCAGAGCCAAATAATCACAAATAATATGTACTGAATGTGCTGGGTGTTTCCACTCTGGGGATTAAAAGTCTTTTGAGTTCATTTATGGTAGATGCTGCGGTGTACCCACTCAGTGGAATCATTGCAAGGCCTGATTAATAGTACAGACTTGTAGACTAAAATTTGTTACTTCTGTATCTTGCACACTGTTCTGTGGCAGAAATGTTTTGCAGTGTCTGACAGCTACATTTTTTAAAAAATCACAACCTTGATTCTACTCTTGCTGGAGGATGTCCCAAGTTTCAGATCTGCTTGGGTGTTGTAGGTCCAATGAAAATGTGCACTCTATAATGAGGACTGGATGTATCTGGAGTGTTCTGTTTGGTATAACCCTCAACACAAAGTAAATGCTTTACTTAAGCAAAACACCAACAAAATCATGTGGTGTCTTAAAAAAGTCTGCCCTTTGAATGTGTGTATGCAGATGGCAAAACTCTCTTCTAGGATTTGGAGGATTAAACAATAGGTGAGATGGAAATTGTCTTCCTCTTCTCTCCCTTTCAAAACCAGATAGTTTGAATGAGGCAGACACACTTCTTGTGCTACTAAACCTTATGTGTTCAGTCTCAGGGAGAGGCATGCTTTGCTTCAAGTAGTGTTTCATAAAAAAAGATTAATTTCTCAGAGACAAAAAGGAAAGCTTCCTGCAAGAAATGTGGTGTTGATCCAATTTCAGTACTTTCAAGTTTTTGGTCCCTGCTGAAGCAGTGCTGTCTCAGAAGCAAAAAGAAGGGATTTTTTTCACAGATTTTAAAGAAGTTGTGACATTTCTCAGATTCATAATAGTTTCTCAGAAGTTCCAGCATTAACTTTTGTGCTATCATACATCTGAACTGAAAAACCCCTTTGTTCCCTGTACCAATTATATTTTTAGGGTGGAACAGTTGCTATAGTTCATGTATATCACAAGCTCTCAGTTCCAAGGAATATGTTTAACTTTACTATGCTCAGTCAGAACAAAAATTTTAGTTTAGCCTTTCCTAGTTTTAATTATTGTCTTTTGATTGAATTAATGGATTTTGCAGTAGCATAGCTGATATTAATGCAACTAAAACACATAAATGTAGAGAATCTGATGTTCCAGAAGATGTTTGAGTAAGATGAGAAGTGAGGCTGATATTTTATTCTTCTTTAATAGACCAGAGATATGCTATTTCAATGCAGGTTCAATCATGATAATTTACACTGATGAATAGAGAAATGGAGCAAAATGTTCTGCTCCAGGCTTTTACTGTAACTTTGAGGTGAGGCTGAGCAAAATAACTAATGTTTCTTTTTCATAAAGAGCAATGCAGATGATGTGACAAAATGTGCCTGGGGAATAAGGTTGTGACAAGATCCTATCTGTGAGGAAACCAACAAAAATCAGGATAAAGTGTTCCCCAGAGGGCCAACCAGTGCAGCTCTGCTGGCTTCCAAAAGCATGAGTCAGTTCAGTAAGCCAGATGATCTGGCTCTAGGCTACTGAAATACCTTCTTAAAAGAATGATCCTTATTTTCTTTTTTCATGAGAAAGTCATTCTTCTACTGGAATTTCTATTGTTTTGATGTAATTTTGAGTAACTGGGGTATTTAGTACCCCAAAGAGTCTGTTGTAATGAACCTGTGAGGCTTTTACATGCTTCCAGGGTAAAGTTAATGAGAGGAAGAATAACGTGGAGGAGGAATAGTGTTGTTCCTTATGAAGGTGTCAGGTGTTGCTGCTTCAGTGTTGGGCCAGAATGTTTCATGAGGCCAAAGACTGAGGCATAGAAATGTCTGAACCAGTGGAGCTCTGCAGTGTAGAAGTGGAACAGCAGTGTGCTGCTACTTGGAGAACTCACTGTAGAGCTTGATAGTTTTGGTGGGGATTTCTATGGCTCTGCTAATGCTGGTGCCTGAACTTCAATACTCTGCTTTGTAGATGCAACAGGTCACTGCCAGCACTGTGGTTGGACTGGAAGACTTCAAAACTTTTTCCTTTCTCAGAACACAGATGAGAGTGCTGTGACAACTGTGTACTTAAGGCTGTGTCAGCTGTTGCACTGCACGAACCCTGCAGGTATTTATGCATGTAACCCACACTGTCCTATGCAGCAAAGGGTTGCTGATGACATTTGTCCTAATGAAAGGAATGAAGTATTGTTATGGATCAGATGCTGTCTAAAACCTAAGAAACTAGGAAAACATAGATGGCTCATCCAAACTCAGTTTTGTGTATCAGCTAAGCAGTGTGTCAGTGGAGCTTCACTCTTGATTTTTTTTTCCCAAGATATGAATACAATTAAAAAACTGGATGATAATGCATGATAACTTGAAGCCAAGAAGAAACTGAGTAATTCTAGTATGAGTCTAAATTCAATGAAGAGACAACATGCTTTCAAGTCAAATTAAGAAATATCTAGAGGGCAAAGGAAGGGGTAATGAGTTCTGGTTTCTAGAATGACTATATTCTTAAATGGCTATGGAGTTTTTGTGTTGGTGTTGTTTTTTTTTTCCTTTTTCCATGGAATAACTGTACCAAAGTCTGAGACAAAGCAGATGAAAGATGAGTCCACATGAAGAATAGAATAGAGAATAAAGGAAATTTCCCAGTAATGTTGTATTGCATCTTCCAGTATATTCTTGGGGAATGCAATACTTGGGTGGTCTCAAAAGCATGTAATGGCATGGGGAAGAATACTCATGAAAAGACAGGAAAGTTCAAGAACAGCTGAGAAAAGATGATAGATATGTGGAAGATAGAGATGTGGAAGATAGATATGTTCTTTCTATAAAGTAAAGTAGGACAATAGATTTCAGTAACATTAACTGCTCAAAAGGCAGATGCCACTCCCAATAACCCCTATGAACAACCAAGCAACAAACTCCAAGAAATACTCTGCATATAGCTTGTAATGCAGTGATGCTAACAGGCACGCTGTAACTAAATACTCCAATAAAGGAGGGATTACTAGGAGGATAAACATTTTCATGCTTCACATACAAACCAACGGCCTAAATACTGGGGTTTTCTATGCTAAGCTTCATATTGCACCATTTTCAATTCAGCATCACTTTGGTGTTACATATTTAAATAAAGAGAAATAACACTTATTATAAATTATTAATAAATAATAAAGGCAAGAACTTAACAACAACAACAACAAAGCACAACTCAGCCTGGGTGTTTCACTGTGAAAGAAGGTCCACAATTATTTATTTACGTTCGGTTTTGTGTATGTGATGAAAGGGAGAAAGTGTAGGTAGTATATGGGAAATTGAGGATGGGATTGTCATTAGTTGTGTAAAATTGCAGAAATACGTCTTATAATTACTATGTTCTTTCATATGGAAGCAAACTTTAGCATTTGAAACATTTTTAGTCTTGACTTTTCTAGATGTGCTGATCTGTCAGTGCGAGTATATGTCTAAAGCTAGCAGGGGGACATCGTAACAGATTTAACAACTGCCCACTGGACTTTTTTTTTTTCTTTTATTTTTATTTTTCTAACTTGCAGGTAAACTGAGTGATGGGAAATAATTGTCATTTGCCTTGATCCTTCCTGTGAAGGCTGCTTCCAAGTATTGATTCAGGTTTTTTATCCTATGATTTTTTTGAAAAGGCACCTTCTCTGTAATCAAATACTTTTGATAAGCTGTGGATGACTGATATGAATTCACATAGTCTTCATCTATAAAAATATATTTAATAAATACTTAGTTTTGAGGCTGTATTAGCAAATAGGCTAGAAGTCCATGTGACTGTATTAGATGCATGAACTTCACAAGTCCTGGTGATTAGGTAGATGAAAAACGAGCTTATAAGAATTTTCTACACTGAAGTTAAGTTTACTTAACTGTTCTACTGAATGCCTTATGCATAGTATACCCTCTTGAACTGGCATTCATTTAGCCAGCTAGAAATATATCTCTCAGGTATGGTTGGTTTCTAGCAAGCATCCGTTCTATGGGTGTGTTTTTGTTTTCTTTTCCAAACTGTATGGTATAAAATTTGTGAATGTGCTCAAGAAATAAGCCATGTACCCTGAATGCATATTGTAACCATGTGATCTTTAAAATGCCATAAGTACTTCACCCCAATGGATTGGATTTTTCATCCTTGCTACCACGTGAAAGTACTACAGGTAAATTTCTCCCTCAGAATTGGGTGAAGGCTAGGAGCAAGATCTTCAACAAGAATAGATCAATGCAGCTTGTTTCATTTCTTAGGAAAACCTTGCCTTTGCCCTGGTGATGATCTCACTCTCCAAGAAACGTACTTCAGCCTCTCTTATAAGAGCCTTGCTCTCCTCAGATGCTGTGGAGTCTGGCAAGGCTGTAGCCTGGGTTCCACCACAGTAAAAACTTTTTTTTTTTTTTTTAACCTCATTTCCCCTCTCCTTTTCCTGGGCAATATGGTTACTTTTTCTTTCCCCAAAACAGGTTTACAGCACATCCTTGTTTTGGCAAGTAGAAGCATAAGGTATCAACACAGAAGTGAGGCTGAAGTTTCACCTGTGGTATTCCTCCACTGAGCAATGTGGTGGTGGAATCAATGTTTGTTTTTAACTTGCAAATTCTCTAGAAGATACTTCGGCAATAAATTATACAACAGTACCTAGTTTTATTTTGAAGTAAGTACACTAGATCGTGACTTCTTTATTCAGTTCTTCATTGGTCAAGCTGCTATAAGTGCTGGTAGGAGTTTGTTCAAGTGATTGTGAATACAAATGTGCAAACCTGTGTTTTGGCATAATATGTCTAATACAGTTGTAAGTGAAAATCCTTTGTTATTGTAGTAGGTAGAGCATTGAAGACAGCGTATTGCAAAAATGCCTTTATTGTTACAGAGCACGTGGTGAACTAGGTGGTGTATGCAAACAAGTGGGGAAAGTATTGCTCTACACTGATACTCCAAAAAGTCATATTTTTAGTCTGGACTGAGTTTTTTTCTCCTCCTTTATAGTAAGAAATTACATAATTCATCATCACAAACTCTCCTCTGCAGATCTGGGGAGCAGATAATGCCATCAAGTAAGCTAAGATTTCAGGTAAAACCATGTGGTCTCAGCAGCCAGCACATAGTGAAAAATACTAAATATTGTGCAAACTTTCAGCTAGCAGTTCTGTAGGGCGATTTTTCGCCATTTGGGATGTTATTTGCCCGGCACATTACTGTGAGTATATGGTGCTTTGCCTGATGAAGAAAAGATTGAAGACAGATAAAATGTCAAGATTTGTTATGTCTAGTATCTAGCTTGCTGTTTCCAAATATTTAGAGTTACTGTCACAATTTTCTAATGAATAATGCTATTGCTCGAGGTCAGGCATAAGTCCTCAATGCCATTAATTGATTCTGAAGTGAAATACTGAATTCAGCATGGTTTGAGGATGTGTGTGTGTCTGTGTGTGTAAAAAATGGATTGCTGATATTTATTGCTGGCATATATCAAGCAATGTTGGGTTTTGTCACACTTTAAGTTCTTTTTACTGTTTTTCTGTAAACCTACTTCAAGAAAGATATTTATGTGACAAATTCATGATGAGCGTGCTTCAGGTAGGTCGACATACTGACCGAATGTGAACTAGGAAAGGGTTGTCCATTTGCTTACTCAATTATGTAGGCTTATTACTTGACAAAGAACACAAGAGGCAGTTGTAGTCTCAGACCACAGGAGAACATTTTTTTTTTTTTTTGGTAATAAAATGACTCTATGGAAAAGTTGTGAATTAATGACCTAAGAGAGAATGAAGCAACCTTTTTAGAAAAATCTTGAGATCTGGTGAATTGGAACTGCATACTATTCCAATGCAAATATTGGAGCCTTGCATAATCTTAGAGCACTGTGATAAATGTGTGACTATTTCTGAATGAGAGCTGGTGTTTTTTTGAACAAATCAAGTACAAATATGTTTATGTGGTTCTAGGAGGTAGAGGCTTCTAGCAAGCAACCAAAACAAGTGGTAAACAGTGTGGATTTCTACCTGTGGGACTGAGGCTCCTCTTACTAATTCAGTTAAATCTACTGTCTATTGAAGGCATCAGAGTACATTTTTCACAACTTTGTCAGGCTTTGACAGTGAGATCACAGAAACAGTTCAGATATTAAAAGAGCAGCCTAGATGTGGTTTAATGAGCACTGACATTTGTCATTTGGTAAAAAAAAAAACAAAACAACTTCCCAGTGCAGCAGAAGAAAGCCTGTATTTGATGGTTGAGGTTTAAGAAATTAATGTACAATTCACGTGTGTTTTAAGAGCTGTTGTGGCGATTATATTTTTAAAAATAATTTTTCCAAGTACATAGTGCTAAAGATGTTTGTATTTTATGACTCTTCCTCTTACAGATATTTTTCCTTTACATTTTGAAGCAGTTATTAGAAAATAGACAAAGACCACCTTTTAAGCCAGAGCACTTAACTCAGTATATGTATATAGTTCCTTTTTGTTTTCTGTGTTCTGTCCCCTGGAGAAAGCCCTGAGGAGGACAAGAATGAGATCATCTAGATGAAATAAATCTTATACTCTGCCCAAAAATGTATCTTCCTGAGCTTCACATGATGATGTTTACTAAGTGAGACTCAAACTGGACACACAATTCTGATACTGCACACCTCAATCAATTTAACTCCTGCTGGTATATCATGAGCTGATCTAAGAGCAATCAATCTGTAAAGGACACAGCAGATGGAACAAGGGTGGGCAGTATTCTTGCTATACCTGAGAACAGGTCCAACAGCAGTGCAGTATCTTGCTTTGGTAGAGGACTGATCTCTGTTTGCTGAGCTGCCAGAGACAGCCTTATGAGGCTGTGGTAGTAGGCAAGGAATTCAGCTTGCTCTCACGTGACCTTGTTAGAGTGTTTCATGGAGGATTGCTGCATTCTGTCAAGCAGAATCAGTAAGAATATTAAGAGGAAGGGTATTAACCTTTACTTAGTCTTAGGGAAAGATGATTTAAAAAGAATGGTCAGAAGAATATAGGTGTCTGCCCTGGCTCTTCCCTGCCCTTCCCCCTCTCTTCTCCTTCCCCGCTTTGTTGGTTTTGGTTTTTTTGGTGGAAATGAGCTTTTATGTTTCCCTTTATTTGGGTCTTTTCTCCCATGACTTTTCTGGTTTGTTAATCTTCTGAAAGTGCATCTCCTGCAATCCCATTTGTGACTGCTGTCTTTGTTTTCCCCAGCATGGGTGTGATGCATCACAAGGGAAAGTGTTATTGAATGTGTTTCTGGCTATTGAACACTTCTAAATTGAGGTTGTGTATATTGTTGACCTGCACAGTAGTGCTTAAATTGTACAAATTATAGCATGGCTAGAAGCTGAAGACCTCATAGTGCTAGGTGTTCAAGAAGCTTCCCATCTTAATAAGAATTTGGTGAACTATTCAAGAACAATAGCATAATGGGTCATCTATTCTGATTTAATATGATTTTATTGTAAAGAAGTGGCAAATAACATGAACAGATCAGCCTGGCCACTTCAGGTTTGTAACACGAGGAAGTGCCTGCTGGTGCTTGCAGTGTCATTGCCATATTGGTGATGATGGTTGGGTACTTCAGGCCTCGTCCTTTTTTTTGTTCCCTAGAGAGATCTCCATTCACTGGGCTTTATAGGCAATAGGATTTAACTGCTAAAATATGGGCTCGGCTTAGGTGAGGCATGACTGTGGGCAGGGTTTGCAGTCATCTGCTGCCTCTCCTGTGGTAGCCCCTGTGATGCTCACCACTGCCTGGCCTCTGTCTGCACAGAGAGGCTCATGGCCCGGGGCCACTGCACCATGTGGCCCTCATTCCAGAGAATGGGGCCCAAGGATGAGGTGGTAGCTGAAGTTGTGTCAGTACCCTGCCACCTTTGTGTGCACCTGCATGTTACCCACCTGAAGTGTTTTGGGTGCCACTTTTTCACTATGGCTATAAGGAAAGGCGGCTGCGGAACTCTAACAGAGGAAGAATATATTAAATTGTACTATTAAAAAAAAAAAAATCTCTTTTTTGAGTTTTAGACAGCCTTGATCTCATTTGTAGTCTACCAGTAGCAGAGAACATTGTTCGCTCCTTTTTCAAAGACATTTGGCTACAAAGAGGTTTTGACTTATTGTTGCAGTGGATTTTTGCTAAGCAACAAAAATCTTAGCCTGAACCAGACACACCAAACTCCTGCATCCCAGTTCTACCCTGTGAGTGGATCACCTCAGCAGAGACGTTTTCATTTGGCTAAAAGCAGTGTCCCTCTGTCACAACTCGTACTGGCACAGAGTTCTTCCATCTTAAAAGCCTTTAAAAGCACCAAGAAACTGTTATGTTGGTGTTTGGGGATGTCAACTTTCTTTTTGCTATCTAAGATCTTTACAATGCTCCTGTATTTGGAGCAGACAGAGAATAGATATCTGATCTTTTCTCTGGTCAATAGCGCTAATGCTGACTGAAAGAGCGCCAGTGAAACATTTCCTTAGGCCTTGCTCTGATTTCCCTTTTCTCTTTGTTTTCCTTTGTACACCTGGGGACAAAATGCTTAAACCTCAGTTTTCTAAAAGCATCTGGTCATTTGTGCAGAACTGGTTACTCTTAGAAACCAACTTTTATTAGGTGAAAAACATGTTATAACTTTTTAGTATGGGAAGCAAGTGATTTAATGGTGAGAGCAAGGTATCTCCTAAAGTGCCTTGGGTTTGTCTTTGAAAATATCCTTGAGAGAAGAGAAAGATATATCCACTAAAAAAAAAAAAAGGAAAAATTGTAAGATGAATGAGTGTGTGATGCTGGTGGGGACAGCTGCTCTTTCTCTATATGTGTTTACGTAAATTGGGGTAGAAAGTGGGTCTGAACTGTGGCAAATTATGATTAAATGAAGTGCCCTTCTTGTTATTTCCAATGCAAGAAAATGTCATTACTCTATTGATTTACGGTGATTAATGTTTTCTTTCTCTCTTTTCCTTTCTTATTTTTCTTTTAGGCTGTATTGTCAGAAGAGTGGGCATTCACAGCTGCTTATTGATTCTAACCAGGGCTGAAAGATTATTGAGTGCTGTGACTTTTTGTGCCCCATTGTTTCTCCTTGTGCTCTGGTGAAAAAATGATTAAAAGTGTTCCCAATAAAAGCATCTTTGGATGTTCTCTTGGTCTCTGAATAGACAGCTAGAGATAGAGATAGAAATGCCAGTGACTGCCTGACAGCCAGTATAAGATGAATGCTCATCATTTTGTGGGATAACAGCTATAAATATACAATCGGGTTCTTTAGAACAAGATTGAAGTATTAATTTTCTCTGTAAAACTGCAGACATGTAGTAATAAAGAATTATTAAAAAAGAAAAAAATTCAAGCATTTGGCCCTATTGTAGTTTATGGTAACCAAACTGCTAGAAACATGTCTGATTAGCTGATCAATGAGAAGCTGTTACTGCGTTTTAGATTGTACTGTCACTGTGGTAATTACATTGGTGATGTAATTGGCTCTTTAGTTTGCTTGATACTATACATATTTGGATCCATAAACAGGATTTAGCATTGCTAAATATAGGTTGGGGTTATGAAGCAGTGCTAACATGGATTTAATGTTTTGCTTCAGCATTTTAGTGAACAAGAATGGTTTTATTTCAAGTAAGGGTGTTTGTTCTCTCACTGGGGAAAAATGTGGATAGGTGAAAACATAGCTAGTAGGCTGATGAGAGGGAATTCTGGAAGAAATTGTGGACTTTTAGTCACTGTCAAAATAGTGGATTGATTTTAAATTATTCTAAGCTGCTATTGTAATTTAGTTGCCCTGGCCTACATGGCTTCTGGTTACAGCTGACACTACTGCTGGGTCATAGGCATCTGAGTTTTCTATCTGCTTCCAAAGCATACTCTTCTCCATTAAAGGCTGTTTTTGTCATTGGGTAGTTGTGGACTTGGGGGCATTAAACACTACCTTTTTACTGATGAGATACCTTGTAAAGTGACAAGGGGAAGTTCCCCTGGTGAGTGGCCATGCTGTTGCCTTTGTTGATCACTGGGAGATATTTTAAGGATGATGATTTGGGACCCCTCACGGGCATTGCATTTGAATTTGGCTCATGGTAGGTATGTAAGCTTTTCACAGGGAAGAAAAAAATAAGAAGAATAAGTAGATTTCACTGTTCTTTTTTCTAGCCCAAAAGTAAACAGCAGCCAGAGCTCAAATAATTGAGAAGTAGTGTATTTATTTACTTCATGCTACAACTTCAGAGTAACTTCAATGATCTTTCCTTGTAGGAGTCAGACAGTGAAGGCTGCTTCTTTTCCAGGGAAACCTAGAGTCCTAGAAAAAAACCCCTTCAGTTGACTTGAACCTGTACACAGAAAATGTTCTTGGTCTTCTCTCTCTGCTAACAGTCTGTTAGACACTTGTCTTGGATGGTAACTTAAAAATCTGTGTGCTTACTTCTGTGTGAGAGCAGAAACTGTATTTTGTTCCACAGGTTCCTCCATGCACAAAAAAACCTTCCTTAAGAAAGGTTCTTTATAACTGCAATGTAAAGATCATGAGCAAACAGCTGCAAGGAGATGACCATGCAGTTGTAGGGGTGTGTGTGTCCTGTAACTATCAGACTGGTGCAAGCTATTGAAGTGTAGGCAATCCTAGTGTTAGGGCTTCCTGGTTTTACAGTAAGGAAAGCAGGCCCTGTTGTTCCAGTTTGATGAGGAAAAAGTATTTGCCATCTTCCCTATGTGTGTTTTGTGTGCTAGTGTTTTTTTTCCCTCTTCCATACCCAATTTGATTTGTTTGCCCTGTCACTAATGTTTTTACTCTGGCAGATAAGTATTTGGAGATCAGACTTCCCTGAGCACAGATGCTGACAGTTTTGTTGCAATAAAACTGTGCTAGTGCCCTTGTCATAAATCCCAGGCACTAATTTGGAGACTTTAATGTTTTGTGAATTACCCTGTACAATTAAAGTACAATATAAATACCTGCCATGGATTTTGATAAGCACTACAGTCATTGTACTGCCAACTATTTGCTGGCTGCTGTTGGGGTGTTTTTTTCTGCTATTAAATATAGTGAGCAGTATTGCTGTTGCTAGTTGTTAGAAGAAACAGTGAACAGCATTGCCACCAGCACAGCTGTTTAGCTGGAAGTGTATTGTTGTCTCCCCTGAGGGAACGGGACATTTAAAAGATAAGGTGAACTGTAGACAGCAGTAGCATTCCTCTGACTGTGAGGGGCTGACACATCCTAGAACAATCTCAATAGCATCAGAGCTCAGTGCTAAATAAAAATTCAGTAAACCACAGAGAAGTTCTACCTAGAAAATAGCTATGAAGATCAAGTCCTGGCTGCCAAGCTAGTGTGCCAAGATTCTGGTGATTGTACTTGGGGCAGCTGCAGCACTGATGCAGTGTCTCACACTAAGCTAGTGCTCAAACTTTGTGTGATGTGTTTTACTGTAAGTCATGCTGCTGACCACCCCGTGGGTGGGGGCCGAGAGGAAGATGTGGGTGAAGTAGGAAATACCAGACTTCCACATTTTATTAAATAGAAAAGTTGTCAAGGTTTCCAGGCATAGAGCATTGACGTTAGCAATTAAGAATGCATTCAGAGCTAAAAAAATTTGGTGGCAAACCCAAAGTCTGATACCGGTGGGAAGAAGGGCTGCTTGTGAAAACTGATACTAAAGATGCTGGCTTTTGATATGTCCCTTTAGGACAGAACTAACCAATGCCAGTCTACTTGGATTTTCAGTACATCAGCTTCCTAGTGGTTTGGATGATTAGTCTAAAATAAATACTTCTTGCTACTGGAATTATTCTATGGGGACAAGAATAGAAAGATTCTGCTTTCTTTCCTCTGAGGTGACACCTCCTATTTTGCTGTGTAACTACTACCTTCACATATGAAAACTTACTTTTTTTTTTGATTTAATGAAGAATGTTTCCATTTGAAATCTCCAAGGATTTGTTTGTAAAGAAAACTGTATGCTGTTCTCCAAACCTGCTTCTCTGTGAGCTACCTCTGATTGAAGCTTACTTGTATTATCCCCAAGAGAGAAGCTCTTTAGTATTGGGGAAAAGCATCATCTTCCTTTCCAGTTGAAAGAATTATCTCCATCCGTTTGTGCTCTTTTCTGTAATGTTGCATGGCCTTCTTTATCTGCATTGACCAAAATATTGTTTGGTTCCCTGTCACACTGCTGTTGATGTGATACCATCATGCTGTGAAGCAGCTATGTTGAGCCCTGTGATGTTTCTCTTCTGGGCCTTGGAGAAGAAATTCAAACTAGCTTGGTTCTGGGCAGTTCTGCCCGGTCTCAAAATCCTTTTTGCTCCCTTGTACTTCCATCTTCCCCTTTTTAGTTCTGGAGTTAGCTGTTTTCTGTAGAATTCCTGACTCTGTCCAAGAGATATGTGTATTTTATTGCCTTTAACTGGGTGGCCCAATTACTCATTGTTAGTGGCTTTCTTCATAAAGGACTTAATGTAAGAATGGGAAGAAATGTGTCCTCAGTAAACAACATCACTTTAGTACAGAAAAGTGCACCATGTTTGTAATTATGTGGGTTTGATCCTTTTGAAATCTAATTCAAACAATTGGTTGTTTCTCTTGGATTTTGTGTCTTGAATAAATGTAATCTGTTTGCTATTTGAATAAATCTTTCAAATTTCAGCACATGGGGGAGGTCTTCACATTATCTGTCTCATGCATCTAACAAAGATGCTCTGAATTTTACCATTGACTTCTCACCATTTGTTACGTAAAGAATTTAGTCTCCTAAATTGCAAGATGTAACACAGAGGTATGTAAACAAAGAGTGCTGAAGGTGGTGAACTCCCATTCATAATTTTAAATGGATGCAACTGAGTAATTAATGGAAAAATAGTCATATTATTAAGGAAGGAAGAAATATTCTTTTACCATTAGAAACTGGCAGTCTTAAAATAGTGGCACATTAGGGGGAAAAATACTAAACTACTCCTTTAAATGTCTCATCATTCCTTATAGTCCAGAGAAAAATTGTAGAAATAATACTTTGGTCAATATGTTTCTTATATATTGGCATGCTGTGCCTCAGATCATGTCTTATCAAAAGTTATTTAGTTATTTGTCATGAGTGAGTTTTACAAAAGATACACATTGAAAATCTGTCCTAATATTGAAATATTTTTGATTAAAAAAAAAATCTATGCTTCATATGTCATGCTATTGAGGCTTTAAGTTTCTACCTCCTGGCTGATTTGATTTATTACTAACTTTTATCTGAAGGATATAAATAAGGCTAGAATTGTGTTAAGCCTTCATCTGAACTGCACATTTCTTTGATATAGGATAACGAGGAAGCAAAGCATTTTCCCATGGCACTTCCTTATTGAAAGTCCTGTTTTGCCCTGTGGAGATGCATGATTTTTTTCTTTTGTACACACACACACTCCTGCTATTCTACAGGATTCCACAAAAAATTTGCAAGTGTCTTTTAATTAAAAAAAAAATTGTGTCAGGGCACAGCATATGCAAAAAGTATTTGGCTTTCCTGCATTTGTTACCTGTGGTACAATGAAACTGCAAATATCTTATTTCACTTGTTAGCTAAACTACATGAGCTACTTCAGGTATTGTAATCAGTGAAATATCTTGCCTAACTTTCATCTCTCATTCCCTGTAATGTGTGACAGTTTTCTGCCATGATAATGTGAAATTTTAATTATAAAGTATATAGCCAGAAGGAATTGGAGGTAACTGATATATGGTCCAGTTTTCCAATGGAACAGCTTTCCCTGCAGATGAAGTCAACTGAGTATTTCAATGTTGTGCCTAACTCTCCAGAGGTCTGATAATTACTGTTTTTCTTAAAGCATCGGATTGTTGGGCTGTACCCTTAGTGATACTTCATAGTACATGGACAAAGCTTGGATGGCCTGAGGGAGGCAGAAGACCAATTCTTGCTGGGGTCTGATTGAAGAACATTAAACTATTGTCTGAGAAAAATCTTCACTAAAATGATTATTCTGATATTTTGGCTTCCCAGTGGAAGATTGTTTTTGCAACCAATTTTCCAGACTTTGTACCATTTCCTATATTATATTTTTCCCAGGGTAGAGGGAAATGAAAGATTCCTCAGTGAGCAGAATAATAATTTCCTAGAGCAGCAGCAAAATCAAGAGAAGTGACTGTTGTCTAACCCAGTGGTGTAAACCTTAGGGAGTAAATGCTGTAGAGATAAGGCTGTTGAATGAGTATCAGCATTTGCTTGTCCCATATGATGACATAGGGTGCTATCTTTTATATTGTTACAAAATGGTCTGTTCTCGCAAGTAACAAGAATTAGGATGAGAAAAAATGGCCTCAAGTTGCACCAGGGGAGGTTTAGATTGGTTGTTAACAAAAACTTCTTTGCTGTACAGGTTGTCAAGAATTGGAACAGGCTGTCCAGGGAAGTGGTTTGAGCCATTATCCCTGAAGGTGTTTTGAAGACGTGTAGCTGAATCAATTAGGGTCATGGTTTGTTGGTGGACTTGGCAGCGCCAGGTTAATGGTTGGACTTGATCTTAGAAGTCTTTTCCAACTTAAATGATTCTATTCTTCAACGATTTAAAAAAAGACAAGGAATAAAACAACTTTCGTTGTCTGAGAAAATTCTGACTGGTTTGGAATAAAATTGTGGAGGAGGGGACACCTTGACGTCCTGTCTTTCAATACCAAGGTTTTTGTAGCCCAGGCAGGTGTTCTTGACATTGTGAGTGAGATATACATACATGACCTAACTTCAGTGTTAAATCTGACTCGTTAGGCAAGTGCTTAGGGTATAAATAATGAATGAGCTTTAGATGCTGTGGCTGGACTACTGACCAGTCAGCAGGATAGGAAGGGGAGCACCAGCTTTTGAATTTGTAGAGTTTGTAGCTTCCTGTTTGTAATCACAATAGCTGAAAAATATCTATAATAAGTTTGTAAGAAGTTGTTCGATGTATAGAATGTGTTCACTTATGGTGCATTTTTTTCTAACATAAATGGATTTGAAATTCTAATAAACGTTGAGGCTGGGTTTGGATACTGAATACTTGTGCTCAGCTGAGTCAGTCAGCTAAAGTCTTTCTAGTACCTGAGCTAGCATCACCACATCACTGTGCAGCTCTCTGGTAGGCACAACTGAAGCAGCTTCAAGTTGGATATTATCCTACACAGTACAGCATAATGCACATACTCAGCTTGGGTTTGGGTGGGATCTTACGTGTGTCCCCATAGCACTCTCTGTGGGCCACCAGGAACTGTCTCAGCTCCTGAAAGGTCATTCATCCAACTTGTTGTTGCTGACTCCAGATCTGTGGCATGTCTGAAGTGTGACTGCACCCACTGCTGCATGGTGGTATCTTTCTGTAAGGGAGTTAGCTAAAAACATTCACTGGAACAAATGCTCAACAGTTAGCATTTTTGAGCCAGAAACAGTTCATTGAAAAGTCCTAAGCCTGTCAAGTGTTCTCTAATCTAAACTAGAAGTTGTTGGCTTCCCACTTGATTTCCTAGTGGGTTTGTCCTCAAGAAAAACCAGTGCCAAACAGCAACAGATTTTTGGTCTGAAACTTTGTAGTTTGGAAGCTCCTTTCACATCTGTTTATATATCAGCAAAAGGAGCTCACAATATTAAAGAAAAAATGCTTTTATAGTCTGCCAGAAGTAATCTTGGCGTTTGAGACTGATATGGCTTTACTCTTAGCTTGGATAGAATTCATTCTTGCTTCTGGTAAAAAAAAAAATAATGGATGTAATAAATATTTAAATTGCAACAAGATGATAAAATGCAAACATAGAGATCCACATCCTCCCTCTTTGCTAGTTGAAAGAACTCTTCTGTTGAACTGTGCACCATATTCCATCTTAAAGGAATTTGTTTCCTCTAATTCTCCAGTAACTTTAAAAGTTTAATACTGATCGAGAGATGTCTTTGTGTCGGACATGGGTGTCTTCCTGATGCTTCAAAATGCCATATGAACACTTCAATTTGCTGCTACCATTTTCAGACTGGCAGGTGGAAATGAAGGCTTATTCGGTTTATATTTCACCTCCCTCTGAACCGTCCTATGTTGTGATGTTGACGGTCACTGCTGAACTACTTTACTACATTTTTATTTTAAACTAAATCTGTGGGACACTGGACCTCTTCTGTATTTGTGGTTTCTCTCTACATCCTTTGTGTAGAAGGCCATTCACACTCTCCTTTTACTTCTTATACACAGTGGGCATATATATATATATATATATATATATATAAAGTTCAGTAGTATTTGAAATTTTTTTCACTTTTTTCTTTACTGTAAAGCATATAGAATTTGGTCATGGTACTGCTGATGTGTTCTTGCATTTTGTGTGTTCTGACTGGTTAACACAGGCAGGGAATGACATGTGATCTCTAAAATGTTTACAGAGAAAGGAGAAAAAACACATTTGTGAGGTGAGTGTGTCAATCCAACCTATTAGCACATTAGCCTGTGGTTTATTTTGCTTTTTGATTGGTCACAGTGATATTGTGTCACTGCTGCAATAGGTTTCTCTCTGGTGCAATAGGTTTTTCTTTGGTGTGAAATATTTTTTTCATAGTGTCTCTCAAGCTCCCCTAAACTGCAGCAAAAGAGGATGTATTTCTTCCTTGCCAACTAGTGTGGCTCCTCTGCCTTCTGTGCTTTCATTATGTTGCTTTGCAGTTATTTTACCCAAGGAACCCTAAAGCACCTCCAATTCTCACTTGTATTGAATGTTTGTGTCAATGATTCTCTGTAGCTGACCACAGGGACAAAGCTGTAAAATCTGTCTTTGTTTGGCACTGTGCTAATTTTCCACATGAAGAGATAGATCTAGGAATCACAGCACCAAATTATACTGAATTCTAACTAATCTCTCCTCTTCACCCTTGCCCCCCTTCCTGAATACAGGAGTATATATCCTGAGCATCATTACTGGCGTGCTCATTAGTTACTTACAGCAGGCAAATACAGCTTTGGTGTGCATGGCCTGTGACTATAGAAGGACTTACTCCCTCCTTGCTCTGTGTGTGCTGTTCCCAGAAGTTTGCCTTGCTGTCGATCCTTGAGGCACTAAAGCTGTGTCTAGAGCACTGAGCACCAGCCTGGAGGATGTTGTGAGGATTTGGTTTGATTTGGGTCAGTTGTCTTTTTGCGGGGTGGTGATGATACTTTGAGGTACTATTCTCCTTTGGGAGGGGGAAAAGGGTCTCCAAGTTTGCTAAAGCCAGTGACTTCTGCACCCCTATGCCATGGCAGTGAGAGGGGCAGGCATTCAGGTTTGCTTGTGTAAGTATATTTTCTGCTCCTCTTCTTCTTGTCCCCTCCTCCTTCTCTCCCACTTTGGAGCTGAGATGAGGATAGTAGAGAGATAACCAGCAGATCAAGGGAAATGATCCCCTTTTATTTGCTTGGTTAGTGTCCAGTTTTGGCCGTTACAGGAAGAGGCCAGTTAATGGGACCGAGGCCATCAAGAAGGCTGAGGCAGTGGTTGCCCCAGGAGGAGAGGCTGTGAGGCTGGGGCTTATTCAGCCTGGGGAAGGGATAGATCTGCAGGAGCAGCAGCAGGTCCTAGTACCTGTGGGAGGTGACAGAGAGGTACAGCTGAGCTCTTTGCAGCATGGTGGGAGAATAAGAAGCAAAGGGCATAAAAGGAAATGAAAGAGAAAGACACTTTTGCTGTGAAGATGTAGTTTTTCAGCTAGGACTGTGTGAGAGGTGGTGAGCATGACACACCATTTTAGTCCATTTTCCACTGTATTTCTGATGCTTTGTCTCAGTATACCATGTGCCTCTCTTGCATGTGACTTCACTCCTTTTTGAGTGTGTGATTTGCTGTAAGTTGCATATCCTTTTTTAAAGAAGAAACAACTCTTGTAACAGTTTCATACCTGGTACCTGTCCATGTAGCTTCCTGCCCGGCACTTAAAACCAAATTTTTCAGTAGCTGCTTGTACCCTCTTTTGTGTTTTTGCTTTTCCATGATATAATTAAGATGGCTGATGTGCAACTCCTATTTCTCCAAATCTCTGCTTTTATATGATAGAAGCTGATTTGCTTTTGCCAGTAGCTTATGTCTCTTTGTACTAAACTTTTTAACAATTCTGGGATTTATGCAAGCTTTTTTTAAGGTGTCAGATGGAGTTTATGAAACCGGCTGGTACAAAGAAATGTCACTTGAAATTTCTGGTAACTTCCTCTGACTGCCTTCTACTAAGGTATTTCATGTTTTTCCTGCTGGTATTAATTGCACACAGCAACTCAGTCTTGTCAATGGCAACTGACATAAATGGTGTTTTACATTCTATGGACTTCCAAATGTAATTTTCTGGTGCTTTTGCTCTCCTTTGTGCAGCAGTCCTGCACTTGATTTGCTCTTCCTCCTCTGCTAATCTGCTTGCAGATGAGACTTGTTTGTTGTGAGCTGCATCTCATTTCAAGATTTAGCTTTTCTCACTAACGAGCATTGTTTCTGTTCTTCCTGCATGATTTCTTCTTGTGTGAGATTGGGAAAGAAGGTCTTGTTTGGGTGACAAAGCAGGCTGTATGTGACCTAGCTACCAGAATACCTATGGGCAGAGTGTTTCATGTCTGAGGCTGTATTTTTTGCATTGTGTCTGTGTGGGTTGAAAACTTGTAAGTGCTGCATTTAGCAGAAGAAAGGTGGTTTCAAAGCTGTTGGATAATTAGGAATAAAATTCTGGATTATTTTCTCATGACAGCAGATATTTCATATGCTGATTACAGTTTGGGGCAGTATGATTTAATCTTAAACAGATTTTGAAAAATGAAAATACATGTATTCTGGTTCCCCTTTACCTCCCACTTTCTATATTGTTTAATGGTTTAAACAAGTGCTTTCAGATTTCTGTGATTTCAAGGCAAAGCAAATCTTTATTTTGGGTTAAAAATTTATGGAAATAAGCATTTCTTGCATCAGAACTTTTTCTTCACAAGCATGCTTAAGCTTCTAAGCCATAGCAGAGTAATGAGGTTTATTGCGGTGTGCCATGTTGTAGACTTATTTAAGTTCCTAACATATGGATCTAATTTTATATCTTGATGGCAGAGAGAGAAAGAGAATATGCAAAAAGGTGTTACTTTTTCACTGCTCTGTTATTGGAAGGCAGTGAAATAAAAATAAAGGCACAGTAAGTGCAAGGGTGATGTGCAGTGGGTAATATTCCTTTTGGCCTCGAATGTTTTATACAGAGCTTTTTTTGATGCTGTTGAAAGTAATGCATGGTAATTAAAATGCGATGATTTTTCCCTTCTAAGTAAGCATATACATTTTATCAAAAGGCAATTGGATGATCTTAGGTAAATTAATTTTCTGCATTCAGAGGTGTTATCTTCTCCCTGATTCATGCGTTGCTATAGCAACAATTGACTTCACAAGGCCTGACTTGGCTCCCAACGAAATATGAAATACCCTGGTTTATATTTTTCTGGTGTGAGTTATGGAGGTGACTTTGGTAGCAGTAGCTGAATCTTTATACCATGATTTTTCTTTTTTAAATTGAAGATAAAACTGTTTGTTCCCTAAGTTGAATATATTCCCCTTCTTCTGTGTTTACATTTTTACAGTATTTTTATTAGTGTGACTAATCGAGAGTGTTATAGCATACAAAATACAGTTGTGATTTCTAAAAGATGATTCTAAAAAGGGCAATGGCTAGTTTTAAAATATGTTTTTTAATTTTAAGATGTGCATTCACTTCTATCAGTCTCAAAACCAGGCATCAAATGGCAAAAAAATGGATGTCATTTACAAGCATGCAGGTGTTGGGAATCCTAATTTAGGATCCTGCCAACTATGCCAATTGCTTATGTATCCTGATTTAGGACCCTGCTGATTACACCAATTGGTCATAAATGAGTGATTTATGGTTACTCAAAGAATCACCAACAAAGGTATTAACAAAAATAGCTTTAATACGAATTTATAAAAGTGTAACTTAACAAAGTTCAATGGCAAGGTTCACTCTATTGCTTATTACATGGATGAAACATGTAAAGGAAAATCAAGTTAGAATTGATTTAGAATGATTTACAGAGACTAAAGGTACAAAAGGGTGAAGGAGGCCCTCCCGTTGAGTCTCAGGGTTGAGGGGATGCCCTTGTTTTCTAAGCTTCTGATAGAACTTAGGTGCAGCTGGATCCAGTCTTGGTCTCAGACTTGGAAAACTGTTTATATCTAAAGGAATTAACTACATGGATTTCATTAATTAGTTTAGCATACTACTAATCAATAATTTACAGAACATCTACTGGGAATAGAGGATCTCTCTGCCTTGGGTAAGGAAGGATCTCTGTCTCACTAAGGAGTCTCAAACCTTGAGAGTTGTCCCAGCTCAAAGGGAGTCACTGGTATGCCACCCAGTTGCAATTTAGAGAGAAGCTGGGTAGGACTCAGTCAAAGATCTATTGTTCACAGAAAGGTCTCTGTGCCTCAAGGAGCGAGCTCGAGAGGTGTCCCAGCTCAGGGGGAGACAACTGTCATGCTGCCATGCAAGGGAGAGCTCAAAGTAGGCTCACTTTGGGCTGTTGTATTTACGCAATAGAGTGGTTGGCTCGTAGTCAAGCTGTATACAATGAGAAAGGTATTCATGAGACTCCCCATACCCTCAGTTTCATTTGTTCCTTGATAAATGAGTCTTGGGAAAACCACCTGTTATTGATGCGTAAATTGCACTTTCAGGATTCCACTGATATAGAATCATGGAACGGTTTGGGTTCTTCAAGATCATCTCATTCCAATGCCCCTGCCATAAGCAGAGACACCTTCCACTAGAGCAGATTGTTCAAAGCCTCATGCAACCTGGCCTTAAACACTCCCAGGGCCTGGGCATCCACAACTTCTCCAGGACACCTGTTTCAATGCCTCACCACTCTCACATTAAAGACTTATTTCCTAATATCTGATATCAACCTACCCTTTTCCAGTTTAAAGTAGTTCCCCCTTGTCCTATCACTACATGTTCTTGTAAAAAGTCCCTCTCCAGCTTTCTTGTAGGCCACTTTTCAGTGTACTGCTATGCACTGATGCTCACTGTGTCAGTCTGGTACTTTTTGGGTTTCTTGAGGGAGTTCTTGGCTCAGCTACAGCTCAGACCTTAACCTCCTTGGGATCCTGTACCAAACTACTGCTGTTTTGCTTAAAGGGATCAAGTGCATGTGTCACACTCCACCCCATGACCACAGTAAACTCAGTTTATGGACTTAGAGTGGTAGTACAGTTACCTCTTACTTCTTGCCATAGGTCATAAATACGTGGTGTATTGCAGATCAGTGGTAATAGTTGATAAATTCTGTCAAAATTAATGTGAATTAGATATTATGTTGGCACACTCTCAGATCTGCACTAAGCAAATAGCTTTTAGTGTAATATATTACTCTTAGTTATGTTTGGGGATTCTTTCTCATGAACAAGGACTATTTCATTTGTCAGGCACCTAACCTTTACATATGAAAAGTTTGTAAGTAATAAACATAGTATTATTAGAGCTTATGAAATCACAGTTGGATGAAGCATGATTTAAAGTACCTGTTGCTGTTTGTGACCATCTGAATAAAGTATCCCACAAATGATGTCCTACATCTTTTTTACGCTTTCCAGAACATAGTGTATCTTTGCATCATGATGGGTACAAGATGAGTGCCCACTCCCCTAAAAAAGTAAATAGGTCACGGTCCTAGGGCAAAGAACATGGAAATGAAAATAAAATAAAACAAACAGCAATACTCTTGACTGAGGTGTTTAAAGTGGTTAAAATGCATTCTTGGTAATCTAGTGTTATATTAAAAGCATAAATGATATTTCATGTTTGTATGTACATGTTCTTTAAATAACTTAAATATGTTGTAGATTTACAAAACAAGGATTGGACTATTGTCTAAAGAAAGTATCCAGTGTATCAGTGTAAGTTCTGACTTCGAAATGTGAACAAAATATGATCTCAAGGAAAGACCTTTTTAAAATTGAGTAAAATTCTTATCCCACTAAAATGTACTTTCATCTGGAATGCATAGAGTGAAATAATTTTCTTGCTCTTTGTAGGTCTCTACTGTGGTAGAGATACTACTTACCTCGAGTATTGTGTACAGTTTTGGGCACTGCAATATAAGAAAGATATTAGGGAGTGTCCAAAGGAGGGCAAAGAACATGGTGAATGGCCTTGAGGGGGAGCTGGGTGAGGAGTGGCTGAGGTCACTTAGTCTGTTCAGCCTGGAGAAGAGGAGACTGAGGGGAGACCTCATTGCAATTACAACTTCCTCCTGATGGGAAGAGGAGGGGCAGGCACTGATCTCTCCTCTGTGCAGACCAGTGACCGGACCAAGGGCCTGAAGTTGTTTTGGGGAGGTTTAGGTTGGATATTACACAAAGGTTCTTCATCTGTAGAATAACTGGGTGCTAGAACAGGTTCCCCAGGGAAGTGGTTACAGCACCAAGTCTGACAATGTTCAAGAAGTGTTTGGACAATGCTCTCAGGGACATGGTGTGACTCTTGGGGATGGTCCTGTGCGGTGCCAGAAGTGGGACTTGATGATCCCTGTGGGTCCCTTCCAACTCAGCGTGTTCTGTGATTCTGTGAAACTCACTGAACTGTGTAAATAAAATAACCTAAAGTATCACATACTCTGAAAAATCACAAGGCAATACATATATAGTAGTGTTGGCTATTTTGTTTTCTTAATGTGTGCATTAAATTTCCCAGCTTTATAGAATTTTTGTCCCTCCCCCTTCAGTAAATAAACAGTGATTCACACTGGATTCTTCATGGACTGTAGATTACAGCAATAGGATTTTCTTGTGGAAACGTATTTAACCATCAAGTGATACAGGAGCGGGTGGAAATATACTTCACCCTTGCAGAATTAAATATCTTCATTGTTTCTGTAGGGAAAGTATATGTCAACAGTGAAAGCAAGAAAGAAATAGTAAAAAAAAATATACTTTGTACAAAAAAGCTTTGAGAGCAGTGTACTTATGGATTGCTTTTGTGTAGTCTGAATATTTGTAGTATTAGCTGTATGTCAGCCAGCTGTGCATGATACGTAGTGACCAGTCCTCAAAGGATTTTTAGCATTATTGGTGTATAATATTGTGCAAAATAGAGCCATACTGGCATGTTGTAGTGAGGAAAGCTCCCTTTACATTATCAGGAGCTTGGACCCCTTGCCAGAATGTGTGTCATGTTATAGCTCATCAGTAGAAGAAATTCAGTCCTCATGACCCCTTAACACTAGCTTTCAAATAGCAAGAGACACCATGGACATTGCAATGTCCTCTCCCCTGTGGAGTTTCCTGGTGAGATCAATTAGTCAAGGGTTTTAGTGATGTGAATCACTATACCTTTTGGTGGGAAAGCATACTTGGTTCTCCTTGAAACAGTAAGTCCCAATAAAATCATAGTTGTATGAATACATAGTAAATATACATAGTATATGTATGAAATATACATAGTAGTAGGTATAGGAATAAACAGTGTTGTTACCGGTGCTTGAGAAAGACAAGTGGGGATGGGGGGGAACATAATCTGGCATGTCAAGATCAAATAAAAAAGCTGAATCTTGCCTGTATACCTAGATGGTAGGTATGTGGTCTGCCTGCATGCTTAGTTTCCAGTAACGTTAATTCAAGCTGAAGACATGATTTTTCCCCTTGAAGCTTTTGCTTTAAATCCTCTGGGATTGTGCATATTCACAGTTGCTCTCCAAAAGGTTGCATAGCCTTAAAGTATTCCCATTCAGTTATAGATGTCTCTTTGGATATTTGGATGTGGCTCTGACAGACTAGGTACCATTGTCCATTCCTGACTGACTTATTTTCTCACTTTACTTGGAAAAAGAATTTTTTCCTGGCTTGTGAATGACTTTCAAGTATCGTGGGTTACTATCCACCCACCTTTATTTTATCAATCCATAAACTGACAGTACTATAAATGGATTTAATAAATTAAGTTTATTACTATTTCCTAGCTGAGACCAGGTAATGGTAATCAATCAGTCTGGGGTGACAGAAAGCAAGATGCTGTAACAAATGGCAAAACTACGTGTTCTTGAAATTGTTAGTAAAACCAAACTAGCTTACTTGATGTTTGTATGTCCAAGTTCACAGCAAATTGCATTATCTTTCAGGTATTTGAAGCTCCTTTACATCCCTCACAGAAGAAAGGCTAAACCTGTAATTTATGTGATGTGCTTATGAGGCAACTACCTTGCATGAAGACTAAGTATGCATTTAACTGATGTTTTGCAACTTTTCACCAATTATCAACAGAAATAATATGAGTTCTAGAATAGATTTTTTCCATTAATATGTCATTATGAACTTATAACGGATACTTTAATTAGGCAGTGTTTTGAGTGGGAATATTTAACTAGATTAAAATTGGGACAAATACATTCAACATGCTCAGTAGCACTTACTAAAGGCTTATGTACTCAGTAAACAAAAGTAAGCACAAAATTTTGGCTTTTATAATAGAAATATAGGCTTTCATAAGTTTCTGCTGAGATACAGACATTGAGATAATATGCTGGCTTTTGAATGCTGAAACACTTTTGGTCTGCTCACACATATACCTTTTGGAAGAAAGTGTTTAACTACTTTCCAGTCAAAACTCCCAGATGTTTTCTGGATGTGAACAGCGATCATGCTGGTGTTTTCTTCTAATCTGTGAAGAAAATGAGTACCTGAGTATTGCAATGCCCATGAAATTAAAACTTTGAGTTTGGGTCAGGGATCTTTTCACTTGCTGTTACAGCTTTCCAGTAAAGGAGGTGAAAAAACTTATTTTAATTTTTTCATTTGATCTGTGCCAGGAATAATTTTCAAGTATCTTTTAAAGTTCCTAATTGGGTTTATGTCTTTTTTACTTAATGTACTTTGGAACCTTGAGCAGTAAATTGGACTGAACCCAAATTTTCTCAAACTTTTTTTATTTGTCAATATCTGGTAATATTCTTAATATCTTATGCCTCTCTATGGCACTGTGAATGATATAAAACTTTCTTTACCTACTCTACAGGGTTCTTTCTCCAGGTACCCTTTACCTTTTCTATTTACTCTGTCATCTACTGAAACAAAATTGTATGGGGCCCATATGGGCAAGGGCTTAATATACCCGCAGGAGGCCAAAATTAACAATCATGAAGATGGTAACAAATTGTGGAGATATCCGACTGTGGGACAGAGATGGCCTCTGGAATAATCTGCTAGTCTGTACAACAGGTTTTCTCCTCCAGTGATCCTTCAGCTCATGGTAGAGAGTGGGGTTTGGAAGTAGGATATTTGTTTTGGACTTAAACTTTTCTCCCTGCTAGTTTCTTTCCTATCGGCTCTAGTATGTTTTCCTCCTTCCCATAGGCATATACTTCCCATGTGAGCCCAGTGGAGCCATTCCACACAGCAGGGCATGACCCTTTCTATGACATCTGATTACGGGATCAGAGAGAGGTTCAACCTCTGTACCATGGCCAGAAAAGTGCCTCTCATACAATAGTGCCAGCAGGCTGTATGTTCAAGTTTATTCTATATATGAAAAAGGACTGTGAGAGCACTGTGTGGGCTGCTTTGGTGGAGGAATAATTTGCTACCCATGAAGCATAAGGATGGCAAATTAAAATCACATAAGTAATCTTAATTATGGAATTGCATAATTTTTCAGAGCCTAAATCTGCCAAGGCAGTATTCTGTTGAAGTAAAATTCTGGTAATATATGTACAAACCAATACACTTACTTTTATAAGGATTCACAAAATAAGAGAGTCAAGAAATGTTCAGGGAGCTGAAAAATTGGTGCCAGTAGCAGGTACTCTGATTGCTAATACAGGTGAAATCTTTGCAAATGTTGTCTATAATATAAATTACTCCACTAATACATATACACTGTGCATACAAGTACACAGTTTAGAAAATATGTGGTTGAACAGAATATTGATGTATTAATCTTTTTCTCCAAGATTATTCTGAATAGCTTTATTTTTGGGCATTGTTTTCATGTCAGCTTCTCACCCTTGTAACTCTGTGTTAGCTTAGCTGTGTGTTTCCCTAATGTGTTCGTGCACCAGAAATACTCTCTGAGCTGCTTCTGCTAACCTATCAAAATTTGATTGCTATTTCTAATCAGGTGAGATTAACAGCACTGTTTTCTTACCTAAAAAAGAAATCTCAAGTGTGCCCACTGAAAAACAACAAGGGTCTCTTCTGGAGTAAAGAAATGTAAAAGGTAAACAAGGAGAAAAGTACTCACAATACCTCATAAGTATAGGGGTTATCATTTGTTTTTGGTGCAAGATTTTAGGTGGTGTCACTGCACTGGTTTATTTTCTTCAGCCAGCAATGCCCAGAGGGGCAGTTGCCATGCGGCAAGGGGGGAAGGGACACACAGCAGAAATGGGATGGACCAAGCCTCCCAGGATGTTATGACAGTCCCATTTGCTTAGCAGTTATGTATCCATTTGTGGTTCATTAATTTTGATAGCATCCTAGCTTCTTCTGTCAGTTTCCCCAGAAAAAAACCTGGTTCATTCAGGGTATTGTACTATGAGATGACTTCATGTTCAAAGTTCATTGAAACAATTCTGTGTCACCTCTGTGCTCCCCCCTCCCTCAAGTGCCTTCTTTTTAGGGTATTTGTAAAGCAAAATTTTCCCATCACATTTCTGTTTGTCTAAAAAGATTTTCTGGTAACAGGTTATAGAGGTGTGTCTTGTGTGTTTTTTTGTTTGTTTGGTTGGTTTTTGTTTTGTTTGTGTTGTTCGTTTTGGTTTTTTGTTTGTTTGTTTGGTTTTGTTTGTTTTGTTTTCCTGCTGGCATATTTGCAGGGAAAAAAGATTAAGTTTGCATGCTGTTCTCAGTAGGATTTCTGAATAGGAATAATTAAAAAAACTAAATTGATGTTCAATTTCAGTTTAATTGGCAACCACAGACTTTAGACAGGAAAAAGGACTATTTCAGTCTTCTTTGCTTCTGGCAATGGCAGCCTTTCTGATTATTGTACTTTTTCAACGGCTTTGTCCAGTTTAATTATAAATCTCTAATTAGCAGTACAAGGTGAGTAAATTTTGCTAACAATATATGTTTTTCAGTGGGATCCTAAAGACATTTTGGGAAGTTAATCTACACAGAAGAAATTCTGTCTCCAGTAGTTATTATTTTCAGTGCATCATAAGTAACATTCACATATGGACCTGGACTCAAGAGAGGAATATTTACATTCTATGCTCAGGGAAGTAGTTAAGCTGCAGATTGCAGCAGGACAGAGTGTGAGGCAAAATAGTGCTTTATGCGTACAACAGGTGTATTTTTGCCCTCTTGCACACATGTTGAGTGAAGTTGGACAATAGCAAAAGCACATCCCTTTGAATCCATATTAAGTTTGAAGGTTTTACTGTGGCCAAACAGTGCTGTCACACTGAAAAGTAAAAAGTGCAGTGCTATCAGCTTGGAGTGCCCCCCACTAAATTGGACATTGAGAATAATTAAAGTAGCCCCAAACAGAAACTGCTGATAGGTGTTGGGTATGATCTTTTAAGGTGATTTGAGGTACCACTTTGCCAGCCCCTTCCTTTTTTCTCAGAGCAGCCATCCCCAGCAACTGAGAAAAATGACTTTGAATGTCCTATTGGAAGTGTTAAAATGGCTTTCCAAGCAAGTTCCTGAATAAACCTCCCATTGGACAGAAAGAGTAATAAGGAAAGAATCGGCCCAAAACAAGGACTGAGCAAACACAGGTCTGTGCAAGTATTTGCACCTGCCACTGGGGGAGGCAGTGCAGTCCCTGTGGTGCAATGCCTCAGTTTTTGCTGTGCTTTGACTTAGCATGTTTGTGCCACCATTTTGCAATGCTGTGTTCCCCACAGGGAGGGCAGTGCAAGCTCCTTCTAAGATGATTGTGTTAACTTTTCTTGACCTGCAAACGAGTTGCTCGAATATAAAAGGATTGGGGTAAAACTTTTATATCACTTGCATCTTTTTCCAATGGCACCATAGTTGGTGTAAGAATAAGGGAAGAATCTCTTAGCTAGAGAGGTTCTAGGTTGGGCAGTTGTAAAGGAATAAGCATTCCATTACAACAAGGACATTAGTGTTTCTCTGAATAAAGCTACGTGTTTGTTTGTGGTGATAATTTTAGTGGTTAAAATGTAATTAGTGACTAAATAGGTAAGAGGGAAACAGAAATCTCAGTGGTGTGAGAGGTTTCGGACCCTTGGAAGGATTAACATTTGAGAGTTTGGTGGAATAAAAAATAAGCAATAGTAATTATGTAGTTAATAGGCATCAGGGTCTGCTTTCCATAACTGCTTTTCAACTGATATGTTACAGTTATTGGAGGTATGGTTACACACAGCAGAAACATGAGGGTAAACTTGCAAGTAGGGCAAGGCACAATTAAAACTGAAAATTGAGACCTGAGACATTAATTAGAAAATCATTAACTACCACTCATGATAATATACCTTTGTGTCTTTCCTTTCTTCTATTCTTCCCCTTCTTGAAAAAAAAGTATAAATTCCAATTTATCATTTCATGAAGGAAAATTCAATTATGTTTTTCTTCCATGCAATCTCATAATGACCTGGGATGAGAAAGGATGGGGATGGGGACTGGCTAAAAGGAGATGTTTGAGAGGAGGTTTAGGATAAAGAAGAAAATACTGAGTCTCTGTCAATATAAAGATTAGATTGGGATTAGATTGTTTTCTCTGTAAGTGTGATTTGAACGTGGTTAATTAGACTTGAGGAAGGCTGAAGGAGACAAGTGAGTATGCTCTCATAGTATACAACTGGTTGTTTTGAATTCAGTGGAAATACTCTCTACAGAAAGTGTGTGGAAATTTAGGCATTTGCAAGACTTGAGAAATATAAGAGGGGAGATTTATTATCAGGAACTACAAATCAAAGTGATTTCTGATTCATCCACAGCTGGCAAGCACACTATCTATTATTTCTGATAATACTTTCTTTGGTTTCATGGACAATGTGAATATTTAGTGGCAAAGAAAGCTTTCAGGTTTTCAAGACACTTCATTAACAGCAATGAAAGTAAAATTGAGTAAAAAAATCACCTAATTTGTTGTCTTTCATTTGGTTGGCAAAAAGACAAATCACTATTCCTGCTTAGAATGACAACAAGCTTTCTTCGTTCTCTGAATTGTCGATAATTAAGAAAATAAATGTTCTGAGGTTGATTGTGATTTGGTGTATGTTACTGTGGTTGGGGTTTGAAAATGTTTTGACATCTAAAGAAATTTTCAAGTAAAGTGAGTTTTCTTGTCTGGTTTTCGTTTTTTTTCTTTTTTTTTTTTTCTTTCTTTTTGGGAAGAGTTGCTCATCTTATTTTGTGGGGGAACTATCTACTTAGAGTTGTGGTGCAGTTTTTGTGGTTTTGTTTCTGTTTTTTTGTTTGTTTGGGTTTTTTTTCTTTTTTTTAATGTTAGAAACATGGTGAAATTTGAAAATGCTACCCATCTATTGCTGAATTATTATCAGGTACAGGATGTTCTGCCTCTGACGTGACCAGTTACCATCACCAAAATAGATTTAGGGACCATATAGCTTTCTTGAGGCAGTTGGATGGCACTTCATCACTCCATAAAGGGTTTTGATCACCTTCAAGAGGCCTGTGTTAGAGCTCATAGGGAACACAGAGGTGATTTTCACATGGCTGGAGAGAACATAAAGATGATGACTTCCTACTCTTGTGAGAAACATGGAGCTGGCTGAGCTGGACTGTGGTGTTGTCTCCAGCCATGGCAGACCTGCATGTTCACAAGGCTGGGGGAGAGGCTATGGGGGTACCTGGGAGACCCAAGACTAAATTAGTTAGAGGAGACCAGCCCTTAGTGTCGTTATGTAAAACTAAATATGTTAGTGTGCACTCACTGTAAAGGTGGCTATTAATGCTCCAAGACTATACCACTATTTCTCTTGAAAGCTGTTATTTTCCTACATAACTACACCATGCAGCACAGATGTTAGGAATTTTCTGTGTAATCAGATGATCTGACGAGCATCTTAATCCTCCTTAAGGTACTTTAGAGTTGTGTGGTTAGACCTCACTTGCTGCAATTCATTTTTATATTCATAATTCAGACTGCATGATGTGTTGCTTGGGTAAATGTAAACTTGAAAACAGGGGCACACCAGTGCCCAGAAGATGCATCAAGGCAATAAGTGCCAGAGCCCTGGTGACATGCAGGGGGGTTGTATCCATCTCATCCCAGTTTGCTAAAGAAGAAAGTCTGACTGATTTTTGTGTTTCAGGATTAGGATATAGCAATACCTACTCACATCTATGAAGACTGGGGACACCAGATGCTTAGACAGAATAGGGAATTCCACTTTTGACACAGAAGAATCTCATTGCTGGACCTCTTAACAGTTGTCTTTGCCATATAAATGAAATACTACAAGCTACCAGCTACCAAAGATAGCCGTAAATTGTAGTTTCTATTAACATGCGATTTGTGCAGACAGAAGTCATTATAATGATTCAAAGCTCTAATCATCATGATAATGGAGCATAATTGCTAGGCTCCTTAAAAACTTTAAGACAAAATCTATGCTAATACCATTTCAAAGCTGGCAGCAATTTATTATTTCTATTTTGATCAAACTCCTTATTTTGCAGGGGGGAAAAAGGTGTTTCAATTATGTACTTGAAAAATAATCTTGGGATTGTAGATTCAGGCAGAAAAAATTGGGACATTAACTTTTTTACTTCCTCCCTTTAGTAAATAAAGAACAGTAAATATGCTTTTATTAAAATAGATATTTAGCTATTTTTTATTAAAAATAGGTAATCAAGCTCTTGAAAGAGTTTAATTAAATTAATTTAGTCTTTTTTTTTTTCTGTTGTGCTACTAAAATATAAAGGGGAGAAAAAGCCTAATCTGCAAATAGTCTAATTCTTATTGATCTACTTTCAGTGCTGATCTCAGTTCTTCGAATGCTCTGAAGATATGTATCCTGCACATCTGCTTCAGCACAAGAATTTTTTCTTATATAGAGGTAGTCAATAGTTATGTTTCCTCTCAGGGCAACAGCTCAGATGTAAGGGTGACATTTCACATTAGCCCATCATTGGTCTCATAAATATTCATCCAGAAAATAGGCCCATTCTGCCATGTAAAGCCCTTTCTCAGCACACTTTTATTTTTATACTTTGCTTTCTATGCATACATTAGAACAGAAAAACCACACAGCAATGCTTTGTCCAGTCCATGAAGGTAAATTTACTTTACTATGGGACAGTCTGTTTGAGCTGAAGAACCAGTGCTTTTAGCACCTCTTTTGTATTAGCTAGACAGTACTCTAAAATTGGTTTTGGTTTTCTTTCAAATATCACTTAACGCTCTTTTTCTGAATAGCACCAGGATCTTTGCTCTACTCATTATGTATGATGCTGTGAACTGGTGGCTGTCACTCAGTAAAGCACTTATGCCCTGAATAGTACATGCATTTCTAGATAATTCATGCCCATGATGATTTCTTCCCTGTTTTTTTTTTTTCCTTTCCTTCTTTTTTTTTAAATTTGTATTACTACCACAGGCCTTTTCTGAGGGTATGTATGACCTTTGGTAAAAGAGATCCTTCCCCATATTTGTCAACTCAAACTTCTGGTTTGATCTGTACCATTCATTCTCTTTCACATAGCTTTTCCAGGTGTGTTCAGATATCCCTCAGTTCTATTTTCTGTTTCCTATTTGCTGCAGCCTGAAGAGTTTAAGCAAGTAAATATTTCCCTACCTAATAAAAATTATCTCTTGATCAGTATTTGCATCTCTAGTAAACAGAGACTCGGATGTTAGGTAAGCTGTCCTGATATATAGAGTTACTTAGTTTTTGCAAGGTTTTATAAATACTATCAAGAATTTCTCAACCTTTTCCCAGATATTGCCAGTAACACTGACCCAAATTACTTTGCTCTGTGTTTTATGGGAACATATTTTAAAAAAATAGAGACAATTGTCTGCAGCAAGCTGTAGCCAATATGCTGGGCTTCATAAGCAAAGTTATGTTTGTCTGGGGGACTTTTTCACAAAACATAATTGACGATGACAGCTTGGTTATGAGAAGCTGGTGTATACATCAGTTTAAAAGGTTGTCACCTACTTGATGCATTAATTCAAGTCCTTTGTGCGAGCCAAAGTTCCTATTCCAGGCAGAGCATATGGTCTGTCACTTAGCACATGACATGTTTTTAGATCACTGTGTCTGCAAGTGTACTGGCCCTGAATGTGAATGTACAGGCTTGCCCTGTAGAAGCTGGCACCAATTTATTTTCCATTCAAATAGTTCTACTGTATTGTTGGGACTTTTTATAGCTAACACATGAGAAAAGATGTTCAGGATTTAGCCCACACAGCTCTCCTTTACTACCCTTTGAATTTTCCCTGTGAGAAATGACTTCCATTCATCCGCCAGCTGAAATAACATTCATAGAAGCATAAATGTATGTATACAGTCGTATTTCTCTGTAATAGTCACATTGACAAGTCTCATAACTTCATAGACAATTCACTTGGCTTACTGGTACTGAACTTGATTTTATAAAGATTGCTTAATTCATCAGAGTTAACTAGACTTTACCCAAATAAAGATAAACTAAAGCAAAAACCCAAACTGAAATCAAACTTTAAGGAAAGAGCTGTTTGTTTAAACTTTTGATCAGCAACTGTGAGTAACAGCAGAGAAGTAGAACTTGTGATCAGGGCCATACATGATTTTCTCTGCAGTGCATCAGAATAAGGTCCAAAGTCCACTCATTGATGATGAAAACAAACAAACAAACAAAAAAAAACCCCAACCCAAACAACAAAAAAAACCAAAACAGTAATAGCTGGATATTTGTACTCTGAAATTTGATGCAGTTGCCAAAGCAGATGTACATTAGATTCACTACCTTTGTGTAAAATTAGGTAGGCTACAGACCTAATGGAAAATGCTAAAATCTCCATTCTAAACTCAACATCAAACAGCACGCTGCTCCATGAATGAACCAGGCTATTTACAAGTTAACTGAACTTGCAACCAAGTTTCCCCTTCCCACAGAAGTGTAGCAATTGGAACAAAGTCATCTCCAAGTATAATACTGAAAGTGCAAAGCATGTCTGTTCAGACATTCGTTTGCATTCTGAGTTGTTGCTTCTGCCATTAACCTTATTCCATTTTCTTTCTGTCTGCAGCTATTGATAGGAATGTGCTTTTTTTGTTTTCTCACACTGATTAGCAAATGTCAGCAACAGAATGGGAATATCTGTAGTCATACATGTCCTGGAGCATTTCCTATGCATGTTTTACTATCAGCTATTCAGTTCATTATTTTTTTCCCCCCAGTGATTATCACCATTCACTTGGGAAACAGGAAAGGTATTTTGTGACTTGGGTGAAAAATTGTACACCAGGCTGCTGAATGCTAAATCTTGGGATGAGAAGTTGTGAAAAACACATACGATATGTTTTATCCAGCTGTGGAAACAAGTGTGTTCCCAGACTACTTGAAGGGGCAAGTTGTGGGCAGCACTGATGTAGCTTTTCCACAAAAATGTTCTTCTTTCTAATTCTTCTGGCTACTTTTGTGCCTTAAAGAAAACAGTCAAATGTGAAGTAAAGAAGGATCCAGTGTGATGACTGGTATTCATTTAAATGGCTGATAAATATCCTACTGGCATCTGAATTTAAGTATCAGTACTGTTAACATTTCTATACTCTTCTCCTCTGTTTTTGTTTCTCAAAGCATGTAAAGAAGGAGAGGAAGCACCCTTTCAAATTTGTACCAGCACAAAAACTCACCTGAGCAAAGACCATGTGACAATTGAGAAGTGTAGGACCTTAACATAATGACAGACAAAGAGTGCATCATTGCTTTGGAATCTCTGAAAGAGGTCATGGCAAAGTTGCGCAATGGTATTTAAAAATGGACTTGTAGGAACATAGAATCATCTCTGAAAAGATGTGCCTAGGCCTGGATTGAGGCACAAAATGAAAGTATTACTTGCTCTTGCATGTGTATTTACAGAGGGAAGACTTGTGTGAATCTTGCAACACATTGCAATGCATGCTGAGGGATGTGAGCAGGTGAAGAGATAACTTGACTGTGATGAGGATGTCTCCAGTTTTGTGAGGAATGAATCTGATTTCTTCTGTTTCCTGGTAAAAAAATTAGCAGCCTTGCTAGCTATATTATTTACAGAGAGCAGTTCAACATATGTTCTGATTAATGTTCATTTTGCTTGAGGTTTTCTCTTGTCTCTAGTTTAAACAATGTGCCAAATAAGCCTCAGGTTAGTAGGTGTTAGTTTTGCAGGCTGTTGCACTGAAAACTCTTGCATTTGAAATTCGCCTGGAACCTCTGGGAGACAAGCATGTTTCTGACTTCAGAAGAAGAGGAGGCAAATGCAGGAATAAGGTCATAGACTGAGCAATCAAAGGAAAACTGGATGGCCCTTTTCTATCTCTTAAAGTAAAAAGCACTCTCTCTGGCTTTGACTCTAGCTGCCTTTTTAAGTCTCTGAGTTTATTGTTGACATGAGAAGGGATAGATTTAGCTTGGCATAATGCACTGCAGAAAATAGCTTTCGTGTCTCACTGTTTCTGTACTTGCATGGGACAGTGAGAAGGTGACTTATACTGTCAACAACTCTGCTCAGCTGCAGTTTAAAAAAAATCCAATATTTAAAATACATGTTAATCACTGATTTCTGTCAGTGTTGATTTCATTATCACCTGAGCTACTTATGAAGGCCAGACTTAATAATTTATCTTGGGAAAAAAGTTCTGCTCAAGGGGCAATAGCATGTGGGAGATGTTCATTGTGTCCTAATTTACAGTGTCAGCGGACACGTATAAGGGTGCAGTGTGTAAGCACTGGGAATAGGATTTGGTGATTTGAACCAGTTTCTCAGGCTGTGTATCTTTATTTTAGAGGTTTTGCCGCATATGAATTTCATTCTGTAGTAGTTGGAGACTGCTCTATTTGTTTTGAAGGGTGGATGGAAGCTATCACAAGCTCCGCAGCTGCCTCTCCAAGGAGCTGAATGGGTACCTGAGTGGTGCAATGCTTCTTCTCAATTTAGGCTTTTCTTGGGAGTGTGTATGTGCTATAGTGCGACAAATGTAATTAGGAGTGGCTTATTCACTGAACAAAAGGAGTATGAATTCAAGGATGGAAACATGAGGCAACCTTGTAGAAATGGAACTGAAGCATAAGGCTTAGGCCTAATTTAGGCCTAGTTAATTATATTCATAGTAAACACTATTTAGAATTGCTCATGAATGTGAGGGGTTTTTGTACAGGGAGAGGAAGAAGTTTTTAAAATCTTTGGTGGCTTATATATCTAGGTTTATTATTATGAGCTTAGAATAAATAAGAAAAAATGCTCTAGGAGGAACTCTGATCTGCCTTCACAGTAGTGCAGTTCCATCAATTACAGTAGGCTTTGTGAGAGAGAAATCAATTTAAAATTAAAGCACTTCTATTTATAAAGTGCTCTTTGAACAAGGGCGTCTGCATTGAATGAATCTTACAATGTCTAAAATATAATAAAAAATTCCCCGTTGAAAACATTATACAGGGTTGTTGGAATAATTTGTTCAAGGCTGCAGATCAGAGGTATCAAGAAACAATATTCAGTTCACTTTTTTGAAGTGTTCTGACTGCAATTGTCTCTAACACACTTGACTGATACTGCTAGAATAAGGTAAAAAATAAGTGTGAGAAGAAAACAATCGTGAGAAAATCAGTGAGCTGCTTTCACTATTTTATCTTGGTACAATAATGCTAATATGAAGCAATCATTGCTTTCAGGATGCTATGTTGGATTAAAACTGGAGTAAAGAAAAAAAGAAGTAAAAAGTCTGTTGGCAAAGACTGAGTAAACAGTAAACCACTACTCCTCTCATCTTTTAAAAGTAAAAAATCCCACCCACTCCCCAGTTCTGCTAGTCGTATCTTTGTGTATGTGTAGGTACAACTGATTCTACATCCGTACAGCTGCTGAAGAACTGCAGTTTCCATTCTGCAGAATGAATTTGACAACATTTCAAGACTTGATTTTAACCTAGATAGGACAAAAATCTTTCCAGAGAATAGAAAACATGTTGCTTCAAGCTAGCTTGAAATAATTCCCTATTGCCATCAGCTTTAGTAGCAAGACCACTTGATAGTTTTAATGCATCAGATGCTGCATCACGATTCACCTTTATGGACTGACATCTTCAGACTCGTTATTATCTCCCATCATTTGCTGTTGCTCCCATCATAGGACTTGGTGGTTCAGTCAGGGAGATAAGTTTGGTGCCAGACAGGGGAATATATCTTTGCCAGTGGGGACAGTCTACAGAGAAGAATGAGATAAGAGTTCCTTTGGCATTTCTAGCAGAGGTAGATAGATCTTGAGTAACTGTGAGATAAAATGGCAGATGAAATTCAATATAGATGATGCACCCTGGGGGCAAAAATATCTTAAATAAAACACTGGGCTTTGAACAGACTGTTACTGCTCAAGAGCAAGATATTTGTGTTGTCCTAAATGACAGCATTAACTTTACTATCTTGTTTCAGTCAAAAAAAGTGAATTGAGGTTTAGAATTACTGGAAAAGGAATGGCATGCAAACCAGAGATCATTATTAGACCACTGTATAAATCTGTAGTTCAGCTGCATCTTAAAAACTACATGAAGTTCCGAGTCTTCCGTCTCAAACTGGACATTATAGAATCAGAGAAGAGTCAAGAAGAATGTAAAAATGGTTGGAAGGATGAAAAAACACTTCCACGAGATAAAAAATAAGGTGCAAAAGGGTTGTAGAGGTAGGTGTGATGCAATTAAAAGTTCAAGGAGTTATGAGGAAATCAAAGAGGCTAAATAGCGAATAACTGTTTGGTTGTCTCTGTATAAGAAATGATAGGAGTCATTTAATGGATGGTTGGTTCTTCACACTATATGTAATTGGATTGTAGAACTCCTTGCCACAGGATTTAGGGCGATAAAAAGCTAAATAGAAAAACAAAACCCCAAAACATACATCCTACTGGACAGTTCAAGGAGGAAAAAAAATAAAAAAATCACTTGACGGATATTAAAGTGCCACTGCTGGACCCAGAAGATGACTTCGAGATAAGTTACTACTTACCCTATCCTCCTACAGTTCCCTTTGCATTTACTATTGATCATGCTGAGCTAATTGTATATTTGCTACTTTAGTAGTGCACTGTTATAAAAAAAATCCATATTTTTAAATGGAAAAATAAACTCAGAAGGCTTTGTATACAGCTTCACTTATGCTTCTTTGATTTCAACAGTATTAACAGCTGTGCTCTGTAATCCTGGGATATCCTGATAGTAAGAGCAGGAGTGGAAATGACTGAAGTTTCTTGACCTGTTGGCTCACTGAGGAATTAAAGGAGATGCCATAAAAATGCAGGAGTTAAAAGGTGAGCAGCAGCATTTTCCCATATGTTGGTGCATGACTTTTTATGTTTTGTTTTGCTCTGAACACAAGGCTTATGGGGGCTTTGCAAGGACTTTGTCACCAAAGAAATCTCTGGTCCTCTTTTCAGAGAGAGGCAGCAGTTTCTTTCTTTTAGAGTTACCAGCCTTCCAGCTGCAGAGTGGTTGGACTATCCACTAATTGGGTTTTAGAGAGCCCAGTTACAGAACTTCTATCAAAAGATGCTTATCCCAACCTTACCTGTTGCTCTAGGGGGAAGAAGATAGGTTTGCCACTGCTGTGGGGCACAGAAGCCAAACAGGAATATCTTTAAATATATTCTTTAAGAAAACAGTGCTAATATAAAATGGAGGTGGAGACTACAAAATGGATTTCTCTGGGAGTTAGGACTAATTTATTTAATACAGGAAGGATAAATATGTAAATGTTTATCGGAATAAATGACTAGATTATCTTTCTCTTTGTTCCCAGAGTGTGTATGCTCTCTAGAAATTGTCTCCTTAATAAATTAAACAGCAGCAATGTTCATAGAGGAAAGAGTGAAATTAAACTGGCTATTGAACTTCTGTCACTGAAAGGAAATTATTTCTCCATAAACTAAACATGTGTTTAAATAGAGCTACAGAAAAGAAAAGGGAATTTTTTTCCTGTCTCCAAAAAGTCATTTTCTTTGGTATTATACTGTTTTGATTTTTATTTCTTGGATAAAACAACTCTTTTTGCAAGTGTATGATGCAGAACCTTTTCTCCTGAGTAGTAACTCGACTGAAAATGAATTTCCAGAACCACAATGAATTCTCAGTTCTTTCTGGTGCAGTTTGGTAACTAAATTTTTGTTAAATAATATTGATTAAAAAAATTACAAACCCCCACAAAACGTGAGGAATGGCTAAGGTCCCTTTGTTTGTTCAGCTGAGAGAAGACTGAGGGGAGACCTCAGTGTGGTTTTCAACATCTTCATGAGGGGAAGCAGAGGGGCAGGTCCCAATCTTTTCATTCTCATGATCAGTGACAGGACCCCAGGGAAAGGCCTGAAGTTGTGTCAGGGGAGGTTTGAAGGCTGGGTATCAGGAAAAAGGCTTTCACCCAGAGGATAGTTGGGTGCTAGAGCAGGCTCCCCAGGGAAGTGGTCACAGCACCAAGCCTGAAGTGTTTGGACAAAGCTCTCAGGTTCGTGGTGTGACTCTTGGGGATTCCCTGCTCAGGGCCAGGAGTTGGACTAGATGAACTTGGTGGGTCCCTTCTAGCTCACCATATTCTGTGATTCTATGGCATTTAAAGACTTTGTTCCTTGCAGGTCTGAAACAAGACTAGTAAGGAAAAAATCTTACTTAAATTTTAATTTTATCTTTGAAACTTTTATTTTAGAAGCAAAAATATCCGCTGAGACAAAATGAATGTATGTGTATATTTTGGAGTCATATTTCCACAAACCAAACTATATTTATTGATTCTGTTGCTAAACAGATGAAAAATCCTTTTTTCTTAGAACTAATATTATTGTTGCCACAGAATATTTGTCTTGAGTTATTAAAATGACCAAATAAGCCCAAATGTTTTATATTTTCTCAAAAATTTTATTAACCAAGAGTTATATCCTAGAACACTGTGAATAGTTTAAAATATTTTTTGTTTCTTGGAAAATCCTAGGACTACAAAGCATTTGAGATGAGGAAAATGTTAAATCAAAAGACGGTTTTACACACTATAGTTGTTTCCACAGCATTAGAGTAATGTGACACCTATTTCAGTTGAGGGTAATGGTGTCAAGAGTATGAGCACATTATGGTCAGGAATTTATTTCAGGAAAATTAATGTATCTTAACTTGGTAGGAGGGGAATTATTATCCTTATCTGTCAACTAGCAATGTTTGCTAGTTTTGTTGCTCTGCGTCCTTGAAAAAATAAGTGCATGAAGATAAATATATGAAATATGTGCACTATATTTATCTGTTCTTATAGTTCTGTGGCAAATTTTAGTGGTGGTTTTGTTTTATGAAGTATACAGTTTTCTATAAATCTGTGTGGTGGTAAAGTTATGTGATGCCGTACTGAAGCTCTTTGATTCATAGTTGTTATCATTGCTTCTAGTGCAAAGAAAACTATGGTTTTTAGAGACACTGTTGATAACAAAATCATAAGCAGTATTACAAACTTCCCTATGCATTGCAGAGATTTCAGATTGATTTTGGAAGTTAAGGATTGAATGATGTTGAGGAGCATTTCACCATGGCATAGAAGATGAATGAACAACTTGTTTCTCATAATTTGGGAATGACCTAGAGCAAGTCCAGCTCAACTGGGCACCTCAGGGCCCAGAATTTGGTGGGAGCTGTGGAAATACACTCTTCCTACCATCACTTGACATTGTTGGGGTGATGGTTGAACTCGATGATCTAAAGGGTCTTTTCCAACTTAAATGATTCTGTGATTCTATGTCAACACAATCTTAGTCTGCAATTTTCACAATGCTATTTCTGTTCAGACTATTTAAGCACACTAGGTTGTAAACACAGCAGTCTTTTATCTTTTAGCAGACACCGTAGAAAGCAGTTGCACTTTTGTAGCTTTCAGTTTAACAGATTGCATTTTAGACAGCATATTGTGTATATGCTGTGAAAGACTGATCATGGTGATATCTTGCTGACCTCTTGATTATGTCCTCTTATTATCCAAGTTCAATTATCACATTGGCAACATCAAAGAAGTGGCAAATACACAGAGATGTCCTGCTGGGCATGTCATACAGATATGTTATTTCATAATCATTTTTAAGAAAATAATATTTATAAAACATACTCTGCAAATAAAAACCGCCCTTTTAAAGGTCTTTAGATGAAAGTATGGTAAAGTTCTGATCAGGATAAATGCAAGTCCAAATAAGGCTATGGCAGGTTGCCAAGTGAAAATAAGTTTATGGGTGTATGCCATAATTCAGTTAAAAGGTGATTCTTTGCTTGTAGAAGTTTATTTGATTTTATTTTACAGGGAAAGGCAGAAACTAGTTTTGTAGCCATCATGTTTCGCTCTTCCAGGAACATTCAGGAAATCTTTACCATGACTGTGTAAAAGGTGAGAGTTCTGCTTCTTTTACGACATTGGTAGTTGATTTATACGTACAGCGATCTGACAATAACAGAAATTTACAACACAAAATATTTACAGCACAAAATATTTACAGCTGAGCTTTATCCAAGGTCCAACAATAGCATTGAAGCCACACTTTTTAATGGTGACAACCTGGGCAAGTATGAAAAGATACAGATACAAAGTATTTCCAATCTGCTGCTCCATCAAATACCACTGCATGAAAAAGAAGCAGGGTGGGAGGAAAGGGTGAGAGGCTTCAGCCATTTTAGTTGCATCCCTCATCTGTCTTGGTTCCAGCACCTACTCCTGAACATTGTGGTATAGGCCTAAGAAGCAGGTAATTTCTCTTGGCATAATAAAACCCTCGAGGAAAAAGTTCTGTTTATAAACACCAGCCTGTGCTTTTACACATGGACCATATAATTTAAAAAAAGTGTTAGCGAGAAGTTAGTCTTCCCTTTTATTGTTTTCTAACAGAGAATATACATTTATTATATTTGAAGGATCAGAGAGTAATTAATTTTTTTATCACTTTTGTGATTTATGTTTTAATAACATCAACTGGATTTAATAATATCAACTGTGTAATTACTAACCTGCACATAAACCCAACTATGGAGATAGTAAAAAGTCCTGAGAAGTAAGCATAGAATAAGCTTCTTTTCATTGAAATGGTGATTTAATTTCCACCAGTAATTTTTACCTAAAACTTCTGATGCCAATGTGCAGTGTTGACTCAGGATGAGATGCCCTGATGTAATGTAAAGATGTTAGAGCATAACCTTGTTGCTCTGGACTGCTCCTACAGATCTGACTTTCAGAGTTGGATGCAAGTAAATGAAAAATTAAACATGGTACTGATATAGGTGATGATAATGTGGTTTAAAAACACTTAAACAAACTGAAACAAAGACTTTGTGCAGAATTCAACTGATGAAAATTACTAATTTTTACCAAAACTCTATGCCAAATTCTAAGGAAGGAATAATGGTTCTTTGCTATATGAAAATTGTTAGAAAATAAATGGGTGAAGAATATATTTTTAAGCTATATAGAAGTAGAATGAGTAAAGTACGAGTGGAAACTATATTAGGGTGGCTATTAAAAAAAAATCTTTCTTTTGGAACAGTATCACACTGTGAGCCAATATTAAGTTTGCAGCTTGTGTGGCATGACTTCTTTTTAGTACTGTTTTCAAGCTATTTCTCTACCAAGATCACTTAGGATTCTGACACAGTGGTTGCAAGTGCTTGCAAAGATAATGGTGACCTGCACAGAGTGCCTTATTTTGATGTGCAGGTTATTAACAGGTACAAATCCAGGAACACACTCCTAGATTGAAATAACCCCTTGATTTCACATAACATTTTTGATACTCAGACTTGCACTGATGACTTTGCAGATAACTCTTTCATCACACAGCTATGTCCTGTGGGGTCCTGGGGAGTGACAGCAGCCATTACTTCTAAAGAGTTTGCGACAGGCTTTGTAAATCAGTAATTTTGTACATGTAAAGTATACAGTGTGCTTGTACCTCTTCTGCAAAATAGTTGTTGATCTGTAAGTGAAGAAAGGTTGAAAAGTCATTAGCTATATTGATTTTACCTAGTTTGGTTATGTAATGTGATTTCTGCTGTCTTAAAAAATGCATCATAGTTAGGAAATAGTCATTTGTCATTTTCTGTGACCTTGTTATATAATGAATTTAGCTGGATTGATACAGATTGTTCTTGACAAATCCATCTCTTTAGATGATGTTGTATGAAGTTTTAGATGCCTGACATACCACTTCCTTAATAATTTTTTTGAGTATCTTTTTATCTTCAGTTTCTTAATCTCCAATTTCCAAGGTTCCTTTTAAAGTTACATAATACATTTGTCCTACATATTAAATTTCTTGTAAATATAACTACTTTATAGTAGTAAAGTAAATATAGCTGGTACTATTTCTTTTAAATGTGTTTACAAGGAAATAACATAAATGTGGAAAAAGTGAAGCCAAGAAGGAAAACAGTTAAAAAAATCAGTAAAAATAATTTTTCCCTCTGTTATCTGACTCTTGTTGTAGTATAACTGAGACTCAAAACAGCTTTAAAAACTCAAATGTTAACCAGTTACTGTTGTTCTTTGTTTCCATTTCCTTGAAAAGGAGAAGTGAAAAATAATATAAACTTTTTTTCTTCTCTCTCTCATTTTCCTATTTTGAATCTGTATTTTGAAAGAAAGAAGAAGAACAACAAAAAGAGAAATTTAAATATCATAATGTCCCAAGGAAATCTGTAGTGTTTCACATGAAATTCTGTCTAGTAAACTGGACAGAAAATATAGACTAGAGAAAATAAACTTCAAAATTCCCAGCTGGGGAGTCTGTATTTATACAGCTTGTAGATGTTTTATTGTATTTCTATACTGTATTTCCACTTATTGTAAATACTCTCCTCATAACACTAGAGTAACATCCAGCAGAAGTTTTCAATCTCTAGTATTTAAAAATTAATATAAAGACCTTACTCCCATATTTACACGTTGATGTTAATGTGTATTAACATCTGTTGTTAATGTTAATTTGAACCCATGTTCAGCTTGTACTAGTGGAGGATTAGCACCAACCCAGAGAGAAAATCCCAAATGTTGTTGTGGTCTAACCAAGCATTACATCACAGGCAAGTGGAAAAAAATAAATTGAGAAAACTAAAAGCTTTTGAAAATTATTTTAATAAAGAGTTGATATAATTTTATGAACATAATGTCAGTCTTCATTGGCAGCCTGGATAAGGGGTTTGAGGGCACCCTCAGTCAGTTTGCAGATGACACTAAGTTGGGCCAGAGTGTTGATCTGCTGGAAGGTAGGAAAGCTCTGCAGAGGGATCTGGACAGGCTGGATTGATGGGTCAAGGCCAGTGGTATGAAGTTCAACAAGGTGAAGTGCTGGGTCCTGCACTTTGGTCGCAACAACCCCAGGCAGCACTGCAGGCTTGGAGAAGAGTGAATGGAAAGTGGCTCAGTAGAAAAGGACTTGGTGGTGCTGGTTGAGAGCCAACTGAACAACCAGCAGGGTGCTCAGGTGGCAAGAAGGCCAATGGCATCCTGGCCTATATCAGCAATAGAGTGGCCAGCAGGACTTGAGTGGTGATCATTCCCCTATTTTCAACAGTAGTGAGGCCACACCTCAAATCTGGTGTTCAGTTTTGGGCTTCTCACTCCAAGAAGGACATTGAGGCACTGGAATATGTCCAAAGAAGGGTAACAAAGCTGGTGAAGTGTCTGGAGCATAAGTCTTATGAGGAGTGGCTGAGGAGAAATGAGGTTGTTTACCTGGAAAAAAGAAGACCTTGTCCTGTGGACTGGAAGTGCCAAATCTTTAAAAGATGCATAGATGCTTATGTTATGACCTGCCCCATGAATGCAAGAGTAACACAGGTTCTTGGTAATAGGTTCCTTGAGGCTGACTTAGAGCAAAACAAGACTGAATGATCAGTGTTTGTAAATGTACAGGGTTTATTTTAGAACAGTTTGGTTGCAATAGAAAGCCGTTTGGATTATTATTATCCATAGTAATATGGCAACATGAAAGCATAAAAATATTCCTTAAAAATGTATAAAGGAAAAGAAAGAGAAAAGATAAGTGTTCATAATCGCCATCCATGGATCTGCAATAAGACTTGATTGTTGTTGCAATTTGGTTGTCTGTTGGTCATAGTGATGGTTGCAGTCTGGATCTGTCAGGTGGGGGGGGAAGAAGCCTGTGAATAAACCTTTGGGTTCAGGTGGGAACACCCTAGCACCTGCCTTGTGGGGCATGGGGTTTTACACTGTCTCTTGCAACAGGCTCTGGATCTGTTGCAACACTTTTGGATCACATGCAGCCCTCTGGTGGAAGGCCTCAGAAATGGGTCTGGGGGGCGCCTCAGGGGTCTTTGATGGTTCATGACAGCTGCCTCTCATGTCAGCACAGCTGAGACAGTAATGCCCCACCAGACCTTCCCTGGTGGAAGAGAGGGGGAGTTTCACAACTGAGTAGAGGACAATTACCATGATAGAAAGCACCGTCTCATCTCTACAAGGTAACCTCTCCCTTGGGAGGTATAAACCTGGCCTCAGCAAAGCACCTAACCAAATAACCCGAATGGCCTTCACAAATGGGTCAGTGTTCTGAGTCATTCAAATGAGCTTGTGGGCTATAGCCTCCCCCCACCTGAGAATGGCTTTGTGGATACATTCTTCTCCCCCCAACCTTGTTTACTTCTTAGACTGAGGTATTTGAACCATAGTACCACCTTGCAAGTTCCCATTCCTTCAGAAGGCATATTCAGGGAGGGGTGGGCTTTGGTGGTCATAGTTGAGCAGTTGCTTCTTTGCACAGTTTGCCATGGACAAAAGTCCTTCGGTGATTTTAAGTCACTAACCATAACACCTCAGTCTCTCTTACGGACATGGTTTGGTGGCTGGCTTGGCAGTGCTATATTAATGATTGGACTCAATGATATTAAAGATCTTTTCCAACCTAAGTGATTCTATGATTCCATGGATATGTTTTTGCTCCGCCTAGCTGGAGAGATAAAGAACTGGAGAAGGCATTTCTCTTCCCTATTTTATGAAAGGTGATATACATTTACCTCCCATTCAGCAGCATTTCCAGTTCTCTCATAGCAGCCTGCAGCTACTTTTTATTCGCAGCATGCTTCTGTGGTGTCATTACTTCTCAGTTTCCGTCTTTTGCTAACATCAGGGATCCTCCTGAGACGTGTCATCTCTATCACTCAAGTCGATATTCATTTGCTTTCTTCAAGGTCCACAGCTTTACCCCATACAACAGTCTCATTGTTGAAGCAGCTAAGCAGGAACATAATACTTCAGTCAGTCACTTGCATTCTGAGTGGTGGGCTTGTATTTTGAGAGTTCATAAGTCCTAAAGACAGTAAGGGGTAATTTACCCAACTGATTATCTACTGCTTTAAAACCCAATCAGCTGTTTTCAATGAGATCCTTTCAGTCATGCTCTATGAATCTAATCAAATCATACTGGAAAAACAGCATCGCACTATGAGGGCTTTTCTCTCCACGTGTACATTTTTATAGCTCACTCAGAACTAAGATAAAGAGAGTAATTGAAATAAGAGCAGGGTAATGATAAATCCTACCTTTTTTTTTTTTTTTTTAATCCACAAAGATGAATAATGAAGAATCAAGTGCTATGTGTGTTTTTCTTCTAAACTTTTATTCAATTTATTCAGTGCAATTTATGATATGTTACTATTGGTAATTTCCAGCTATGTTTGCAAGAAGATTTTAATGTTCTTTATACAGCTGTTATTACTGAGTTTGTCCCTTTCCTGGAACCTGTTCACAGGAGGATTTTTACTTCAGATAACTTAGCAAAAAACCATCTTTATGGAAAAGGAAGTGCACTTAACCAAGGCTTACATGCTTTTTTTCCTTCAGAGCAACTTCTTAAGTTTTTAGGGAGCAATCTTCAGTAGGAATAAGTATAAAAAATTGTTTCAGGAGCTAACGGCCAGAAGACCATGAGAGCTCAGCTGCATGATTAATTCACTCTGCTGATAGCTTCAATTAGGAATCACTGATAGGAATTTTCTGAGTTCTTGAAAGATGGTTTGTGGGCTACTGGCTGAAATCTGTATTCTTTTTGGCTGTAGTAAACCCCTAGGTTCTCAATGGACTCTCTCACCTTCATTTGAGAGGACTGCTGATAAAGCACATCAATTGGCTTTCAGATGTGCCAAGTTAGACTTGTTGGTCATTCAGAGAGCGAAGTGCAGCTGCTTCCCAGACACTGTAGCCAAAAGGCCTATTTTTGTTGAATAAATAGTGCTGAGGAGTCTAAATCTGAAGATGACTTTTATGTGAAAATTGTACTGTGGGTACTGACAAAAGGGGTAGATGTCTCTTGCATTATCTGTACTTTTCACTAGCTTTCACATTGTATATTAAAAGTGCTTGTGTAGCTGATTTTAAAACATACTACCCAGGATGCATGTGTTAAGAAACAAAAACTGTATACAATAGGTATTTATTTCCATCCCTTTACTATTGTACCTCTTCATTTATTTTAAGGAAGCAGTTTGTTCATGTTTGTGTACTGTTGCATTTAAATTGGCAGAGGGGTGTTAAAGACAGGACTTTTCCATAATGATTAGTGATTCATAATCACTGGGGATTCATTGCATAATCTTGGAACAACCCTTCAGAAGATGAGTTTCCTTTTGAATGCACAAATACTATTACAAAATGGATGACTGCCCCCTAGACTCCACCCTAGAAAGTGAAGTGGCAGCTAGTCTACAGCAGGAGGCTTTCATTTCAGGTAAAAAACTGATCCTGGAACTGAGATGTATTACTTCCCCTCTCCAAGTGATTTTTACATTCATGTGTGTACATTGCATATAACACATACATTGTGTCTATATGAATAAAAAGATATATTTGTATACATTCATAATACAAAAAAAAAAGAAAGTCAGATGGTATTTGAAGATGACTTTCCAAAAGGCATGCTTGGTGTATACCTTTTATATGAATATTAGCTATTTGTTGTCATCATAGGTTCCTAAGGGCAGAAATGGTGATGTAATCTTCTGGGCTAAGTCAATGTTAGGAAGCACTATCTTTTTCTTTCCTCTTCTACTTCCCTCTCCCTCATCCCCAAGAGAAAGTCAAGGAAAATTATTATTTTCTTTTAATCTTTAAGATATGGATGTTATTAGCATTTTATGCCACTGAAGTCACAGCATGGAAATGTAGAGAAAGTTAACTTTAAAATTTTATGGCAGAAACTCCAACATTCAACATAGAGATGTGATTCATAAAACTCTCTCATTTTCTAAGTGCACTCATCCTCATTTTTCAAATTCTCATCTGTTGATACTTAGGAGGCATGAATTGAGGTTTACTGAAGCTCACTGGGCTTCATGGAAGGTCCTTCTGTGTGTTATGTATTAATGTTATCCTGTGCTGAAGTTATAATCTGATTTTTAAAAGAGTATTTGAGCCCTAGGGTGGTATTGAATACTGGTCCCTCAATAAAGGACTATTTTGACATCAGTGCTGGAGTATGGATTGGTTTTACACACCCAAGTGAGTTTTAAGCTTTCTGTTCCAGCTGGTGAAAATCCTGTTTGGCCTTGTGCTAGAATTGAATTGATTTATTATTCTGAGGTCTGCGGAACATTACAAATGAAGACAACATTTAAATACTTCAGATTATTCCTATTGGTTTCTTCTTAAGCAGAAAAAATGTATTTGGATGTTGACCTGTGTCTCAGTTTGAGACAATTTGGAGAAGTGTAGACCTCAGACGGAAGTCTCCTTCCTCCAATTCAATACCCCTGATTCTCTCCAATACCGAGAGAGATCAAATACACCCGGATGTAAATGGAAAAAAAACCCTCTTTACCAAGAGGAATGCTAAAAAATAATACTGGTAAAACTGGGTTAAGCTAGCCAGAAAATACCCATCAGATCAAAACGAGATGGCTGCCGGCCTCTCCCCACCTGTCAAAAGCTGGCAGGAATGGTTTGGAGGGTCAGTGCTAGAATGAGGCTGCAGAGCCAGCACAGGCAGTTGGAGCAGGGCTGCGAACCCCCAGGCAACTGGAAGGACCCACAAGACACCCTCTGGATTAAGCAATGAGACCTGGTTGCTACGACTCCCATGGTGTTTGTAGTCCTGCTACGCTGAGGTGGTGGTAGAAGCCCCAGGTGGTAGAAGTCCTGTGAAGTGAGGGAAGGAGAGCCTCGATCTGCTGAGTGAAGTCTGAGTGTGGTCTTCTTTTGGGCTCAGGGTAGGTGAGCCCTCCAGTACCTCCTCTGAGGTGGGGAATTCTTCACTGGATGACTTACACTGGATCACGGGACATTTCAAAAATCTTTGACACCTTCTAAGATGTTACAGCTTCCTGTTATATAAGCACAGATGGATCCATTATGGCCATCAGAAGAGATGAATATCTTCAGACCATGTGTGTGAATTGTCCTGCTACCTCCCCAGGGGGAGTTATCAAGATGAGTCATTTGTGAAAGGACAAAAAAATAACACCCAGCTCGTAGCATGAAGTGTCAGGTGTGCACACCCTCAACACCTGGGTTCTCTGAGTCATCATCATTCCACTCTTTTCACACTTGTGGATACATTCTTCTCCTAGGATAATAAAGTACCACCCTTAAGTTCCTCCCCACAGTCTAATTTAGTAGGCATATTTGGGGAAAAGAGAAAAGAAAACAATATCAGAGTCTTTGTGTAACCCAGGACAACCTACAGGGCGGCAAGATGCTGTTCTTGACAATATAAAGGACTGTGGGAGTGGATTTGAAGACTGATGGCAACACTTGGAGTTCTTAATTTTAAATGGGTGTTTTCACTGTCAGCTTTAGAGAAACCTTTCTTCTTTCAGATTCTGCCTTCAGCAGTCAAACCTGCTGTGGTGGGTTGACCTTGGCTGGATGCTAGGTGCCCACCCAGCTGCTCTATCATTTACTCCCCTTCCCAGCTGGACAGGGGAGAGAGTAAGATTGAAAACAACTCATGGGTTGGGATAAGGCACTTTATTAGAGCAGAAGCAAGGCAAAAGCTTGGACACACAAAATCAAATAATATGGTTTATTCTCTATTTCCCATCAGCAGTGATGGCTGGTCACCTCCGAGAAGCCAGGCTTCAGCACACATAATAGTTCCCCAGCAGGCAGCCATTAGAGACAATGAATGCCTGCCTTCCTGCCTCTTTCCTTGGCTTTTATATCTGATCTGACGTCATTATGATATGGAATATCCCTTTGGTTAGTTTGGGTCAGCTAGCTTGGTTGTGTCCCCTACTAGAATCTTGCCCTCGACTGAGGAAGGAATGTTACAGTGCTGATGCTGTACTCAGCAGTAGCCAAATCACTGGCTGTGTGTGTTATCAGTGCCTTTCTAGCTACCAATGCAGAGCACAGCACTGTGAGGGCTGCTATGGGGAAATGAACACCACCTCAGCCAGACCCAGTACACCTGCATACCTACATTCCAGTCCAAGTGGGAAGATGGTTCTAATTCCGTAACTTACTGTCTGGTAAGAATTGTAAGGTCATTATCCGTGACTGACAGTGCTAAAAGAGCAGCTGAAATTTGTATTGATTGTGAATTTTTGTTGATTGTTGAATGGCTGACTGGTGAGATTTTTCATCCAAGGGCTCTACCTTGGGTTTTTTCTGAGCTGTGGCATTACATGTGTAGTGAATTTATGAGCCAGATAATACCATGTTAGTTTCTTCTGTAATGGGTGTGTATTTTAGGACTTTTGATTATTTTCATAGTGTCATACACCAATAATCTTTGTGATACAAAACACTGTTTTCAGTAAAGTGTTGAAAGAATTGGTGCTATTTTCAAATTGATGCCTACTAGCAGCAATAACTTGAACAGAGTCAATTGCAGAGTTTTGGGCCCTTTCTTGAACCTGGCTTGTTTACAGTTTCTGGAAGAAAATGAAGCAATAAAATCTTATTAAATGTAAACATTGAGGAGAAGGCTACATGGTCTTGAATTGTGGTTTTACCTGGTTGCAAGGACAGTTGTTCCAGATTAATTAAGACTGATCGTGTTAGAGGTGGGAGTCAGGATGTCAACAGGCTACTTGAAAAGATCTTCCCACATACCTAAAGGCCAATGTGTGTCAAAAGCCTAATGTGCAGAAAAGCTTCTGCAGCTCTAACTCTGATTGCCTAACTCTGAGACAGGCTCTGCAAAAATAACGCCTAGTCAGTGGTGCAGATACAACCTTTTAAATTTTCCTTTATTTCCCACTCTCTTTTTTTTTTCTTTTAAGTTACTCTAGTCTTTTTTCATAGCTAGTTTTATGATGTGAAAGTGAGTATTATGCCTGCACGTATTTAAGGTGTCTTAATACAAGAGTGTAAGAAACAGGTATTCACTGGAATTAAATATTCTGGTTAAAAGACAGTGTAATTTCTGATTAAAAAAAAAAGTGGTTACACTTCAGCTTAGTAGAAAGAATCGTGATAGGAATAAAATGGGGAGAAGATAAGAAAGACATGTATGAACAAAGAGTGGAAATATAAGTAAAGAGTGTTACAGATGAGATTTTCTTTTTTTTAGAAAAAGAGATATTTTGATATTTAATGTTGGTCAAAATATATTGGACTAATAAAACTCACTAGCCACAAATCACAACTGAAATGGCTTAATGATATCAGTTTTTCAAATTTTCTTTCATTAATAAAGGCACAGTTATATTGATTTCTAGTTTATTTTCAATTTCTATTAGTATTTAACATGAAAATGGGACCTGATTTTTGATGATACCACTAAGGACACAAGGGTCTCTCACCCACCTTGTCACCAGCTGGTCATCCTCAGAAGTCTGATTGGTTTCCAGGCTGGAATGAGGAAGTGTTTCCAAGGGTGCTCAGACTTCATTAATGTGTCACGGCTTCATCTGCCATTGCTCACAGAGAGGAGCAGCCCGGAGTAACTTGTCAGAAGCGCTGTCTGCATAATCTGCTTATGGCTTGTGTGATCAAGGAACATATGTCTAATAAACATGGTTATAAACAAACATGTCATCAATATTCCTGCCTCCCAAGCCCACCTCAGAAGAGATCGTGGTGCGTCAGGCTGGATATAACAGGTTGACTTCAGCGCAGAATGACAGAAGTGCAGATGTGCTTGTGCCCAGATTCAGCACGCTTTTGGTTAACACCCACATCTGCAGCCTGAAAAGCCTGGGCTACAGTTTGAGGACCTGCATTATCCATAAAGCCGGTAAGGATTACAGACATCCATGACTACGTTTACTCAGAAGTAAACTAATACATTGAAAAGAAAGAGAACATTTTAGAAGGGAAAATCTGAAAACTACACCACCCCTGTTATAGGTTCTTTCTGTACTCTAAAAAAACTCTGACATTTTCCAGGTGGCATTTTTGCTGCTAAAGGCAGCTGTTCATAGAGCTTAATAGTTTAATTCTTGGTGTCCAGTGTGATACCTGCAGGTTTTTGTTTTTTTTTTCTTTCTGTGAACCAAAAGTTATCTCTTTTTATTAGATTATTCTTTTCTAAATGCATTTTTAAAAGCACAAAGAAGTATTTATTGCATGGTATGAGTAAGAAAGGATCAGTAAAATTTAAAGGCATATTTCAAACTGCACTGAAATCAACTGTAAAACTCCCATTGACTTCAACAGGCCATGGACCAGATATTAATGGAAGTTGACATGAGGCAGAACACCTGCATAGACACTAACTATTATGACAAGCAGGTGCTCTACCTTGCTTCTAGCTGGTATTTAACTTCTGGAAAGCATGTCTTTTGTTGATAAAAGCTTTATACTTTAAAAGGTTGGTTCATTTTCAAGTTTGGATGTTGCACTTGTCAAGTATAGATAACAAAGATTCTTGCTGTTGAGCTTTATTAATATACTCTCCTGCATAGAACTACATAATCATCCCCTTTCTAAATTGGCATGTTTACTGGAAGTGACAATAATGGGTTGGTAGAGTGCAGAAATGCTATTAAGCATAGTATTAGTACATTGGCTTAAAGATCTGGATCTAAGAAATATTGGGGGAGGGAGCAGAAGAGTAGCCTGAATTGTAATATTAGTGTTTAGACCAAAGGAAGCAAAAGGTTATTGCAGTTCACCTGCTGTTGTATATGATAGGAGATCTCTTGTGATTTATGCTTCCTGCAGTACTGCAAAGAATATATACATTGGAACAGAGTTATCTTGGGTTGTCCCATTCCTAATTTAAACTGATTGCCTCTGGTCCTTCCTTTATAAGGGTGAGCTGGGGTTTGCATCATACAGCCTCAGGCTTTCTTGAGCAAGGCGAACAGTAGAACTTGTGCTGTATACTTGATCATACAGTATGCTTGATCATACAGTACCAATGCTTGTTTGACTGGTTTTGTACAGATGACCACCTGGATGAGCCATGCAGCTCAGTACATAGTGTTGATCTGCTTCTTTGACCACTGGCATGAAAAGGGCTAGTAAAAATCTGTGGTGGTTTTTGTTTGTTTATTTGTTTGAGGTTTCTTTGGGTTTTTTTCTCCTTTTATGACTTGCATTCTGTGGGGCTCTGCAGAGAGTGCACTACAGAGAGCACAGTGCTTCACTTTGCAGTCTCCAAGGCAAAAACTATAGTTTAGTACAATTTTTGATTTTATTAAACTATTGCAAAGTGTAAGTAGACATCAAGTGGTACATTTTCTATACTCTATCCAATTGTACAAAATACAATATTTAAGAACCCTATAATGGACAGCTGCCAGAAAGCAGATATTGATACCTGTCTGATGAGTTCTCTCCTGAAAATAGTGCTGTTTTCACATTGCCTCTTGTTGCCCTCTGGTCCCTTACAAAGCCAGCAGAACGCTGTGCTCACAGAAACGTAAGCACTTCAGGCTTAAAGACTTTTAAGATTCAATGCAACGACTCCTTTCTGCTACTTTCAAAATAGATCTGGGGAAAAAAAGTCTTATTGCTTAAAGTGCTGCCTGCCCCTTCCGTGCTCACTGCTGAGGGCCTGTGACCTAATGGTTTGCCTTGGCAGGTTTTCCACTCCCCTGCTGCTTCTCCTCCTGCAGTGGCTCATTTTGGAGCCCATGCAGCTGCATATGTTGCTAAAAACCACAGCTGCTCTGCAACTATTGTAAGCTCCAGCTATTGATTTAGATTCTCCAATTTTTATGTGTTGAAAGACAAAATGGTTGTTTAAAAAGGCATTTGTGTGGAACCTGGAGTCAGCCAGGGCCTTAAGGCAGAACAGCTTCAACTTCTCTGCATGGATGATGTGACAAAGTGCTCAAAGCAGTTCCCAGTCTCTTGTCCTCGTTTTATTATAACACACACAGAGTGCCCACAAAAGCCACTCTATCACTCCCCTTCTCAGCTGGACAAGGGAGAGAAAATATAACAAAAGGCTTGTGGATTGAGATAAGGGCAGGGAGCGATTACTCACGAGGTACCATCATGGACAAAACAGACTTGACTGGAGGAAATTAATTTGTTACCAATCAAATCAGAGTATGGTGATGAGATATCAAACCAAATCTTAAGACCACCTTCCCCCCACCCTTCCATTTTTCACAGGCTTAACTTCACTCCTGAATTCTCTACCTCTTCCCCTTCAGAGGTGCAGAGAAATGAGGAAAAAAGCTGTAGTCAGTTCATCACGTTTTTGCTGCTCCTCCCTTCTCAGGGAAGGAACTCCTTCCCCTGCTCCAGAGTCAGGGTTCCTTCCATGGGAGACACCCCTCCACAAAATTCTCCCAAGTGAATGCTTTCCACAGGCTGCAGTTCCTTACTGCTCCAGCATGAGTCCCTTTCCACGGGATGAAGTCTTTCTGGAACAGACTGCTTCAGCATGAGTCCCCTGAGGGGTTACAGGTCCTACCAGCAAACCTGTCCCAGTGTGGACTCCTCTCTCCACAGTTCCTGTTCCAGCATGGCCTTCCTGTGGGGTCACAGTCTCCTTCAGGCATATATCTGCTCCAGTGTTTGCCCTCTAGGGGCTGCAGGTGGACAGCCTCCCTCACCATGCTCTTTGTCACACGCTGCAGGGGAATCTCTGATCTGGCACCTGGAGCACATCCTCACCCTCCTTCTTCACTGACCTTGATGTCTGCAGAGATGTTTCTCTCACATACTCTCACTCCTCTCATCGCTGGCTGTGATTGCTTTTGCACAGTAACTTCTTCCCCTTCTTAAATATGTTAGCCCAGAGGCACTATCACCATCACCAATGGGCTCAGACTTGGACAGTGACAGGTCTGTCTTGGAGCTCTCTGACATTGACTCTGTCAGACACTAGGATAACTTCTTGCAGCTTCTCACAGCAGCCACCCTACAGATTTTCCATGTAATCTTCAGAGAGATTATTTAACAAAATTCTTACTTTGCAAATGGAAAATGCTGTGCTCTCAGGGACAGCTTAGTGTACTTTTTTCAGTTGAAATCTGACGATGCCACTGGAAGGACTAGCATGGAGAGATGCAACATTCTCAAGTTATTTGAAAATTTCAGTTGCATACAGTGAATATCGATGCTACAAGAAATGAAAATATTTGCTATTATCATTTGAGAAATTGTATTTTGAAATTTACGAATTTTACTGTGAATTTTATTACAGTAGGTTAAATTATGAGTCTGGTAATAAACTGTGGAGTACATTTGATTTGTTTTAAATCTACAAGCAAAAAGAAAGAAGATCCAATTTCTTTCAAACTGAGTTTTCAAGGTGTAACTGTTTTTAATTAGGGGAGCTATTTGCTGCAAATTATTTGTACTGCTTAGAGGTAGAATTAGAGGTATCTATCTAAAGGTAGAGTAGGTTCTAGAGTGGATATTGCTTGCCATAGATATGTGAATAGACTACTATACTTTTTCCAAGGATGGAATAAAGTACAACTCAAGAACAGCTTTCACCATTGAGTTAAGTTAGAGAATGAAGAAAGGATCTGACATCTCCAGCTACCAATTTCTCCATACTGAATATAACTATTCTGTACTTTGGGAGAGTTACTAACTTGTCACGGGATGTGTATTGTACATTAGCAGCCCTATGCATGCCCATGTTGCAACTTACGTTGCATCCACACCGGAATCCTGTTGTGCCTAGTAGTTGGGAGTTTATGGTGTGCAGCTTTTGCAGCTGAGGTTATGGGTGCAATACGAGGTTCGGAGTGTGTCTTTGAACAAAACGGGGTTTGTATGCATTGCTGAATTCACTGTTGACTTTTCTGCCATGGGAATTATGGTGCGAGCATGTTTCGGGGAATTGACAAAGGAAACTTGTCTCATGTTCGGCAGTTTGGCACTTCAGTGTTAATACTGAAGGGACAGTTTTTTGATTTGGGATGGAACATGTGTTTTCTAAGTCACTGTGCTTTCAAGTTCTACAGATGATCTGTCACATATTCTGTGCCATTGCACACACTTGACAGTCTCTGTTTTGAGCTGTAGCACAATATTAGTGAAATGCAGTCAAAGTCTCCTTAGGGAGGCTGTTTGTACATATACAAATGGCACTATTGGTAACTATAAAAGGAATTCAAGAAAGCTAAAAGGGATGGTAATTTAGAAGACAATATCTCCTGTGTAGCTAAAACACTATAATGGGTTCCTTCCTTTTTTCCCCACGTATTACTCTCTACCTGGAACAAAGAGGACTCATGAATAGCTGCCTTCTCCCCTTGCTTTCCTGATAAAAGAAATTAATTAGGAAAATCTAGTTCTTTGCAGAAGAGAAATTCTGCTGTTTATAAAGATTTGTCTTAGCAGTGTGAAATAACATCATGCATTAATAAAAGATGTATCCAGCTCTTAGCAGGAGAACACTTACTGCTCAGAGCTTTCCAGTATAGTCTCTTTAGATGTGCATTCTCACTGAATGCTGCTCTCATGGGATTTATTTTATTTTTGTGTAGCCCATTGTTTCCCTATAACCCTGTAGCTCAGGTGTCACAATGACTGACGTTGGCTGTTTGGCCTGAAAATGACTTCTGGAAAAGTTAGTAAATCTGTGAATTGCCTAGGTTTCTGTAACTTGAAGACAAAGTGGCTTCTAATCATGTCATAGAGTAGACAGAAGAAACTATTTAAACCAGGGTTTGACTATCAGTCACTTGCAGATTTTCACTACACCTGAGAAACAGTGTGGACTAGGGGTGCTTTAAAAGTAATTAGCATGTATTCAGTTAATGATTTCTCACTCTGGGTTTTTTTTGGAAAAAGAAATAAAAAACCTGTTTCACATACTTTTAGTTCTCAGCTCTAGTCCATCAGGAATTTTAAACAAGCACATTAGAACTAATGTTATTACAAGATATGTTGTTGATTAGTTTTTAATTAGGAAAAGTATGTTGAATACACAAGTATAATTACAGATTTTTTTTTAATAAACCAGCAATTACTGGAAAAAATGTTACTGACTCAGGAGCTTTATTTATAAATATAAATTTTCAGTGATGTCAATACAAATATAAAATGATAGATCCTCAGTATCCATCTTTATCACACCACTACTGTTGTCTTAATTATGAATCTTCTACTGGCATGAGATGTACATCCACACAGTAAGTGTCCTAGAAAAAGCAATGAGAAGGCTAATGGGCATGTTGTCAGTTTTACTTATGTTTTTTGGGGGGGCAGAAATTCTTATAATCAAGTGGAACTTGAAAGCTTGGTATATAAATTGATACTTTGGGTGAGTTGAAGACTTCACTTGACAGAAAGTCTTATGTAGGTATTGTAGGCAGATATTAACTTCTGAAGATGTTTTAAGGGGTGGGTCTGTGCTGGAAATTCCTGTGAGAGAGGTTTTGGGAGGATGTGAGAAACACAAACTGAATGTGGTATGCTGAAGATACTGAAAGATAAGCTGCTCAAGATGAACACAGTATTAGTGCAATGCTTTTTTTGGTTTTTTTCCTGAATGACAATAAAGACGTCAGAATATTGCAGACTCAGGAGAAAAATATATGCATGTGTGCCTATGATTCTGGCTACTTGCCAGATACTTGAAATAATGTGTTAGATACATGAATTTCTATGGCTCTTCTCTGCACTCCCCTTGCCTGCTTCCATCCCCTCTTCATTAAATTGCTGAAGAGACTATCTTTTACCTGTAGTATCTGTGAGAGACAGACCATGGAAAAAAAATTTAGTTCACTGCCTCTGGAAAGCTGATAGTCTGCAGCTTAAGTCTAAATTGTCTTAATGGGTTTTATACTGCTAGATAGCAGGCATTCTGCTCTATGACAACTCTACTTTGGAAACTCACTGAACAGACCTAATGGAAATGGATATAAAGTTTAGTGATTGTTAAACTGTGATGCTGAGAGACAGCACCCTTGAGGTAAAGTCCTCCAAATGAACTGCAACTGCAGAACAGTTGCAGATAAGGAAATTTGTCATATAACCACTAGGATCTGACATTGCTCCTGACTGGCAGAAGAGAAGATAAAAACACTTTGTGGATTCCTACAGTCAGAAGCAGAATTTCCCGGTTTAGAGTGAATCTAAAGTCCTTTTCTGTGTGTGTGTTTTATCTTTGTAAATACTTGATTATATTGATGTGCAAAGAAGCCTATTAAAGAGGTCATATTAAATACTCATAACTCTTGCAGTAAACAGTGACAGATCCTTTGTTACAATGTCTAATTTTTTATTTTTTTTTACTTAAGAGAAAATGAGAGTGTCTTTATTTAATTTACTTGTTTGAGAACTTCAGCAAGGATATCAGAGATTCTCCCTGACCTTGTCACAATGTTGTCCTTCACTTTGCGATGCATTATGGAAGGTGTGATAGGATGCAAATTTCAGGAGTCTAAAGCTGTAAATAGGGACACTTTTTACTATTCAAGTTTATACTAGGCTTAATTGAGTGCCAAGCCAGGGTTATGCACTTGAGCTGCACAGCTCAAAAAGTTTGGCTTCACAGGCGGATGGGGACTGCTCACTTTGTTCAGCAGCTCCTTTTAGAGCAGAGCAGGAACTTTTCACCAGCCTCAAAATTAAGAATTCATAAGCTGGCATGTTACAGATGTCATTTTATAGCATGTGGAAATCTGTGTGGAAAGGTATGCATTTCAGTAGGTTTACTAGTAAACTCTGATATGAAGACCCTTTCATTAAAACCCTTTCCTTTAGACACCAGATGCTCTGAAATCTGCAAAACTGAATTTGGATTTAGGTGGATCCATTCTGTATGGAAGCATAATTCATGATGTTACTGTGAAGATGAAGAAGGGGATATCTGGTTTTTTTGAGAGTTTCACAGTCGTAGTAGTGTTCAAAGAGGACTTGCATGACACTGGGAGTTCTATCTCTGAGATACCATCATGATAAATAACTAAATAAGATGTCTTGGTGAGTAGAGTCCTTTGTAATGCAGTCCCTTTAGAAAACAATAGATCAGACTCCTAGCTGAGTTCTCCAGTATTGTTCCATGGCTTGAATATAAATATATGCATATATATATATATATTTAATAACTTCTGAGATTTTGCTCTGTATTTCTAGGAAGTTCTTCACTGAAGTGCATCAAGGTGATCTGGGAGCATTGCTATAGAGCAGGTTGTTGGCTGAAAGGATCTTTGTGTGCTTCAGGTTGTGGTTATAGAATAGTCCTTTTTCTTTTACATTTTGAAGTGTTTGGGTTTTTTTTCCTGTTTGAGAAGAGGTCTAAGAAATTGGGTGCTTTATCTCAAATTGGAACTGTCCTAGATGAAATCTCAATACTTACTTTTATATGCTCTACATACTTTAATACGTTTCTGACTATGAAATAAAATGCATCATCTCAACAGAATAGCTTCTTTTTTACTGCTATTTCACTCTGCAGAGCATCTTCTGCAATATGTTTAACTTCCCAGTAGCAATTCAGTTCAGTTAATATACTACAAATGCAGAACTTGTATTAAATCTACAAAATGACTGCTCACCCAAAAATGATCTCACTAAAGAAACTCTCCTAAAATCTTTTAACGTATCCTAATAAAAGTATGTAACAGCTTTAGAAAGTTTTAAAGAAATGCTATGGAACTGCAAAGTATTTCCAGAATCTATTTTATTGCACTTCTTAGGTGATCAAGGTATGAAGGCAGTTGCTGTCAAGCTGTAGCTGTGAGAGGCACGGCTTAAGCAGAGTGCAGCTGGGTGGTAGAGCAGCTGAACTGAACTTTTTCTAGACCTCCTCCACAGTGTAATTGTCCCATGCAGGGCTGATGCCACTATCCCATCACATGTCTGTTGGAACATGCCTCTGCCTCTCACTCTCCCACACCACCAGGTAGGCAGGAGAAGTACAGGCTTCTCTTGTGGAGTTCCCCAAGCACTGTGTTTTAAGGCACTGCCTAGAGTAGACAGGCTGCAGTGCCATAGTTTTGGGGACTGTTGCTTCCATGGAAACAACACATCTTTTGTGCTCTTGCTCTGAGGAAGCTGCTTCATGAGACACGATTAAAAGAATATGCTTACTTAAAAGCATAGATTTGAAGTACTAAAGCTACACAAAAAAGAAAATGGTAAAATGCATTAAGATTATATTTAATAAGGATTTCTCTCAGCTTTCAAGGCTGCTGTGTCCTGGGGAAATTAGAACTATGTCTTTCCTGCTTCTCTTCTGAAACATTCTTAAAAAGAGGTTTGTAGAAAAGTCTAACTGGATGATCTGCTGGTCTTTAGTCCCAGATGAAAAGGCTTCACTGTTTTCTTTATCTGCCTCCCCTTCCTACCGGCACTAGAACATGGCTTGCTATTGCTGGGGTTTAAGTTGTTTTCTTCTCTTTTCCTTCTCAAGGTCTCTTGAAATATGTATGCTTAATTTATATGTTTCCAGCTTGGCAACTATTTGGGATTTTTTGCCTATTTATTTGAGGCCTTTTCAGGTATAGCAGTAGGATTTTTATAGATTTTGTTAAAGTTTTTGTTTACTACACATGCTTCTTAGGCACTGCTGAAATTAATTTATTTTCTGCAATATGTATGTATAAATTACATCTTGATTTTTCAGTTAATGAGGAGAAAAAAACCCCACCCACTTCTTCATTTTAAGTAACTTTCAGGAGACTTGTCAGACTGAGTGGTGTCTTATACGTTGGGATGCTCATGCATTTGTTACTCATGCAGAAATATAACTTCCAGATTTGCTCATTCTCCTGTTGCACTGAGCCCTTTCAGTGGAAAGCCAGACTAGTCAAGCTAGATCACCAGTACCAGACTTTTCTGGCAAAGCATGCAAAGAATGGCATTTATCCATAGCATGGTGAAAGAAACAAGAAAAATAGGCAAGATTATGTGTGTGATCATCTCTTTAAGTCTGGAAAGTCTGACTGCCTCCCAGTAGCATCTTTAATGATAAAGCAGCTGGCTGACTCTTGTACAAAGTTTCACTGGCTCCTATTTGAGTATGGAAGAATTTCTCTACATTTTCAGTAGCCCTGTTAGCAGATCATCATGAATGAAGAAAGAGTATTTTTATCATCGTCTTGGCTTCACTGAAATTTTGGGTAAATAGAACATGCATGATATTTTCTTCAGTTCACTTTCCTGTGTCTCATTTATTTAGCTGCTATATATATTATTTTTTTATAGCTGCCTGTTGTGTAATTCTGGATGTCTGGCATCTGTAAGACTTTCTTTTGCAATAATTAGCATTAAATGATGCAGAAAATTGTTGACCAGACTTAAAATAATTTTATAAACCTCTTATGATAACTGAATTATCAACATATCTTTCCTTACAGAGAAACTTCAGCTTTAGTTAGTATCACTTAATCTAAATAAGGTTGTAAAGACAGATGAAATAATGTGTACATATTAATGATTTATTTAAAAATCACCTGCCTTGTGTATGTTTTCTGCATGTAAAACTAGATGATGGAGAAAAGAAAGATGCATTCTTTTTTCAGCATTGGGCAGACTGAATCATGCAGGAGTTTTTCAAAACACTGGTATCTCTAAGTTTCAGTTAGGACAACTGGTATTCTACAAACCTTCCAGGCACACAGAGGGCTCTCATTGCTCCTTCTAAGGATATTTTTTAATCGTAGATTACGGTGACAAGCAAGGATTAAGAAATTAGTTTGGCAGAATGATCTTTTTTACCTGTTTCCTAATCTCATCTGAGAGAACACAGAATACAAACTTATAGGTCTACTTTCATTTTTTTTTACCAAAAGATTTAAAAATTTTCTGGAGAGTACTGCAAAATGGTTATTGACTATTCTGGCTCAGGAATGAAACTTCAGTGATGGAGCCCTGTGAGAAAAGGGAAAAAAGCTTGTTGAACATGGCTTTTTGTGTTTTATTTTTTTGTTGTTTTCTTTGTTTGTTTGATTGCTTGGGTTTTTTGTTTGGTTGGTTTTGTGTGTGTCTTTGGGGAGGTTTTTTGGTTTTGGGTGGGTTTTCTTGTTTGTTTTGTGTTGGTTGGTTTTTTTGGGCTTTGTTGTTTTTCTTTTTTTTTAAGTCTTCTGCTTCCAAGGATACCGTTGGTTCATTCAACCCTCCATCTGTAAACTGCTTGGCATGGGGGATTTTCATAAACATAGAATTGAGAGGAGGGAAAAGACAGATTTGATCCTCCTACACACAGTGGCATTCTTTTCCATGAGGGAATATATTTACTTCTCTGGCCTCAGCGGGGGCAAGATGCTGGTGCGTTTGTGGCAGTGGAGGTGGTGATATTTGAGTTGGTGGTGTAGTTATCCACACATACTTCTAAGTATCTGCTGATCTTAAAATGTGTTGTTCCCCTACAAAGTTGTCACTGGTGGGCACATGTGTAAGTGCCTCTGCAGCTTGCTGAGGAGTAGGAGGGATGTGTGAGCACAAATGGACTGCATTCCCAAAAAGTAGAGATCAAGGAAGCAGGTGAGGCAGTCACGTGGTCATCTGCTTAATATGGTACAACTGAATTTTCAACTGTTGCAGTAAAATAATCGTCACAGTTTTAGAAAACACAGAGCATTATTTTGTACTCAGTTGTCTTCCAAGTAAAATTATTTTGTGACTATTTGAATTACACATTTAAAACATTTTTCAGTAACCTCTAAACCCCAAAAGTTCTATTAGGGAAAAAAAAAATTAGCTCCAAGAAAGTACAGACACCCCTGACTAAATGCAGACATCCTGAAATGAACAAGGAAGGAAAAAAACACCTCACAAAATCTATTGGAGAAATGTAGAGCACTGTAAATAATCTCAGACAAATACAACTGTAATAGAATAACCTTATCCTGACTCAGTCCACTAATCCATATTTATTCATGTAACAAATAGAGTTCAGAAACTCAAATTTAATTTGTATCTTGTTGCCAGAATGCATATGAAAAGACTGCTAAATTTGCTTATATAAAAATTCCATTTCATACCTGTTCATCAGAAGTAATAAATAGTGGTTCCCTCTCTATTTTCTATTAGTGTAAAGAAACTAAATTATTTTCAGATTCATTCCTATTTAAAGTTTTGCATAAGTAGAGCTCTTCAAACTGTATTATAATTTCTGTTCAAACCATGGGGTAAAGAATCATAGATATATATATATGTGTGTGTATGTATATATATATGTATATATATATATACATACACAAATTGAATGGATTTCATAGACAAGTACTACTATTTAGTCTAAATGTAATTGTATCATCCCCTTGTATCATATAATTGGCTGAAAAAAATGCCAGTTTCCCAGGACAGGTTATTTTATGCAACCCTGCAGAGGTGTAACACACTGCACATGTTAACTTGCTTGTGTCAGGCTGCCCTTGACAACGTAGTAGGAGCTTGGTTTCTTTCCTGATTAACTGGCCACAGATCACCTCAAGAAGAGGAATGAAGCCAGTTTCAGAGAAAATTAACACCGCTGCTTTCAGCTCCTGGTATTCAGTCAGATAATTACTGATGTTTGTCATTAAATTTGGGAAAATTTATGTTCCTTTTGACTTAATTTTTCAAATTTTTATTTTGCACTTTGTTTGAAATGTCAGATATCTGCAAATGGTTTTGTACTAATAATTAATTAAATCATAAAGAAGCCAGTCAAAGCTGTGCAGCCTTTTCAGTAAAAGCAATTGTTTATTCCAGCTGTGTTCTCCAGAGCAGTCTTTCAGAATTAGTATTGGAATACTTTATTCTATATTGCCATGTTTAATTGTCTTTCATTAGTCCTCATTTCTATTCTTTTATATTCCCTTTCTCTTTGTTTCAATTATTTTTCTTATTAGTACTTTCTGCTTTCCAAATTGTTTAATGAAAGCTAAATTATCCAAAACATATAAAGATTTAGAACTTCAAATTAAATACCATAATGTGTCCATTGTACATTTTTTTCATATTATTTAAAATATGGGAACAGAAAAGATCACAGATGAAATTACAAATTTTAGTCCTGATTTCATTAATATATAGCTACTAGAAATAAAAATATCTTTATATATAGTGTACAGATTGGAGTGATGCATACCTTGGCATACTTGGGGACTGAGGAGACCCTGGATCAAAAAAGGCTAACCCAGTTGGGGTGTTGTTTCAGCTAAACTCAGTCTCTCAGAAATACACTAGAAAATTTAAGACATCAGCAGATACCATGTGAATGAGGATTGTGGAAAATATCTTTTCGTTAATCTTACAGAACCACTGCATATGTTCATCAGGGTATCTAAAACCCAGTATTATATAGCAACATTCATTTGGATTTTGACATATAAATAGTGGACCATGTCAACATTGAAGTTTGGGATTTATCTGCCCTGCCCAAGGTAGCTGAAATTGAGATACCTATACCCACGTTAAATTTTTTTCTGTTTCTTGGGTTTTTTTTGGAGATTGCCACTTCTTCATGGCTGATTCTCTCCTAGGATATAGGTGTCTCAGACTGGCTGGATGAGGTGCAGTGATAATCTTTCATTCTCTGTTTTTGGATAGCTAACTTAAAAATGAAGCCCTTGTGAGCTGACAAAGGGGAATACAGGCAGTCCTTTCTAAAATGTTAGATTTCTGTAAGACAGCTTGCACAGGGCACCCAAAAGTGAGAGAATTTGCTTGTTTTGAATGTGATGTAGCAAGGAGCACATGTAATACTGATATATATAGAAAGTCAAGAGAAATTTAAAGCTAGAATCTAAAAACTAAGAAAGCTAAGCCTGTGCATTTTCAACTGAGAAGCACCAAGTTTTTCACGTTTAGTTGGGTTTTGGCTACTGTGCTTCATGTGTGTGTAATTCATGTGCTGTTGCTGCTTTTGTCATCTTTGCCCTTCTGTAAGGAAAAAAACTAACCACTTTTTGTCATGTTTATTAAACTTCTAGTGTTTCTTTTTCTACCTGCACTGCTAAGGTTTCCATCTGAGTACTTTCATGCACAGAAACCTGAGACACATCAGATAAAATAGTCTGCAGAGATTATGTCAATTCACTGCAAACATCCTCTTTATGCAGTCCTTCCACTGATTGTCATTTTAAATAAAAAGTACACAGAATTAAGACGAAATAATGTGGCTTATCATGCCTCAGCTTGATCGGTCAGTTTAAATAGTTAGTGGGTAGCTTATAGGAGATGATGTAAAGAAAAATTTTATAGCATGTTTTGTTAGTTCTGATTAAGATGGAAACACTTGAAGCAGCGTGGGGACTCTAATGATGTGCAGAGATAGATACTTTGAGCTTCCCTATCACAAATGTATTCATGTATCCATGCTTTGCTGACCTGTACGGGTTATTTGAGGACTTGTAAAATATAGGCACAAAACTGAGGCTACAAAAGTTTGCATACAGATAAAAGACTGTTCTGGGGACAGTAAAAGATTGGCTGGGAATTTGTCATGAGCTATTCATTTCCAGAGTACTTGTTCTGTCAATCTAGAACTCATACTTGAGATCAGCAAGTATATGGCAATCCAAATAACTAAGGTTTCAAATCCCAAACATTCAATTATTTTGCTGCATTTTATCATATCAGCATTGGTTATTAAAAGTCTATTATGCAGCTTATGAGAATCATGACATGGTCAAGTGCTAATCATTACTAAGACTGTGGGTTCAGATCACACAGCTCTGAATGTCATGTTTGGAAGTTTTCTGAGTTGCAAGTTATCACTTTGCAAAATTGTGCAAAATTGTTTCTGCCTGTGATACAGGTCAAATGATAGCCACATCATAAATCACATTCCATCCACAAATGGAGTTGAGTTGTATATGTAGTTGGTTGCTAATCTGTGAGTGATGGAGGAGGTAATAAAGAGGTAAAGAGGCAGCAGAGACTAAAAAAAGTTTCTTACAATAAGTTTTCAGCTGTATCAGTAACAGATTACAGATGAGACCAGCATATTTTCAGTGCTGCAAAACTGATATGTGATGGGAGAGATCTGTTGATCTTTGCTTGATCTTTATGGGCTCCTCTCTGCCTTTACAGCACGGTGTAGGCTATGTAAAGCATCGGTGAAAACCAGGTGTCAAGTGGCATAAATTGATTTTACTATTTTGGTGTTGGCTGAACTACAGAGACTCAGACCAGTTGTTGAAACTATCTGGATCCTTAACTGATACAATTTGTCATTTACAGGTGAGTTTGAAAGAGAGAAACTCAGTCTGGTTCCAGGGTTTTCCATGTACCCATAAACATGTGCATGCAGGTATGCATACAAGCATGGAATGATTTTGAGTTGATACGTATTTACTGTTGACTCACAAAGTCAGCAAATTTAGTGTGATTGAGACAGCTTATTACTTTCTTGTATTGCTGTAGTAATGTTCTCAGTGATGGCATATGAGGGCTGATTTCCTAATGTGTAGTTTAACTTAGTTAAGTTCACTTTTCAGAGCTAATTCATCTATTGCTGGCAAATAGACTTTTTTCCTGCTTTGACACACTTCAAAATACATTTTTCATATACTCCCCCGTAGCTGGAGATAAGATACACAGAAAAAGTGAATTGAGATGAAAAACATTTACCTTTTTTGTCACTGGCTGAAAGATATGATCCTGCAGCAGCTGTCTCATCACCAGAACATTTGTTTCCCATTGAGATTTCTATTGACCTCCACCAAAGCTTTGTTTGCAGTGAGAGCAATGAGCTTTCAGCACATTGTTTGGTTCCACCACTGGTCCTGCAAACAAAAAGATTGCTTAGGTCTCAGACCTGACCAGGAAAGGCATTAATGCCAGCACATTGCCAAAAGCTAAAAGCAATGGGATTGTTTATGCTTTGGAAGGATCTCATTTTGTGAATTTACTGCATGGACTCCCTGTTTATTTCGTTTTCCTTTCTTGTGGTGTTGTAGCATTTTATTTCTCTGTCTAGCTTTCCTTTCTGAAGTCAAATTCCTTTGTGAGGATCAGACAACTGCTGTCAGATTTCTCACTTTCTGCAGCTGATTTTTATTCAATTAGGAACAGGTTTTGAGCAAGGCTGCATGGTCCAGTGGTAGAAAACAGACACTGACAAAGATTGCTCAGTTTTGTTGCAAGCCTTTGTGATAAGGTTGAGAAGGGTTAGATTCTGACTGTCTGCCACATTGCTTTGGTTGTTTGGTTTGTAGCACTTAAAGCTTTTATTGTTTTGCTATTATGTCAGTGTGCTTTATAGGCAAAATATTTGAAATCCTGGGTCCAGGTTCTGGATCTAGACGTTCTGACTAAAATGAGTTCCAAAGGCAGTGAATGAAGATCTTATTTACACTCCGAACTTGATTAATCAAACCTTTGGTTCCCCCCCTTGCAGCAAATCTACCCTTCTTCCTCATCATCCCACCCCATGCTCTCTTTAGTGTCCCCAAAAAAAAGCACTGCTGGTGTAAGGGAAAGGTGAAACTATCAATACATGTTAAGAGTTGGAAAGGCTGCAGGCTGCAGGAAAGTACAAAGTCTTTGGTAACAGCCAGAAGAAACCGAGTCAGGAGATTTGCAGTCTGACCTACAGTTAGGCATTTTCCCCAGAGGACAGTAGGTGATGCTAACATATCCCAAGCCTCAACTGGTGGTGCCTTAATGGCCGTGACTGCTCTCTTGGGCAGATGTAGGCAGTTGAGGTGTGGCTGATTTTGGCACCCTCTCGTCTCCTCAGCCTGTTGTGACACCATAGAGAGAGATGTAACGTCGACCAGGATTGGGGCTTTCTGCCTCCCTCTGCATTCAGTGTATCTCTTTCATCAAACCTGTCCCCAAAAAGAGTTTTCCCTGCATTCATGCATCTCCTATTGGACAGTTAATATAACCCTGCACTCAACAGCAGCCCATGGGGGCTTGTCCTATGCTGCATGACACAGGTAGTTTCCAGGGGGAAATAAAAGATGTTTTACACCTCCTATGCTTTATGAAGATTACTGTGGAGGATAATTTGTGGCTTTAATTGCAAAGGAGATACAGGGTCTGTGAGGAGGTGTCAAAACTGTGCTGCCCACAGGGCTCCTGAGTGACCGAGTAGCTTGAGAGTGGTCAGTGAAGGTGGCTTCTGTATGAAATGTGTTGACAAACTTTTCACAAAGGATAAAATTAGCGGACAAGTGAATGTGCTGCATTGGAAAAGTGCCACTGTGGCTTTTTCAAGGGGACATAATACCTCAGAAATGGCCTGGCTTTCTCTGGAAGAAAAAAAGTAGTTGGTGAATCAGGGGATGAGCTAGACAAAATTATTGAGCACACTAGAAGCTATTAAAGCAATTGTCATGTGGGAAACCATAGCTTGTTATGAAGATTTGTTTTTTACTATTGACTTTTGTGTTTTTCCACTGTCCATCTTTCTCTAGTAATGGCTCCAGATAGATACCAGGGTGAATGATTAGATTTTTGGGTCTAATATAATACATCCATTCTTATGATTTTGGTATCTGCACCATTTGAAAACTCGATGTTTGAAATCTTGCCTTATTTTCACCAAAGTGTAATACTTCTAATATCTGGAAATATTTTTGCCTGAACCGAAGGATCTGGTGGAGAGAAAAAGCTGATTTATTGTTTTAAATTGAGTGTAGTAGGCATAGAAAGCTTAATTTTTATTAAGGAATGCTCTTTTACTGAGAGATTAGTTAAGAAATTAAACTTTTTACTGCAGAAACTGAGAATACACACTCGCAATAATAATTAATATCCTTGTCAGTTGGAACACCACATTGAAGTAGAAAAAATTTAAGATTAAGACATTTCAGGCATGGTTAATGATTTTAATTCACTGGCAATTTTTTTCCAAGCATAACTGTAACTTTTTTGAGGGTAATTTTAAATAACCTAATGATCTAAATGACTTGCAATTCTGAGGTTTAGCATACATTACCACTGCTATTTAAAAAGCTTTTCAGAGGCATTTTCAGATCTGGTTTGAATGTTATTGCAGTACAAGAATAATTTCTAATCCTTGTTGTTAAGAAATAACTGTTGTATTTTTAAACACCTTGTTAAAGATTTTAAAATAGGTTAGAAGGTCATCTAAGCTTTTCTTTTTTACACCCAGAGAGGTTGTAGAAAACTCTTACCTAGCTGAAGAGACTAATGAATTAAAAGTATAACATCTGAATGTGCTTTGTGGGTGGATACCTAGTGCTTGTGTTGGTAATCCCTGCAGGGACTAATTTATTTCAAAAGCAGTAGGTAGTTAAGGAAGCTGACTTTGACTAAAATTTATTTCAAGAATTCACTTTTGCTTCCCTTTAATGTATCCTACCAAATGCTAACATGGGGTTTGAAAAGTATTACCAGGACATTACTAACATGAAAGCTCTGTCAGTGTGAACAGTGTGATTGCTGATTAAATGCTGTGGTATTTGCAATGTGAAGTATAAGACAACCTTAAAGCTGACTGTACTAAACTTACTGCTGAGTATTTACTGAGCAAATTGAGTTCTGTTCCTTCAATATGAGCTGGCATAACTAATCTTGACTGAGGTTAAATTTACTTGAGCGGCGCTGCCTCGTTAGGAGCACTGTTTTGAGGACAGGTTGTGGAGGTGGATGCTGTGTTCTCATGATGAGCTTGATGTGCTGTCAAAATTCATCTAGATTTGGCTACTAGCAAGCATTTTAAACCTAGAGCTGAGATCCACCTGTTCTCGGACTGTATAAGTGAGATACAAACCAGTGTTTCCTCTGCCCCTCTCATGATATCCCTGGAATGTACCAGTCCCATGAACATACTCAGTTTTAGGCCACAAACCAACAAAAGTTCACTTGCAAAGAGGACTTGTGCAGTCTGTTTTAATACAAAAATTACCACGTTCATGAAAAATGTCCTCTCTTGCTTAAATTTGAGAAAAGATTCTTATCATCAGTACCTCTGCCTTGCAGCCACGTTGGATGTAGATGAAGGCATCTCAGTGGATCTCCTTGGTGCTGACTGATGCAGGACACAAGAGGGACTTCTGAAAGTCCTTAGTCTGTATGGAGACTCTAAACCTGAACTGGAAGAAAAATAGTTTTAAATTAAGAAATTAAACTTCTATAAAGGTTTGATTTTTCAATGATATTTCTATTCCAACTGTGGTTTTCAAGTCCTACTGCCTTGGATACCTGTTATTAGCTTTCCAAAACAGCCAAGCAACCCTTTCTGAGGGTTGAAGGTAGCTTGCACAGAGGGATGACATTTTTCTCTGATAATATGGCAGTGCAGCATTTCTTAATGTCTACTGAAAATGATTAATGTCTGCTATCAAATACAGCAGTAGTAGCTGGAATTGTCCACTCTTCTCCCTTCCTTCTCAATACATGGAGAAGAATGTGATCTGGAGGGATTATATTTTATCCATGGATTCATTTTCTTTTTTTCAGTTCATGAAATAACAATGACAATAGTTGATGGTTGGATGAGGTAAAAATTTAGGATCACTGTTGGATTACTGAAGGAAGTGTTTTATGGAGATAATGTCACATATGTCAAATTTCCTGTGGCTCTTGTGGCCCCTATGGGCAGACTAGAAAGCCCTTTCATAAAATGTCAGTGACTTTGTAATATTAAAAACTGGGAAATACAAGTTATTGTCTTTCATGTGTTGTGATGGTTGTTTGCTTACAAAAGATGAAAATGGATATAAAAGGGGAACACATTCATATAACAGTATCCAGGGATATAACTTGTCTAAAGATCAGTGTCAAACAGAGTCTGCTCTCTATGCTTTCCACCAGGTAAACCAGTGCAAGGGTCCAGTAGGATTGCCAGGGAGGGGAGGCAGGCACAGGTCCTACTCTGCTTGCTCCAAACATGGGGGCCCAGGGAGTTCCAGCTTGGGTGGAGTCTGGATGAGTGGCTGAGGTAGGACAGTGTCTTTGGCGGTGAGCTTTTTGAAGGGAGCAAGTGTAAGGCTTGATGCAGATCTCTATGCATATTCAGGCTGTGCTGTGGTGCAGGGGCACACAGGCCTCTGAAATAGGGGTAGAATTAGAGCAAAAGTCTCTAATGCATTTGTAATTGACCTAGAGATGGAAATAGTTTCTGTGGTTTTCTTTCACTGACCCTTTTCTCAAAGCAAGACTTGAAAGGCCTTGCTGGCTGGATCTTCTTTCTGAGGTTATTTCTGGATGCAGGTATAAGTGAAATGTGAGTAGTATAGAAACCTGATGTGGAAAACCAGTGGAGAAAACAAGCCTGTCTAAGCCATGGGGAGGATCACTTTGTGCAGGTTGGTTTTTCTGTGCTTTGTCACATTGCAGATACTGAAATGTCAAATTTTAGAACTTCAGTCATATTTTCACAATCTGTTTTTTGACAACACAAATTGCTGTTTTTAAGAATTACACACACCTCTTTGCTGTTTAAACAGTGAACACAAACCTGCTGGCTTCCCCTATTCCGTGCAATGCTGTGACTAACTAACTGGTGAAATATCAACACCTAGAACATAATAATTCTTTTGTCCTAAACTGAAGAATTTCTCTCTCATTTTATTTAATCTCTAAGGCAGCTGTTCTGGTGAGAGTCCTTCTTACAGAGTTAAATAGCATAAATGTCTGCTTACAAGAACTGTTGCCCCATATTCTCACATAATATTAGCTGGCAGGCGATAACTACTGTAGCTGCCTCGTGAGGACTGTGGTGACAAAGATAAACCTCAGGCTAATTTTCTGAACAGAATCAGTCAGCTTGAGTGAGTCTTCTTGTTTGAAAGTTAGGTAACAATGATAATAGCTGTAACCTTTTAAATTATGTAGTAAATAAAGAACTTGATGCTTCCTCATATAGTTAGCTCTTAATTGTCATCTCCAGTGGCAGTGATGGGATATGCTGATGTTTATGATGCATATAGAGGTTGTTCCAAAATTTCTTTAGGTGACAATCTGGAAAACCTACATTTGCTTACACTCTGCAGAATAACATCTGTTTTTGTCTTTCTTGACAACAGGCACCAACTATATTTTATCATGACATAATTTCCCAGGGAGTAGGTATTGATGCATAAATTGCAAGGGGTGTTTTTTTGGTGTGTGTTTTTTGTTCTCAGAATAAGAGGTTTTCTATGTTAAAAATAAGAAGCTGTGCTTAGAAGAAGTCAAAAGACAGGTAGACATGATCCCCCATAGCCAGATGGGAGGATTCAAGCTGGTCTCACTGCTCTTGTTGACCAGTGCCCAAATGGTTTAAATTAGCAGTTGTGTGCTTCTTGGTGTTTATATGCTCTGGAATGAATGTGAAAGAGGGTTCAGGACACCTTTGTCCTCTATTGTTGAGATGGGCTCCTGGAAACAGGCAAGTGTGTTCACTGGTGTGTCAATAGAGGAGATTGGCAGCCAAGCCAGAATAACCATCTCAGCTAGTAAATCACAGTTCACCCGTTAAAATGGTATTCTAGTGATGCCACCTACCCTTGAGAAAGAAGAGAGATGCCTTATTGGAAGTGTTGGTTTTGAGGTGAAGGCAATACTCATATGTTTGATATGATAAATATTATTCTTGACTCATAATTTCCAGTGACGTCAGTATTCAGAACTGTCTTGTATAACTTTGTTCCTGTGAAGTACATATCAATGTGATGGATATGACATATTCATCATACTGCACGCTAGCATACCAAACCAACACCTTAAATCATCACCTCAAAATATCCTTCCTATTGCAGGGACAGACAGTGCTGAACTGGGTCTGAATCTGGGCTGGTGGCTATGTGCTTGTGACTGGTAACATCAAAGATATCCAACTAGAGCCTCTCTGGGTCTTGTCCAAAGCTTCTCCAAAATACAGACTTTTCTGAAGTAGTGACTAAGTTAAATCAAAATTTCATGGGAGCAGTTTTGTAACCATAATCCAGAATGTGATCCCAGCATAGAAATGCTCAGAAATTGGGAGAGGCAGATTGAAGTCCTGTTAACTGTAATCCTAATTTACTCTTCCCATTTCTAAGGGCTGGATAGGGAAAATTACTTTCTCTATGGCTGAGGAACCACATTACTTAAGACCTTGGTGTTCAGAACTCACATATTGGCTTTGCTGTGAACCAGTCAGAGTTTCAGAACACAGCCTCCCAATGAGATCAGTCAGAAAGCCCAGGGACGAAGCAGAAATACTGTGTAGCGATGCGACAAAAAACTTCCTGTACGCTTAGCTATAATTGTGTGGCAAGTCTGGGCTGCAGGTTGTCATAACTGGGGCATTTTGCAACTTAATTTTGTCAGGAAACATAGTTTGCAGCAAACAAGTCACCAACTTTTGGGGCCTAAAATATGTAATTTAGTCCTATTAAATTTGTTTTTCCTCATTTACAGCAGCACCACCAGCAAGCAAAACAGTGATTCTGTGCCATTAAAATTTCCCAGATGCAATCTTTGCCAAAGACTACACAGACGCTGCTAATAAGTCTCCCTGAGAGACTGCTTTGAGCAGCAGAAAATGTGCTATATTTTCCGGATGTCCTCATAAGGCTGAATGTGAAATTAGACTTATTGTCTCAAAGCAAAGCATGCATTTAATGAGCCAATAAATAATAGACATCAGATGTCATACTAAACTACTGAGAAACATATATCACGTGCTTTTCATAGAAGGCTGGAAAAGACCTTTAAGATCCTTGAGTCCAACTGTTAAGCCAGCACTGCCAAGCCACCGCTGAACCATGTGACTAAGTGCCATATTTACATACCTTTTTAATAGCTCCAGGGAAGTGACTCAGCCACTTCTCTGGGCTCCCCACTTTTGTATATAATCCTATAGATTTGTTTATAATAATTTATATTTATTCGGCTGGATTCTTCCTCTGGACTGGTCACAGATAAGCTATTAAATGAAAATGAATGAATGGTGCTTTTAGTTTTGATCACCTAGAAGTTCCTTCCTGAAAAGTCTTGACTTTCACCTCGGTGACTCCTTCTGTAGGTGGTCTTTAATGTACACCACAATACAATACAAATTAAATTCTGTTCCACTTAGAATCTATATTTTCCCTTTAACTACTTTTTTAATTACCTAGGTACTTTTGTTTCCAAGGGTGAAGTCATTGCAGTCAAACATGTTAAAAAGTCCCATCCTGTCTGAAAATGCTATTCTTTTGTAACATCTTTTTTCACCTGCAGGCTGTTGGAGGGCTCTGAAATAATTTTAAAAGACTTGGGAAAGACTTTGAACTTAAAATAAAGCCTGCAACATAAAACAAAACAAAAAACCCCACTAACCCACTAAAAAAACAAAAGAAAACCCACAGTTTTAATTGGTCCCACTGTAATGGTCAGTGAATGAAGACATTATCTCTGTGTTCTTAAGACGGAAAATTCTAAGCTTCATTTTGTAGGTGATTTTATTTCAGTAGTGTTTCAGCTTCCAGAAGGTTTTCCTTTTTGATCTGTGTCTCAATTTGAGCTTGTGTGATGGACCATTTTTGATAAAATGGAGGGGAGGGGATCTCATGTGAATAGGTCAGTGAAGGGTTTTTTAGTTGTGGACAGTCTCTTAATTTTTTACTGCATTTCAGACGTGTGCTTTCTGTGCATTGAAGTCTGTCTCTAGCTGCGGTGGCTCCAAAAGTCTGAAGAGTTTGGTTTGACTCTCTGAAAAGATGCAGTGCCTTTGCTGGCCTGACCCTCTTTCTTGAGATGTAATATCTCACATCGGAGGTTTTGCTGTGGCAAACTCTGTCACTTTAAAGTGATGCTAGAAATGATCTAAAAGTACAGAAGAACTGCAAAAAAAAGAAGGGGTTTTTATCTTGAGATGAAATCTGGGCTAGCAATGCACTTTGTAATGATCACTCCTAATATCCAATCCTTATCTGGAACACCTGGCTTTGAGAAGAGATTGCTTTAAAAGACAAAGCAAATGTTGAGCATTTCAGTTGATTAAAATTATGAAAGCAATGACACTGAAGTATGTATGGTACTGTTCTGCTACCATATTTATTTTCCCTTTTGTGTCTGCAGGCAAAGTGTAAGGCCTGTTTCTGTGGTGCTGTTTAGTGTCACTGCTTTCCTAATAGACTTTGTGGTTAAAGGGATTCAGGATTCAGAGGAGTGATAGTGGTAAGGGCTCTTCAACTTTGTGCAGTATTGTGAGCTGAGAAAGGCTTGCATACATTTTCCTACTAGCATTGCTTTCTGATGGAATAAAAGTCTTCATGTATGGAGGAAAAAACCCATCACCTCTATGATAAGGGCATATGGCTTAATTTCTCTAGAGATCTAAGCCTCCAAGAAAGAGAAATTTTCTTGGGTACTCACACAAGCACACTGGGAGGGTAGGACACCTAGTCTGACCCAGTCCCTACCCTCAGACTGTCTCCTCTCAGGCAAGTGACTACCTGCTTCCCCTGGATACTGCCTTTTAGATCAGTTCAAAAAGGATTCTGTGTTGGCACTGGCAGTGAAAAAATTGGGGAGGAAGCAGTTTGCATTACTCCTGTGCTATGTGTTTTGTCACAGCATAGGTGCCAACCCCAAAGCCAGGACTGATGGGAAGAATAGGGATGAAAAGCCTTCCCACTACAAATTTTGATCCATACTCTAACCATGCATGGAAGATAGATCCTGAACAGTACTTAGCTGCATATCAAGCATCACATAGATATTGTTTTGTTTAGTTGGTTTTGGTGTGTGTGCAAAAACGTCTCCAAATGACTTGGAGATATAAAGGATTTTAAAAAGCAATTTGTTGGGTAATTCACAAACAGTAAAAAGTGCTAAAGTCACTAAAACCCCTCCATGTCTTCATAGTTTTCTGGCTCCAACAGTGGCCATTAAGAAAATTTCAGCAACCTGGTATAATGTAGTAGTAAAGGATGCCATCCAGATTTCCCTGTGCTGCGACTTGTCATTTGTTTGGATACAGTTCACTTGCTGTTTGCAGTTGTGTTAGTAGCTCTGGATAAACAATAAAAAAGAATTTAAAGCTAGCATATTTATACAGGTCTTGTCTAATCTGCCTCCTCTGCAGGGTGCATAGGAAGTTAGTGTAGTGCAAACATCTATGAATAAGCAGCGCTTTGATACCAGAAATATTTTGGAGATGTGGATTTGTTTTCATACTAAAAGGCCACGTTGCTGAAGTAAACACTAGGAGAGTTTGTATTGACATCAGCCTTCTAATTTCTTTAGTCCAGACCATTATATTAATCCCTACTTTTTTTTAGAACAAATGTGAAAGAACATGGAAGTTACAGATATTAGCATTCCATTATCTATCTTACCAGTTTATAAACAAAAAATTGAAGCCTCAGTTGCTGAGTATCTGCATACCTCTATGGACCTCAGGTTCAATTGTACTGGCACTTTCAGTAGACCTGGTTTGAAGAGAAAAAAAAAAGTGGATTTTCTTCCCTGCATCACATATAATCTCTGTTGCTTTCAGACTACCATTCAGTTCAGAGAATTGTTTTTAGGTGCAGGAAAGCTTCAACATTTATATGATGGAAGTGCTCCACAGCAGTGCTATGGATGATTTTATAATTCTATTTCTAAAAGAAATGTTATTTGAAAAAAAAAACCCAAACCAAAACAAAAAAAGTGAACAAAGTTGTAATTACTGAAGAAGTTCAAAAACAGAGAAGTGAGAGGAAGACAACTAAGGAAGACAATTACTTGAGGTAGTTTCAGTATGGACGTGTAGTAAGTATTTTGAATGCTTTGTAAGACAGAGGTAGCTTTAACCTGGTAATCTGGTAAAAATACCAAAGTATGGTAAAAATACCAAAGTATGGTAAAAATTGTCAAGCTTCTAACTTGAATATATTCATTCACAAGCAACCTTGAAACCCTGCTGTTGCAAAAAAGTATGAATAGAGCAGCCATACAGCTGGAAACGAGGTGTCTGCTTTCAGCCTAATTAGGATAATTAGAGTTTGACAACAGTATATGGTTATGAATAGAAACTACAGCAGTCTTAAAGTAAATATTTGGAGGAAAAAACGTAACTCTGTGGAAGTTTGGATATGAAATTGGAGCCCAGGTTGGTACTTCTCTCTGCTTCTGGTGACTTGGATAGAACCAGCCTTTTTTAGCAGAATTACAAGTGAGAAGTATGATCAAAGCTAAGTGTGAGTGTTTCCTTGAGCCAGTATATACTGCTTCTCTTCTGTAATTACATTCTGATTTTCATGATTCTGATAATCTAAAAATAGTATAGGCAACCATGATTTAGAACTTTGAGCACTTTCCTGAAGTGATAGAACAAACCAGGAGAAAGTCTAACAAATAGTACAGAGAAAAGAGATTAAAAATCGATGCTTTATGCACTTGCATACAAGATAACATAGAAATTATGATAAAGTACTTCTCCAAGCTATCCTGTTTTGAATTAATTCCAAGGCCTTTTGGGTGTGGGGAGGGGGACCCTGGGAGACAAACTGAAAACAGGCAGATCTGAAAGCAGCAAGGTGTACAGAATTTATTAAATGAATATTCTGTCTCCTGCCGGGGGGGATAATGTGTTTTGAGAAAGGAGATGTTGAGTGAACAAGAAGCATTTAAAATAGTTTGGCTGGTACAGCAAAGTCATGATGGAGACAATAACCACAGGTACTCAGTGGTGCTTTCCACAGCACTCTAGAGAAGGTACAGAAAGAGATCAGGAAATTGGTTTATGGATGAGCCTTGCAAGAAAGACTTTGAGCTGCTTGGAGGTTTTAATTTAATGAGGGTGGTGTAAAATTTTGGAAGGAATGCTTTTTTTGAAGCACTGAGGTGTCTTTTATATTCAATATGCTAGAGTGACATGATCTATTTTTGCCCTAACCTTAGTAAATGAGCCTACTGTGACAGACAGCACTGAAGCTGTGGCTGTCTGGGGTTTTCAGCTTCAGATGTCATTATATTTGACATTGTCATGCGAGCACATTTTTGAGGAACAGCAAAAGAGTGCATTTTGCCTTCAGGAGAGCTGACTGAGTAAATGTGAAATGCTCTAGGGATTTTTCATTGGAATTCAGTAATGTGTTGGAAGTAAACAAAGAAATAAAGATAGTTTTAAAAATAGAGTGATAGGTAAGTCTGAACAAAATCGTAATATAATTTTATTTCAACAGGGAAAGCACAGCAATATCTAATTGGCAAAAATCTGAAATGGAGTAGTCAGTGATACATAGCAAAAGATTTTATGTTGTGAAGCTTTTACTGTGTTTTTAACCTCCCCTCCCAGCAAATAAAGAAGGTCCAAACAACAGACAAAATAAGACATTAAAAAAATCCAGTCTGGTAAGTAAAACAGTGTGCTAAAATGTAAAGGAAGTGGTCAATGTACAGACCAATGAAGATGTCTGTGCTGGATGGTGCTATAAGTCTTAGCTAACACAATGCTTTTCCACATCTGAAGAATCTGGATCATTGTTCATGGAACTGTAGGTGAGTATAAAGGAAAGAATATGTCTACCAGCATAGCTACAGAAAGTTGAAGTAATGTATGATTGACCATAATGTGAATTTGAAAACAAGCATTTTAGAAAAGGTAGGTTTTTTTTAAGCTGTCTTTGCTTTCTGCCTTTTTATGAAGGAAGCATGGCACAAATCTGTTTTGAATACCCAGAGAGAAGTGAAAGTGGTTGGTTATAGGAAGGCTGCATGTCCCAAAGCAGCTTTCAGAGTTAAAAAAATGTAGATCCTTACTTTCTTAACACACTTTATGAAAATTGAGTACTGCTCTGGGTGGGCCAATTCCAGGAGTGCTAATGTAGCCAATCAGAGAACTGGGCTGTCAAAATGTGTACAAACCTGCTTTTCTTTCCTTAGGAGTTCATGAGATTGAGCCATTTAGGCTGGTTGCCTTCAACCTTAATTGCTCTCCCTCTCTTTTTTTTTTTTTTTGTACTTATACTTGAAAACTGATTAGGTTTTCAGAAAGCTGGTAGTGGGTAGTGTTATCTAGGAGCTATAGAAAACTGAAAATTGTTCTGTCAAACTGTTGTAGAATACCCAGGAATATACTTGTCTTCCTTTAGTTCCATTTGAGCATTGCAGTGAAATAACCTGGGAAGGAAGGCAGGAATCAACTGATGAGGGATATTTAAAGGCAGTTCAGGATGCAGTATATTGGTGAGCTGATTTTAAGGAGTTTCTGTAAGCAGCAAGGGGGATGATCAGTTATGGAATTGTTTCTGAACAAGGATTGATCCAGTAGGTTAGGACGGTTGCTTGGACAAGAGAGAACTGAGGTAGAAGTCACTGAAGTTTATAAAAATCAGGGTTACCAAGGAGAAGATGGAATGTGGTTGCTTGTGCCTCTTCTAGTGTAAGAAATAGAGGGGATTCAATGGTCACAGATACAAAGCTAGAAAAGATGCTTCTGCGTGTTACAGGTACCGGAGGTGGGGAACTCCATCTGGGGTGTCACTGCTGTGTGCTTGCCTCCTCTTTAGCAAATACTGCTTTCAGGGAGACAAACAAATTTTGAGAAGATACTCTTTAGATGTTAAAAATAATGGCAATATTACTTACCACATCTAGGTCTCATAGCTTTCCCAAATGTATTAAGGAATTTGTATATGTGATTAGCTACAAAGAATGATTCTGGTTAGCAGATGGCTGTATTGGCCTACAGAATTTCCAAAGCAGCTAGAATGTTTGAGGAAGAAGGAAGAAAAAGTATTTCAAATATTGCAAATTCATGGGCCTACGCAAGCAAAGGTTTACCTGACTGGCTGTTACATTTCCATAGTGGAATTAGAGTTTAGGTAGTCTTTTCTAAAGTGGAAATGTCTCCTCAAAGTGCCACTGAATGGCTTTGTGTGTGAAAAGATACCTTAGGATAAACATGATTATTGAAAGACTTCGGTCAGACAAGACTTAGTTTAGGACATTTTAAATTGTTTAGGTTTGCAGAAGAGATTTATCTGTCATCTGTGGTAACACATTTATTGTGGAAAAAGTATGTAAGAATTGCTAAAATATACTCAGCATTATAACCCCACTCTTTATAAAAAGCCACATTGTAATCTGAATTCCGGTACGAGAACACCATGTGTAATCCACAACTGTTAGTTTTTCCAACTAGATTTCTGCTTGTTGTTGGAGAGGATTGTTTCTTTCATGAGGAGTGGTCTTTGTAAGATCTAAATCAACAGCGGTGACGTTTGACGGTGCTAAAATGCCTGGTAGCAATAAATATCAGGAAATATGCATTTCCTTGGGTAGTTGGAATAACCTGATTCTTTCAGCGAATAGAAGATGAAGTTGCAGAGCAGTAAACACAGGGAATATTAAATAGGGCTGCATTTAGCCTCCCCATTTAGCCTCTAAGTTTGTGTGTGTGTATGTGTGCGTTTGTGTGCACAAGTGGGATAAATCTTTGCTGATGTAAACTGGCAGAGATCCACTGACATTGCTGGGGCTGAAAGCTTGTCTCAGCTCTGTGAATACTGGGTTGTAACTGAGGCTTCAAAATTATGATTTTTCTTGTCTTGTTACAGGAGCATGTAAATTTGGCTTTAAAAATTAGGACAATATAGTTGCTATTGTTTTTAACTCTTAAAGATCAGATTTTATATGTCAACATGGTATAGAAAACTCCTTTCTTAACTACTTGTGGGATGCAATTAGCTTAAATGATGGAATCGTTGCAACTAATTAATAAATTTACTGGTATTATTAAATTTATGAGAAAACTTTTTGTTGCAGTACATCTATGCATTGTTCATTTATTGATTCCATTGAGGAGTTTAGTAGATCACCAACACATGAACTCTGTCACAGTAAATCAGATCATTTGTGTTCTGTGTGTGGATGAGTGAGTGATTTGAAGTTGAACTTCTGAGGAATGAAGCAGGGTGCAGAAGAGAGAGCCTACTTCGTAGGCTGGAGACACTCAGAGGGACATTCAGAATGAGCTTTCAAATTGCACTTTGGATTCCTTCATACTTGCCTACTTCAAACACTTCAAAGCATCTTCTGCTGGGGTCAGTGGTTTGGCTTAAAGAAGAAACAATAAGTGTCTAATTAAAGGGATCCTATATTGTGTGCCTAATGTACAATTGCCTGATTGCTGCAACTTTTAGGCATTGATTGTGATTTCAGAGATGCACTTAGTGAGACAAATGGAGGCAGGGCTCACAGGCATGCTAGTCTGGATTTATTTATAAAAGCATAAGTTTAAAAAGTGTCTTACTTTCTTGTCTCTTCTTTCAGGCAGTACTTCAGAATCAAGATCTTGTTTTCATGATAGACTTGATAGAAAATCCGTAAAGGAACAGGTTCTGTATATCTGAATCTTCATCTGTACAGTTTTCTGCCTGGAAGTAGGCTTGTTGTGTTTTGAAATCTTCTCCTTTACATTTCTACAGTTGCATTTTAGAACCGTTTCATCTTGTATCTTTATTCAAATACCAAGCAATGGAAGAGGCTTTGTTCATAAATCTTTTTAAAGTGAAATACGTTTAACTACTGACACTTTATATTAAGGATAGAGTCCAACTAGAGTCAGAAATTAAGATCTGATTGGAAATCTTGGAATCTACAAAGCCAGATTAAATCAAAGTTGAAAAGGTTCTGATCTTACATTATTTTATAATGACTTAGATTAGTTTTCTCAGCTCAACAGTTGTAATTGCATAGGAAGGAATACCCAATTATACCTAAGAAGGTAATTGCTAATATATCAAGTGAATTATCTGCAAGTTTTTGGAACAATGAACTGTTAAATAAAACATGTGATAAAAGTGGGCTGTTGTAGAGCTGGATTTTCATTCCCAGATTAGTCCAGTGGCACTGAAAAGATTTCACTGAAAGAAGAATGAAAAGTTTTTGAGATGTTCAGTTAAAATAGTGCAGCAGTAAGGAAGAACTTTAATGTGCATTTTAGACCCCAGCTTTGATGTTACTTCTGTACTGACAAAGTTTGCTAGCTTTCTGTCCTTCTGTATATATTCATGATTTGTGGAAGAGGAGAAAGGAAATAAAAACGTCATAGAACAGCTTTAAAGAGCAAGTGACAAATATTTAGTGTGTTTATGTGTACATTTAATGGGCACGTAAATGGTAAATACTTACACATTTCTTTACCCTCAGTCACAGTATGTAGCTCATTGCCCATCTCTTTAAGCCACTTGTTGCCTACCAGCAGGAATTTGTATGTGGCCTTGAGTTAATGGCTGTTGTCCTTCAGCACAGTCAGTTGTTGCTGCCTTGAGAACTGTAGGGTTGTGGGGTTCGGTCTTTGTGGGGAGGACGACTTAGGTGTTTACTTATTCCTTTTCCTCTTGAAGCTCCCTGGGCCCTTGCCCATCAGGCTGAACAAGATTTTTTTGCACTGTCTAATGATGATCTACTAAAACAATCCATTGAACATCTGGATTTCAAGCTTGCTGCTCATCTCTGCTTTCATTTTTCCATTGTGTTTAAACAAAGTAGGAAAGCTGTTTAAGGAACACAAAAATTAGAGCAAATGAGAATGCAGGAAACCTTTGGTGAGGTTTCTGATTACATTCACTGTGCATGTTGATGCAGTGTGATAACACAAACTGTTGAAACCAGTCTTTTTCCTACAGGGCTCTTAAGATAGAAATCAATTAACTGCAAATGTACAGATCTCTAACATATATAATATATTTTTCCTTGCTATAAAAAAAGAGTTTTGTAATTAAGATCAACAATGTCTCTGGCAAGTTGTAAAAAGTTTGTGAATCTGGTAAATACTGGTTCTTTTTTCTAAGCATTTCCAGACATCTGTCTCTGAACATTGTTTCCAAAATTAATTTAATTTCAGCCTGATTGATGTTTTAAAAAAACCAAAAACCCCTACCAGTATTGTGATGCTAATGTGCTCGGGACTTTTATAGGAAAAATGTCAGGTGTACACTATGACATATGAAATAATATGCCAATTCCAGGAATTTCAGCATTATCTTAATAACAAATGAGAAGTAATGAGATTAATGGTGGTTTGGTTTGGGTTTTTTTTTCATTTATGAGAGCAATTGCCATCTAAACTGTGCAGCTATTTTGATTCTGATGAAGAAATTAGGGAAAGCAGGAACCAAGAAAAATTGTTACTTTAGAGTAAGAGGTCCAAGAAGATTATTATTGTCATCTCTTCATCTCACCATATGTTTTTATCATCTCTCCTTCAGGCAGCCAGCTGATTTGTTTAAAACAAAAAATACTGGTTTTCTATGCTGCTTACAAAGTACTGTTCGACTTCCTGGCTGATTTTGTAGGGAGACCTTAGGAGAACATAGTTCATGGGAATAGCTGTCAGGTGTGCCTGGCAGAGGTGTCTCTGCAGAAAGCACCACGTGGTCCTGCAATGCTAAGGCAATACTGTTCGCATGACAGGAGACTGAAAGGACCCAGACCAGCCTGTGGTGATTAACTTGTGTCCTTGACTCCGTGTGATCTAGAAATGTGAATCTGAGAGTGTGCTTAGCTTCTTCTCTCGAGGCACATCTCATTCAGTTGTTTGAGGTGTTGTGTGGTTTGAACTGATTTCATCCACTTTTCTCTAAGCTCACTCGGAGCTTGATTAATATTCCACTGTCCTAAACAGGAGCGGTTCCTTGCATAATGCAACAGCTGTGCCTTGTAGTCCTGGTACAAGCGCTGTGTGTTGAGACAGCTGGTCTTATACCCTATAAACCCAGTGCCAAGCACTGAACAGTTGTGCAGACTAAAGCAGCCCCAACAACCATCTCCTTGAGGAGCCTCTTGTCTGTTTCGACTGATGGTGTTTGTTGGAGCAGTTCACTGGTGGAGAATATGAATGAGAGGAAATGAAAAAAGGAGGAGGCTTCTGCAGAGGACTGAGTTGGCAAAGAATGCAGCAGGAAAAAAAGAAAGAGAAGATGAACAGTGGGGAAAGTGACTGAAAGAACAGGAACCAATTGAGTCATCAATTCCTGTCTCTCCATGGTGGGGTGAAAAGTTACATATCTGTAAGTAGATACGTGCATACATACTGATGTATGTACTAATAATTAAGAGACTATATCAAAAAGGAAAGGCAAATATAAAAAGCAGAATTAGAAAAGAGAATATACTGGACAATGAAATAAAAGTTTCTCTTAGAATAAGAATAGTGCATATTAAAATTATTAAATACAAAAATTAGACTGTAGGACTTTACTTACTAAGAATGACTTAGAGAAGCAGACAATACCAAATGGTAAAAAGGAGGAGTGAATGAATACAGATGAAAACAAAATGTAGGTTACATGATCCATTAAAAAGATACTATAAAAATTTTCAGAGATATTTGCTTTTCAAATGGAATTAAACTGCACTAAATTGCTTTGATTTTAATAAGGAAAATTAAAACAGACTTTTTAAAATATTAGTATAGATTCCTATTGTACCTCTGGTCCTTTTAATCATCTTTCTAATGTAACTTTTCCTTATTTGCCTGGTGATGAAATGAAAGCTTTTCTTATCTCTTTCTTTTTCTGAGGTATACCCGGTACACATAAGCTGGAATTAATTTAATGCAGGAAATTCAACTAGATGGCAGCTATTAGTATGTTAAGAAAGTAGATATAAAGTTGTCGTTGTTGAAGTTGGAACGGCCAAAGTGACACAGATATCAGACGTAGTCCAGGTGTAAGGTGATCAGGAAGCTGTTTATTGCTCTCAAGTGTTTCTTTTATATTCTTTGTACACTATCATGCCACAACACAATTGGTCAAAAGTCTCAAGCATAAAACACTGTATATACTTTAATTGGTAATACGGAAGACACTGCACACACTCTTAATGGTGACACTGAAGACTCTGTGCATGCTGTGACATGCTATTGGTGACACTATACACATTTTGATTGGTGACCTTTGGTCTGGGCTGCATTACGTTTGTTCCATCCGGCATTACAGTAAATATTTCCTAAAAGTTGTTTACATTCCTCATCACTAATTGCCAGGCTGCTGACAGGTTCTCTGTCAACCCTGACATAAAGTAAGTACAGCTTTTTTTTTAAATGAAAATATCTTGTTTTCTTGTACTAGGCATGGTTTTTAAAATGTCACACCTTTAAGCAGTGATTGCAATGTTTGAGATGATCTTGAATTCACTACATTACTACATATTTGACAGCCATCAAGAGGACTGTATTTACAGTGACAGTACTTCACACAGTTGTTCATTTAGTTGCCAAGGCATCTTCTCAAAGGCTCTTTACTCAGTAGGTAAATGCATGAAGCCCTAATCTGCCACCAGTTCTGTATGTAATGAAAATGCTATTCCTTCTCCTAGATGAGTGTATTCTCTCCTATAGAAATGAAAGACCTTAAAGAAAATAGCACAGTAAGCATCTTAGATGGGCAAATATCTTATACAGGTGAAATATGAAGTACATAAACCTGTATATACACAATATGTAGTCAATTGGTTTTGTATAGTTTAAGTAACTGAATTGAGAGCCAAGCAAGAAAGGATGATAGTGGAAGCTAATTCTGCTCATCTGCAATAACTCTGAGCAAGCTGCTCTTGGAATTCTGCCCTGATCCCCTATGTCAAGAAGGAAAGGAAATATTCTGCCTTAAGATTACTTTTCTTTTTTTTTTCTTGATTTGTTATTTAATCTCGAAAGAATTTTACATGTCAGAAATTTGACCATTTGACATTTGAAGCCCCCACTAAAATGCTATGTTTTCCTTGAAAATGAGTACTTAATTGTTGTCCTTGGAGCTCCTCCCTTGTGGTTAGGTCTGGGTGAAGACTGGTTCTCTAAAGTCTTTCTGTTACTATTTGCTTCCATAATCCCTTTTGATGATGTTTTTGCAGTTCTGTTGGTCTTGCTTTTTGAGTCCATCACCTAGCCACCACTTCTCTGAGTTTTGTTGCTAAATCATGCTTTTGAGAGAGGATAAGCTTTGTGGAATTTTTGTTTGTTTGAATAGCTGAGAAGGAGCTGCTAGAGATCTGTTGTTATTGTGGTTTGAATCCATGGTACTTTGTATTGTTACCTCTGAAATAGGTATGCTTCAAATTACGAAGAGTTTTCTCCCAGAGGTCAGATTCTGTGTGAGCCAGACTCCAAATCACTTGGGAAACAGCTGCCCTAACACTCCTTTACATACATAACTTCTGAATTTTTACACTCCTTAGATATGATCTGAAACTACATGTTTGGAGGGTTCCTACACAAGTATGTATATGCAGCCGTAGTGTTCACTTTATGTAGTATTTCTTTTTTACGACCTTATCAAGCTAAATTACTTACCATAACTTACATAAATAAAATGTACAAAAGCTGCAGTTCAGTTTTCACTCCAGCAATTCAGTTTGAGAGTTTATATGCACATGAGAGGGAAGTAGTTAGACATCTGATAATCTGTCTCACAGCCTAAGTCATGGTCTGAAAGTATTTAGTGCCTGAAAAAATGATCTCTGCAACTTCTTCATATTTAATTCTTTTGACTGGACCAGTCCACAATGTGAAAAAGAAGACTGTGACCATATTTATACTCTGATGTTGTGTAAGAGTATTAAGAATTATAATGTGGAGGAAGAATCAAGTAAATTGTAACTTTAGGAATAAATTGGCTACTGTTCTTTGGTTAGTAAGGCTTTTGAGGCATCAAACAATCTTCTTGTTTTCATGGTGGGTTGTCCTTGGTTGGCTGCCAGACACCCACCCAGTGTCTCTCCCTCTGTCTCCTCAAACAGACAGGGATAGAAAATAGGGTGTAAAAACTTGTGGGTCAAGCTAAGGACTGTGAGATCATCTTACTAATTAAGGTCACAGGCAAAACAGACTTGACTTACAGAAGATTAATTTAATTTGTTGCCAATTAAAAATAGAGTAGGAGGATGAGATGCCCCCGCCCCTACCCTTCTTCATTAGGCACAGCTTCAATTCTCTTTTCCCAGTGTCTCTACCCTCCCTGCCTCAGAGTCATACAGAGGGATGGGGAATGGGTTTCAGTCAGTTCACAGCAGTGCCTCTCCACACTCCCTCAACCTCATGCTTTTTCCCCTGTGGTACCTTTTAAGATGATGTGTGCAAAAGCCAAAGTGATATCAAACAGATCCTCTCGTAGCAGTAGTGAGTGGGACAGAGCCCTCTCCAGGCACTGAAGGCCTTTAATGACCTGTTTAAAATTTGGTAACTTATTTTCTCTAGGAATCAATGGCTGTTTTTCTCTAATTAGTTCAGTGAAGGCAAAGAAGCTATTTAGAAAAGCTCTTGGAAGTAATATTCTTAAGTAATATTTAGGTCCTGACTGTTTAAAATTACATCATTAGAATACACTTTACAGACTCTGTGTGTCAGTGTCCCTACATGGACTGTATTCCAAGCACATACAAACTTTCCAGCCATTACTGTATTCCAACCCTAGAGAAAGGGTTTTTGAAAGTGCCACGGTATACTTTTATATCATTCCTCTTTTCCTGATTTCCATTCATAGTCGGTAATATTTTAATTTCTTCCTATAAAAGAGAGTGCAAAAATCTTACGTTTTTGAAGTACTTCTCTTCAGGACTGTTTTCCTGTCCCAATGTCTGGTCACCTATACATGGTATAAGTTCAGGCTGATTGCAATGAAAAGTTGGTAAATTCATGTCATTAGCTTCTAAAGTTTTTTTGCAAACTCCTGCCAGAGTGCAAGGTTTTTACCTTGCAATAAGGTTTATACCAAAATTACAGGAGTTACTGTAAATCGTTGATCTAGACTTGCTGAGATAAATCAACCACTTCTAAGCAGGAAAATATTACTATTCATGTTTGTAATATTATACTAATATTGTACTATCAGTGAGGAAAGTGTTTACTGCTTTTGTGGATTACTTTTCTGTGGAGGAAAGTTTGTTTAGAGTGAAAGACTATGATTGCTTTGATGCCACCTTCCTTTTTGTTGGAATTATGCAATACTGCTAAATATGCCTTTGGCTGTGGGAGCCGTGGACACCTTCATCCTCTGTCTTTATCTTTCACCACTCACACATGAAATGCCAGGATGTATTCCTTCTTTTGTATCTTTACTTTTGATTTGGTGAAGTACTGTGTGAGGAGAAAGAAGATTGCTAACCGAGATGTGTAGAAGCCTACTAGAAACAAGTAACTTGCTTTAGACATATTATTGTGGGCTGCGATATACTGAGGTATTATTTTTGCTGGCTTCTAAAATTTTGAAGCTGACTTCACTCTAATAATCTAGGTAAATGTATTTAAGGTGGAATGTAAAGAGTCTTGGATGATCAATGCTGAGAAACACAGAACAATCATATTTTGTAACCTCTATTCTGAACATTTAATATCCATATGTGTTGTCTCTTGGATGAAAGAGCATGTATAAACTAAAAATTTCCCCTGCCTCCCCATATACTGACTTACTGTAACACCTCCTGGGAGGCCCTGTCTTCACTGTTCACTGCAGCAGATGGAAGTGGCTTTAAAACCTAAAGAATTAAGATCATGAGACAATCCTGTAAATTCAAATCCCAAAACATACTGTAGCAACATGTCCAAGTGTGAAAAGATTTTGATTTACAGTGTTTTGTTATAAATAGCAACAGAGATGGTAACACATCATGTGGTGGGTGAGCAAGTGGCTCGTGGATCCAGCACAGAGGGTAACATCAGACTGGTGACCTGTCACTAGTGGGGTTCCACAGGGCTCCATCTTGAGCCCTGTGCTCTTCAGCATCTTCATAAATTATTTGGACAGAGGACTGGAAGGGACACTAAGCAAGTTTTCAGATGACACAAAACTAGGAGGAGCTGTTGACTCCCTGGAAGGCAGGGAGGCTCTGCAGAGACACCTGGGCAAAATTAGAGCACTGGACAATCACCAACCATAGGACAAGGGAAGGTGCCGTATTCTGCACCTGGGATGGGGCAACCTCGAATGTTCATACGGACTGGTGAGTGAGATGCTGGAGAGCAGTGCCATGGAAAGGGACCTGGGGATCCTGATTGATGGCAAGTTGAATATGAGTCAGCAGTGCCCTGGCAGACAGAAGGGCCAACCGTGTCCTGGGGGGCATCAGGCAAAGCATCACCAGCTGGTTGAGTAAGGGGATTGTCCCACTCTGTTCTGCACTGGGGCAGCCTCACCTTGAATATTGTGTGCAGTTTTGGGCAACACAATATAAGAAAGCTATTAGAGAGTGTCCAAAGGAGGGCAACAAAGATGGTGAAGGGCCTTGAGGGGAAGCCGTAGGAGGAGCAGCTGAGGTCACTTGGTCTGTTCAGTCTAGAGAAAAGAAGAATGAGGGGAGATCTCATTGCAGTTATAACTTCCTCCTGAGGGGAAGAGGAGGGGCAGGCACTGATCTCTTCTCTGTGATGACCAGTGACAGAATCTGAGGGAATGGCCTGAACTTGTGTCAGGGGAGGTTTAGGTTGGATATTAGAAAAAGGTTCTTCACCCAGAGAGTGGTTGGGCACTGGAAAAGGCTCCCCAGAGAAGTGGTCACAGCACCAAGGCTGACAGAGTTCAAGAAGTGTTTGGGCAATGCACATGGTGTGACTCTTGGGGATGGTCCTGTGCAGTGCCAGGAGCTGGACTCGATCCCTGCGGGTTCCTTCCAACTCAGCATATTCTGTGATCCTCTGACAACAACCATAAGAAAAGAGTATTGCTAGCAGAAAGTGTGTGAGGTGGGAAGGTCTAGAAATGGAAACACAGTAATTTTTTTTAACATGCATTTGATTAAGAATCTTCAACTACCTTACTTATTTATGTGGTGTCTTGTACTAGGTAATGATTCCAGTTCAGGGAAGATCATGCCCTGATATCCCTCTTTTTAGAAGACAGGAATTGTTTATGCCTTAACATGCTGCCTGTATGCTAGGAGGTGGACTTTCTGAACTCCATAAAGAATTCGTGACTGAATTATACAGTCACACCCCTGAGCCTTGTTCAAAACTATTTGATAAACATTGACCCCATGTCCATGTCTAGGCATACCAAATTATGCAGCCAGAATTCGGCTCCAAACCCATTACTGGTTTTTCCCCTCCTGAGACTGCAGCATAACATTGTATCGTCCCAGAGCAGCGATGCAGGATCTCGTTCAGTGGGACAGATATTCACGAGCCGACAACCACAGTAAGGCCCAGATATACACAAACAGCAAGGCAAGTGGAATTCAGTGCTCAAAGACTATGAGCTCCTGTGTTTGTATTTCTAACCGTGGTTGTAAGGTAAACATATGCAGGTATTCTTCCAAGAATGCTAAGGCAGTGGAAGGATTAAAAAAAAGGTTTATTTCAGATGCAAGGACCACTTTGTTACAATGCTGCACCCATCGGGTCTCCAGGGGCAAAAGGCAATGCCCCGCCTCCTCCAAGGCTTTTTGTATCTTCTCTCTCCTCCCCCACTCGCTCTGGCCCAGGGAGGCCTTGTACATGTCTGCAAGCATGTTCTCTCTCTGCATACCAGAGAGCAAGGCTGAGAACTTCTCTTGCTACGCAGGAGGGGAGAAGAAAGCATTGAACCTGCCTTTGAGAAAGAGTTACCGTTTAGGCAGAAAGCCTTCCTAGCGAAAACCGAGTTCAGACTTCCCGTTACAAATTCTTCTGGAAATGTATCTATTCCTACAGTGGTATTTTCAGATTTCATGGGTTCCCACCGCAACTAATTACCCAGTCCCCAGACAGTGCTTGCTGTGTGTGAAAGACAGCCTTTGCACATACTTATTCATGTGAGGACAGTTTTATACAACATCTGACTGTGGGCTAGAACACCAGCTGTTGGACTCCACTGAGGTGTGCAGCACTCATCTGTACTGAGTTTGATTACTTTTGCATCACTTTAGATTCGTTAACTCTTCAGAAGCTCTGACTGTCTAATAAGCAAATCACCTTGTTCCTTTTCTAGTTTTCAGTCCTTGCTTTGTGGCAAAAGATATTTTCTTAGGTTACCAGTAAGTCTGGCTGCTGTTTTCAAGAACACCATGAAATTAATGCATCGAGTCTGATTTATGATAAGGAAATGCCTTTTAATTTTGATTGCTATAACTGAAGGAAGGCAGAAGCAATGGTATGCAGTGTGTTTAGGTTTCTTTAGTAGCTATGCAGTGATGGATGAACAGAAATGCCATGTTGTTTACAACCAGGGATTTGAAAGAGACAATAGCTTAGTTCTAATGGACTATTGTGTTTGTGTCTTATACATATAGTATTCACATACTGGTGTATATGATGACTATTGCCTAGAAATGGAGGCACTTTCTTTGCAGTGTTTGAATTAAAAATGGTCAACCTGTTACTACAGATAGTTGTTTGTATTGCTAGTCTATAGCTGACTTTCGAGAGTAACTTATTCCTTGCAAGAACCTAAGGTCTAAAGTAAATGCAACAGCCATGAAAAATAACTCAATTGCCTGAAAGCGTTTGACTGTCTCACATTTCTTAGTGGTGGGTACTGAGGTACTATTGTATTTCAGTAGCTATTTGCATCTGTTTCATAGAACTTAATACTACTCTGAAACCATAGAATATTCCTGTCCCTTGCTGTATGTTTGGTCACATTGGTATTATCATTTTGGCTAAGAAAGTATGCTCTAATTAAGTAACAGTAGGATCTTGCTCTGTTTTCCCACCATACTGCTAAATCCCAGTACTTTGGATGTGTCAATGCTTACCAATGTTGCAAAATAAAGGAATCTGTTTGCTGATACCTACCCGTGGTGAGGGGTTTGGAACTTAAATGACCTTTAATGTCCCTTCTAACCCAAACCATTTTATGATATCTAAATTTTCTTTGCTTCAATGATTATTGCGTCATAGCTTACTTGTCCAGTACATACATGACATTTTCTTGTTAAATATATTTGAGAAAGAAGGCTTACTGTAGAGCACAGAAGTACCCTGTCAATGTTAAACTATGCTTTGACTGTCATCTTGGAGATATGAAACTGGAGGGAGTGACAGAGGGTACCTGTGGGCCTCTGTGGGAGAAACTCTACATACCAAATGCACAGAGAAATTTGTTTGTTTTTTACTAACTGTCCTGAATTTTATGATGGAGAAGGTCACTGCAAGAGAAGGGAAGCTCTGTCAGGGATATTGGATTCTTCTTTTAATAGGCTTGGAGAAATGAAACTAAGTTTAGGAAAGCTCCTGGGAGCTTATTTGCTTTGATTGCTAAATGTTTTGAAGTGTGCTTATTGCTGTAAGGAAGGAAATCTGGAAAAGGTCAAGTATGAATTAGGTGAGAAATACAAAAAGGAATTGCTTGAGATGGTCATTAAATAAGACAAAAATAAAATTCAGGAGTAAATGGAAGAGTATCACTGTAAAGGTGAAATGCCTCAGCATAAATCAGTAAAGACAGTGAAACTGCAGCAAGTCTATCCAAGATGCACTGACTTTGTAGAGGTCCAATTTCAATTGGGTGAAGTTGACATTTTGGAAGAGCCTCATATCCCAGTCTGCATGCCTGTTTGTAAAGACCTTGTAAAGACCAAAGGTCAGTCTATCTGCCTTTGTCGAACACAACCATCACCACCACATCTAGGCAATAGGAAAAACTATCAATATTGTTGTCCCTGGTGTTGGGGAGTATCTAAAGCCCTGCTACGTAAGGCTCTGTTGAGTGACTGATACAAAGACACCCCCAGCTCCTGGGAGCCCATGATCTCATGTTTTGATTGGCAATAGATGAACTATCAGATGAGCAGGAAACTGAAGTATGGAAGTGACACCTCCTTGCAGTTGGAATAGTATTCAGTGTAGCCACAGGTGGCTAGAGATTAGGCCTCCAAAGTATCCAGATGTTCATCTGAGAAGGGACCTCTTCATTCTTCATGTCATAGCATTAGGGGGTATTGGAGAAACACTTTCTGATGCTCTGTTACCTGCTTTGAATGTGGGAAGACTGAGTCCTGCTGCTCCTATGTAGTTATTCACACTCTGAATTAATCCAAACATGAATTGCAGATGTATTTCTCTGGCTTTAATCTTATTTGTCCCATAATTTAAATAAAGCAGAAGGCTGCTAATGTGAAGCAGGTAATTACTGTGAAGGGGGCTCTGCAAATGATAACAGAGATTAAAACAGAGTGGATTAATACAAACAAAAACTGCTCAGCGCATTTCTCTGGTCCTTACAATATTTGCCTTTTAAAATGTAGGTTTTGTGTGAGGAATGTTAATATCAATATTCATATCTGCTGAGATAAACAAAAATAGCAATGTAATAAAAAAAATAAATGTTAGCCTGCACAATGAAGTTTTCAGTGGAGAGTGTCAGAAAGCCAATGAAAATCTACAAGGACTGATTGCATCTCTGAATTTTAGACTGGTGTCATTGTTCTACTCAGTCTGCCAGTGTTCCTTGCTTGCTTGCTTTCCTTTTAATAATCTGTCTCTACGCAGTGGCAGCTGAATATCCTGCAGAGAAGAACATCTCTAGTTTGTATCTGCATGAATGTGCATAGCTGGCTTCAATACTTAATTGTTTGATATGTTTAACATGCTGCCTGTGTCTTTCAGAGAAGATACAATAACTATGTTTAATATGTGCCTTTTTCCTGCAATTTCCCTCTAATTGCAAATAAAATTTGTTGGTTGCTTATTTCTTTAACTGTACACTTTCCTGGTATTTGAAAACACTTTAAAGTGGAAGCAGCCTTAAGAGTTATTTTCAATAGAAGACGGGGATTATCCTTTTTTGTTTTTCTTTTTTTTTTTTAGTCTATTTTCTTTGATTTGTTTTTGCACAGATTTATGCTTACATACATTCAGCCATTGGGAGATGAAAGAAAATGCTGTATAGCTCTACAGTCAGAGCCAAATGCAAATACCCTGTCCCAGCATAGGTCTCTGGTGAAAGCCCAGAGGTGAAGCTACCTGGGCAACCATTAGCAGTGAAGCTGAATATGTGCAGTACCTGCCTATTTGGGATTGTGGATGTTGGTTCTAATGAGAAGTCCACCACTGATGGCTGGTATCACGCTTGCTCAGATGTGCTTGAACATGCTGCTGTCATACTGAATTACAGTGTGGATCTGCTGTGACAAGACAACACCTCATCTTTATTGCCCCCAAGAGGTTTAGCTGAAGCATCCCCTCATGGTTTTGAGCTCTGGGCAATTGCTTGGTGTCTGACAGCTCTGAGTCCCTGAAAGGTACAGCATGTCCTCGAATTGGCACATCGCTCATAGCCATGCCTTCCCCTGCCAAGTCACAGGAGTAAATTTTGCAACTCTCTTCCCAATTGTTGTGACAGGGAAATCCACTGTCCTGTGGGGACTGAAAGCTGCAGACTGTCCCTGATGCCATTTTGGGAGCCTTAAACCAGGGCCTGGTTACCTTTGCCTACAACATTTGCAAGAAAATTGTGAGAGAAGTGGCTCAGGGGAAGTTTTCTCCAGTGACAAATACTTGGGATCTCGTTAGGACCATTTTATTCTGTGAAACAGGGGGCCAGAAGTAGCAGCTGGTGTAAAGCAGCATTGGTCCCCTGAAGAGATTAAGGAGATGCTGCTTTACATTGGCAGCTGCATCTTCTGCGTAAATTCTGATACAAATCATCTGAGTTTTCAAATTAGGTTATTATGGATGAACACCATGAGTTGTTCTCTGAAGAGACTAAATTTTCCTCTGAAGAGACTAAGAGGATGCCACTTTGCATTGTCAGCTTTATCTGCATTTTGGCCCTATTGACCTGCAATCTGTTACCAGGTTTTGGCAATTACACACTTCATATAAATGATAAATGACTAATATTACAGAATGCATTCATTTTACACCCTTTCACCTCCTAGTTTTACTGCAATAAAATAACAAGTGTCTCCTGCTTTTTGGTAAATGAGTAAAAACTTTAAAGAAAAGTGAACAAAGATCACAGGAATGGCATGATAGAGCTGTCACCCTCTGTGCATTGCACTCATTTCTTGCAATAGCCTAAAAAACACACGAGGGTGACTCTATCTTCCATTAATTGTCTCAGTCTGGAGGGAGAGGATCTCCTACTTTGTCCAGACATCTTGTGAGGGTAATCATGTTTTTCTACAAATTCCCCTAACCTGATTTATTGTTTATATGGAAAAAATCCACCTACACTTTCCATTCTTCACGCTCTTTGTTGTCCTTTGCATTTAATCTGTTGGTTTCTTTTCTTACTTTAAATGTTGATGCCAGCAACATAGTGTAGGGATAGATACAGTCTCGGAAGAATTTGTAACAGAAACTCAGGGACTTGGCTTTCCCTAGGAAGGCTTTCTGCCTAAATGGTAACTCTTTCTCAAAGGCACTTTCAATGCTTTCTTCTCCCCCCTCTGCATAGCATGAGAAGTTCTCAGCCTCTCTGATATGTGAGAGGGGAGAAATAGCCCTAACAGGCATGCACAGAGGCCTTGGGAAGGTGGGGGAGAAACAGAGAGGATAAAAGGGGCCCTGAGAGGCAGGAACTCACCTTTCCCTCCCTGTGGCCCAGTGTGCAAATCACACTGTTAGGTTTTTTGTGTTCTGACCTTCTAAATAAACTTTTTTTTTTAATTCTTCCACTGCCTTGGCATTTCTGGGGGTACCTGCGTATCTTACCATGCAAGATAAGTCCTGCCTTGTTCTTGGGCTTTTCACAAAACTTGTCTTAGAGAGACCATTGCCTACTTGGCCGTCCCACCTCTGGGCCTTCGGTGGGGCATTTCTGCTCATCAGCCATTGACTCTGGTAATTGCTCCTGACATGGCAAATAGCTTAGGCTTCCCTTTCGCAGAATAGCATGGTGACAAAGAACCTTGTCTGAGGGCCAAATCTGGCCGTGGGCCTTCCTAAAATGGCTGCTAGCACAGGTCTTTACTGATTCACTCTCTGTGGTGGCATCACGAGATGAGGAAGTAGATTCATTGCAGTGTGCTCCAAATGCTATTTTATGTTATGTTGTTTGCAGTGCTGTAGTTTGCTGCTTTACTGCCATTTTCATCACCTTCTATAAAGCTTAATTTAATTGTTCCTTAATTACCTCTTTGGCTTAGCATATAAATCTCAGATGGAAGCTGGAAGCAACATACATAAGGCTACGGATGTCACAAAACATTGCTTCTCTCTATTTTCATGTCCTTGTCTGGGCCAAACCCTTGCTGCTGCTGTAAAAATGTTCAGGGGTGGGAGGAAGGTCACATGCTCATAAAACTTCATTTTTAGACAAAATTCTGGAAGGAACAGCAAATGGATACTCCAGGTTTTCCAACCACTTTCTGCTAGAGCATGGATTATTTCATGGTGTTTTGTCAAATTATGTGAAGAGAAGTAATCTCTGATAACTCATATGAGTTATTACCTGAATAGTGTCAGGACCATAAATGTTTCTACTTGCAAATAACTCTTTAAATAAACCACATATCCTACTTCGGGAGTGAACCAAAGCTGAAATACTTTTTACTTGAGTTCTTAGGCTACTTTTTGCGTTAAAGGCAGTTGCACCAATCTTCTCCTCTTTGCCCACCTTCCCAGCTCCTGAGAAGTCCTGGGTTTAGGGAGATTGTATTGTGCTTTCAGAGCTTGCAAGGTGCTCTTCTTGCCTGTACCAAGTGGGTGTGGGAAGATCTCACATTCATTTTAGACTTTCAATATGAGTCTTTAATGTTTTAGTGTATGTTAATTCAAGTGTTCTTCCTTTCAAAGATAATGCAGTTCTACTTTTCAAATAGATTTCTATTTGGAAATTGTATGTTATATATAAATTAGACAGAGAAGAATATTGACCACAAGGGGAGCTGGCATCAGCAGATACTATGTAGATCATTTGTTTATAAGTAGATTATTTTCTTATCTGTGTTACTCTTATTATGCTTTTATGTGGTTTTTCTTTTTTTTTGTGTTTTTTTTTTTTTTTTTCCCCTTTGGCTTTCTGTTCACATTGTACTCTGTATTTTGCTTTACTTTGCTCTGTTTTCCTTCTGCATCCTTCCTCCTACCTCAAGTAGGCAGAATAGAAAACCATTAATACTAACCTGTTGACTGAAGCTTTTAAAACCACGATGTTCATGGGAATTCAGAAATGAGCAATATCAACTTCTCACCTGTTATTGAATCTGCGTTTACAAAAAACAAATACACTTGACCTTTTCATGAGCTTTCTAAATAATTTTTGTTGAATGCCTCTGTGAAATTCTGTTTATTAGAAGATTGTAAAAGAGCTTATACAAAGATCATGAAGCTGTGCCTTGGTCTTCTGAAGCTTTAGATTCAAATATCTTCTACAAGTTGGACTGGAATAGGGTTGTAGGGCTTTTTTTTTTTTTTCCTGCATATCAGACTTTCTTGTTGATGACTATAGGGAGAGCAAGAGCTCTCCACCTGTATATTCTATCTCTGGCTAGTGCAACTGGACATTTAATTTTGCTGTGGTCTGTGCCTGCAACACCAGTTTTCCTGGGAGAAGTGATGAGATTTCAACACTGAAACATATCTTGAAGTTTTACGTGAGGATTGAAATGCACATTAAAATATCTTGACTTATATTATAACCCCTTAAATTACTTAGAGAAGGAATTTTGAAATACAATTTACACTTTCTACTTATAATCTGACTTGTACTTGGCATCTATCTACTTTTAGCTGATGAAAGCAACCAGGCCATTTTGTTTCCATTTTCAGACAGGTTCTGGGCAAGTCTCACTGTCACTTTTTGACACACCATCAAAGTCCTGCACAGCTGAAGTAGCAAACCCAGGGCAATGTTTTACTTAAAATGCACTTTAAAGCACTTTAAAACTTACTTTCCCTTGTTATTACTTCTTAAAATCATAAGCATCTTCTATTGGCTCTTTTATTTTTCCATAAAATGTTTAACTGGGGCTAAGTTTCACCTGGTGGTGTCTCTTCAGATACCACACTTTGCCTAAGGAAAAGATGGGAAGACAGATGTTGTACTAACCTCCACTGATTGCTTTCTGATTGCCAGTTTAGTTGTCTGTCTTCAGCCATTTCAGATGGCCATATGGGAAATCAACAGTGATGATCTTTATTAAAGTACCAGAAGCAAGGTGCTTCACCTACACATATTTTCAAGAGAGGCAGAGGGATCCAAACCCAATTAGAAAATTTATGAAACTGCTAGAGCACGCTATTCATTTAAAATTGCTGAGAGCTGCAAAATGAACAGAAAGCTTGACAGAATATTCACACTGTTACAGGTCCTGTATATCAATTAGTCTCTGACATGGAGAGGGCCTCAAACTTCCTGTATTTTGTTTTCTTTCCATGTAAAAATCTGGGCAGTTGTTGTTATTGTGAAATGAGAGATGAATTAGTCAGAAAGGCCTTGGAAAGTTCAGTTATAGAAAAGTTGTCGGAATTTGCTCCCATTGAGTGACAGGATAAGTCAGGATCTAATCTGGTATTTCTGATGCTTCCTGTTATGTTAGGAGTTAAATGTTTCTGTTTAACATTTATTTTCCTAACAGAAGGAGTCATGATAATTTAAAATTCTTCAAATTGTACCAAAGTGCTTTGCAGCAGGCATGGGAAACAAGACGAATTCAGTCACTGAGGTGATGATGGTCTTTGGTTTTGGATGACTAATTGTAGTGTGTTCTTAAGTTAAATGTATGGGCTACACTTGCAAAAGCATCCAGCTTCACTGGGCTAGAAAGTGAAGTTCTTTGTTTATCTGCCCAGTCAGTGTAGCAGAGGCTGCCTCTACGTCTCAGCACTGTTGAAATCTCCTCTAGTGTACTTGTACCTACCTGCTGCAGCTACATTTATTTTGGCATTCCTTATTTTGTTCCTCTAAAGAAATTAAATAGAATTTGTCACTGGCCCAGCTTTTACCATTTAGGAAAAGACACCACATCTTTCTCTCCCAAGTCATTTTATGATTTGTCAACGGTTTGGTGGAGTTGTAGATTCAGTTTTACATCATCCCTTGATTAAAAACAAGTCTTCCACACCACCAATTCCATTTCCTAAATTTGTACCATTTGGATACGTAGGGTAGTAGCCTGATGTGAAATCCAGGAACAGCTTTATTTCATTCTGCTTTTTATCTGATAGTGATTTTGACAATACTTGTGCTATAGAAAGCTATATGGAATTTTTTGTATGAATATAGTTATCATCTCAGAGGGTCAAAATGTCACCTAGTTCATGTTAACTGAAATATCCTATGAGGTTCCCTGTGGTCAACAACTGGATGATAAGACATCAAATATACATTAGTCGTTTTGCTAATTAAATATCTTCATTGCATCTAAAACACATAGTAGCATTTTTTTGCTAATAAAGAGAAAGGACACTGCAGTCAGTTTGTTGCAGATACCTCATTGCCACTCTATGCAGTCTATTGCAGGAATAGAATATGCGCATAATGTGTTGTAAAAAGTAACACATAGCTGTGATTTTACAAAGTGTTATCCTATTTATTTTAAGTGTCATGTAATTATCAATTCATTTACTACCTATTGTAATACTATGAATCATAATGAATGTATTTGCATAGTAGGTAGTATCACACAAGCTCAATTATAATTCAGTATTAGCTAAATGTACCATGAAAACAAAATGTTTCCTGTAAAGGTAGGCTGGGGTTGATATATAGCCTGTCTTATACATGGTGTATTGCAAATACTGTCATGGGAAATTGTTCCATATGTGGACTTGTTCTCAGAGGGAACTGTTTTGTAGCCCTGCCCTGTCATTCATTCATTTTCTGTCCTGTCTCCAGCCCCCCAGTTTAAATGCTCTTCAGCTCTAGCAATCTTTTGGGTGAAAAAAACTTCAGAAACCTGTTTCTGCTGTTTAGCTGGTATGTTAGTGCTCTGCTCACTGAGGCCACAATGCAGTGTCTGCCTAAAGACTGAGCTTACTGCTTCAGTGATACTTTGAGACCTGCACACCCTGTGCTGGGTGACTAAACCAAGGAGTGGTCACACTGAGGGCCAGTGGATTGCCTCAGCTCTGGGTAGGTTCTTTAAAAATTTGTTTCCAGACATTCTTTTTAAATAAAAAGACCCCAAAAATTACACATGCGCCATCCTGGAACAGGAATTAGCTCTGTGTTGCTGTGTTGGGGAGTATGATACAAGGAGGTTGCCAGCTTCTTAGTTACACGGTTTACTTCAGTTATCCTCTATGTCTAGATTGCTTTGTGCTCTCTACTGCTTACTCATCATCAGCACAGTCAGTTGTCTCTTCTCTGCTGCCAGTGCTTAAACCAAGAAGGTGGTCTCCCTTTCAAAACCAGGTACAGCCTGTTACTATATACTCTGCATGCATATACTTGGCTTCAAGAATGGCCAGATGTCCTTTTTGCTAAAGAACAGTGATATCTGCAGTCCCTGGCTTCTGCATGGCCAAGCATCGCAGATACTGCTTCACCTCTGCCCTTTTGTAGAGAATGATCATGGGTGATGCACCAGCCCTTGGAGTGTTACACCACTGCAGGGAGAGGGAACAACCCTGCTCTTGCACCAATTGTCAGCAGTTCAGAGGCCAGTACTACTCCCCAAACCTTCCCCTTTGCCATGTCAGAGCTGCTTCTCCTACCCCAGATACTCTGCTGTATTGTTTTTCTGCCTTTATTACATGAAGATTTATGCAAGCAGAAATGAAACATATATCATGCTCTGCATACAAAATAAGTGGTCCCTTTCGGCTATGGTTTAATGTGTTTTGAAGACATGCGATCTTGCAACAGTAGAGGGCTTAGAATAAACCAAATGTGAGCAATATCTAGTTTCTGAGAAAAATCTTAATGATTCGTAGCTATCTTTTGGTTCACTTACAAGTTCAGCATATTTTGTTGCAGAAGACTTTCTTATGCAGTAGCCTGAAAATGATCACTGTGTGAACTTTTGTGTCTGTAACAGATGTGTATAATCCCACTTTCCACTTTTTAAATGTATCCCATTTCCAAGCAGAATATGAAGTGCTTACTTTCTGGCTAGCACAGTTGATTTTTACTTGCTACCTACAAGTTATATTAAGGACATTGAAATTGCAGAGGATAAAAAGAGAGTTATTTCCACAAATACAGTGGGCTTACTGATACCTCAAGGATTGTGTAGCCTGGTACCTCAAGGATGGTGTAGCCTGATCTACATTCAGAAGCACTGCAATGGCAAAAAGCGAACGCAATTGAGAACACTTAATTTGTTTGGACTTATGTCACCATTGGCTTTGCAATTTGACAGGAGAAATACATCTCAGGAACTGATGAAGTAGTGCCACATTTGCACAATACTACAATGCTCTACAGTCATTTAGGGCAAGTTTTCCTTCTTTAAGGACAAGGTAAAGCTTCTGATTTTCATGTGTGTACCTTGGCCGGTGTGCAATTAAAGCCACCCTCTCTAAGTTATAATTCAGTTTGGCTGGTTAAGAATCAAATGGGCAATGGAAATAGAGCAATGCCATTTTTGGATTTGGGTAAAGCTAGAGCTGTTGCAAGGGAAAGACTAAATGTATGTTACAAGGGACCATGCGATATTTGTACGACAGACATTCTTGTCAAACATAGAGTTGATAATCCCCTTAACTGGGACAAACACTGGACATGATAGAATGCAGTTGTCCATATGAACATACAGAGGATGGTATACCTGGCAGTAGAATTACTCCCCAGTGAGAAGACTTATTTGAGAATCTGTATCTTCACTAGGCCAGCTTGTCAGGGAATAGCATACCCAAAGGAAGTGACACTTGAGAATTTGAAGGAAAATGCTTGTTCTTTAATGGAGATATCAACTTATGTTTCCCTAGTTCTCTTTGACACGCTGCTAACAGGTGGGAATTTCTGGGCCTTGTTTCTTGATGGGAAGTTTGCAAATAAGGTTTAGGAGAAAACTAAAAGCTAAAGTACCCATGAATTTCACAGGGGAATATTCCATGGTGTTTAAATTCAGAATATTATTTCAGTTTTCAACCTATGTCTTTGAAATGTGCCTTCAATGTGGTTTTTGTTTTGCTCTGTTTTTGCTCCTAATGGCTTTTTATAGGCCAAGGGCTTATTCTCATTGATCACAATTTAGAAGAACCTACTGTGTAGGAATCAAATTCACTAGGTGATTGCACTTGCACAGTAGATGTAGTACTAAACCTGGTCAGAAGAAGGGCTAAAACCACTATAAAAGCTGGTGGTGTGATGTTTTTGGCACCATAACCAAACTTACTGTCATGTTTATACCAACTACTGATGATTTTGTGAAGTGAATCATCTGTCATTGGACAATGCACAGGGATCATCAGTTCATTTTGCACAAGTTATTAGCTCTCTGCTAGCCATGAGGTTAGTTGCTGTCCAGGATGATAGGAGGTCTTTCTTACTGTCACCTTGCACTAGATTTCCAACAAAATCACAAAGTCCAGATCAGTTTATATACCTGTTCCCTTCCCATTATGTTCCTATCATCATTATTATTATTATTACTACTACTATAAAATAATAACAGTGTATCCTCCAGGAAGGGTAGAACCTGTTGCATATTTGAATCCTAACCACTATGTATCATGTAAGATCCCTTTCTGACGTAAATTCTGATACAAATCATCTGGTCTCTAAATAAGAGAAAAAAGAACAGAACTGCCCTAGGAATCAGTCCCAGGGAGTTAAAAATCTACTTGATATGTCATGTGATTCTTGGTGTAATTTTTACCAATCCATGAAAACTGAAACTGTGCAAAAAATGTTCATTTACCACCATAATTATTTGCCTTTAGTGTTCTGTTCTGCTGTTAAATGTTTTGAAAAGCATCCTGAAAACTATGTGTAGTGTCTTCCATCCAAACTACTGTGAAACTAGCCTTAAGTCTGCTAGCTGGGGGTCAACTAAATCAGTACTAGACAGTAGTTCTACTCACCTATCTTTTTTCTTTGGGGAAGGAAAGTCTCTTTTTCTGCTGGTAGCTGCTGCCTTAACTCAAAATGGCTATAGGTTCCTTTCATTTGATGACACAGCAGTGTTGTGTCCATAAAGGTTTTGAGTACCAAATGGGAACCTACATTTGGCATGAGCCTTGGAGTGGGGCAAAGGAAAAAACAGAGCAGATAACTGCAAAGGATTTTGAGGTAGGTCCAAACACTGCGGGTGATCATTCTGCCATTTTACACAGTATGCATTATATGCACTAATTCCAGGAAAAGAAAGCTCATCTTGGACATATGACTTAAAGCAAAGAGATGCTGGTGTTTCTTTATCCTATGCAGACTTTCCACTTACTTCTAGAGAGCATATTTCTGCTAAGACCATCCTTCCTTAATTTTCCCTACTGTGATACATCATTCATAAACATTCTGAAATAAAGACTGAAATGGGATATCTCTCCAAAATCATTTGTATCATTGGTACAATAGCACTTTTATATAAAATTTTAAAGCTTAGAGAACCTATCAGTGTCTACTCCAATCAAAGCTTAGAGAATACCTTCTTATCTCTTCTTCCAGCTTTCATCTTTACAAGATAGACTTTCTCAAGCTCACAGCCTGGAATTTTTGAATTGAATAACCTGCTTTTCCCCCCGGCTGATTAACTCCCTGTTTTCATGCTCTGACAGCAAGAGAAGTAAGGCTGTAGTGTTGTAAGACATTAGTACCAGCTGAGGAGAGGGCTATGTGAAACCTTTCCCTTGCCCAAACCAGCTTTGTGCTTAGCTGGAACATGACTTGTTCAGACCCTGATTCATGCAAAAGCCGTGTTGCCTGTGTGCTTCTGTCCTGCTGCACGTGAAGGGTCTTGGAGGTCAGCAGAAGCCAATGCTGACACACAGTGTGGGCATCTTCAAGCAAAGGGAGTGTGGAAAGGACGTCTTAAATACCCAAAGCACTCACTGTGTGACTGTTATTGCATTGGCATGCCAAGAATACTGCTCAGACACATCTCTCTGTTTATTTGTTTTAAAGGCAAGCTTTACGTGAGGGGCAGAGCACTTTTAAATTTATTTTGTGGTTTTGAAAATGCCTTTTCCATCTAACACTATAGCTTTAAGGCAGCTCAGATATGGACATTTTTTTTCCATCTTAGCAGTGACTCTATCAGTAACTTCATAAAATTATTTCAAGGATGTTTAATTTCCTGCCTCCATTCAGTTTCTACATGATGCCATTTGTAAATGGCTGCAAGAATGAAAGTCTGGAGAAGAAGATCTTTTGCCTTTCTGATGTGGTTTCTTATTCTTGGTCCTGTTGCTGCTTACACACATCTATTGTGTTATGTTGGTTTTAGTCTATGGGTGGCAGTCACTTTCTAAATTTCTTGCACAATGTTTGCAGTCTTTCCTGCACTAGGCTTATCAAATTTGCTGTTAGTAACACACATCAACAGGCAATCGATAAAATCAGAGCTAATTACATAATGGGTTTTTTTAAATCTGTCTGCAGCACAAGCAGATGTTAAATGAAAGCTAATAAAGTGTATCATCTTTTAAATAGGGGTATGCCCCAGGATTTTACACTGGACAAACTCTGCAACACAAAAGGCAATTTCCATAGAGGTTTGTATGCAAGAAAATGAGATAATCATGCAAGTAAAGCATATTAGAGCTAAAACTGAGCAGTCATTACAGATCTCTGCAAAATCTTGTGACCCTCTTAGAAAATAAAATACCAGGGAAAGGCAACAAGCAGTGCTGCAAGCAGGCTGCTTAATAGAGAAGATACACTAGCAAAAGTCCCAACTGTTCCCATAGGTTTGCATATGTGTTCCGTGGAAATCCATTGTTTGTCTAAACAGTGGTTCTTTAGGCGTAGAAATAATGGTTGTTTACTTGGCTTTCATTCAAGAAGGGAGAATTTATACTATGTGCTATACTGGAAGAACAGCACAGAAGGTATATAAAGTAAAATCTCTTTTTACTTGCTCCATTAATAAACTCATGTAATAAACTTCTATACTGCTACAAACTATTTTTAGTCTTTTGTTTTCTTTCTCTGTATTTTTCAGCAATGCTAGTGACAGGCAGATCTCAGTGATTTGAGGCTACCCCTCTTTCTGAGATAATAAGTAAGTGGGTGCTAAATCTCAAAGCTGGCTGTCAATGAGAAGAGCCAGTGAGAAATAAAAGGAGAAGAAAATCTTAAATTCCCCTGAAATCAACAGAAAAGGTGGGTTGGTGCTGCCTCACAAATACCAGTAAATGTCACGTTGTGAGTTAAGTATTGCGCAGTGCTGTGCATTTGCTTTCTCAGAAAACATGTGATTCCTATGGGCTTGGGGTTCTTTCTGCTTGTCACTTGAGTAAAACTGCCACCACTAAATACCTAAATGTCATGAGCTAGATCCTGGGTATCACAGAGGTAAGTAACTTAGATTTTTGTGGGGAAAACTGAAACACTTTGATTTACCGTTTGTTGTTGGATTCCTAAGAGTTCACATTTTTTAGCCATTTTCCCCTGAATTAATAAAGGCTTAATTTTTTTAAAAAAATATGTTTTTAAGAAAAGGGTGTGAATTTCAGGTACTTACATCAGTTACATACTGGGGATTTTTCATGATGGCTCAATTATCCAAAGACTCGAAGTAAGTTCTCAGGATATGGTACCATAGGAAATTGGAGATTCCAATGAGAAATGGAAGCCAGGAGATCATGTTACATTGTCTGACAATCATTTGAGTTTCTCTTAAAATTGTTGAGAAATTTAATAGATAAATTAGGTTGAAAGTGAAAACAGAAGAATTACAGTAGGTAATTCCTACACAGAAGCTTAACAGACCAAAACCATGAACAGGTGAAATGAAATATTATGGTAGGCCTCCTTTGGTGGGGTGTCTCTGATTTTGGGATAATTTACTAAGCAATTTCTTAAAAAGTAGATTTTATTTCTGTATTCCTAACTTATTTTTCTTTGAGACAAATGAAGGAATGGCCTCTGGCTTCAGTGCTAGGAGCAGCACATGAATCAGTCACCTGAAAAATCTCACCCCAAGCCTCTCAACCAGACTTTTGTGTTGTTACGAGCTATTAAATGGCCTCAACTCTGTTTGCTGATCCAGTTATACAAGTGTTAAAAAAAGGAAAAAGATAATTAGTTGAGAGTAAATAACATGAAAAAAAAAATTAAAGTTCACCTTAGTGCTCATGAACAATGACCAATGAATATTATTATCACATTAATAAGAGAAAAATAATATCTGAATCATTGAACTTCAACATGCTTTGTCAATATTCGTTTTCATTATTCAACTGGCTTTATTTTTCCCTCCAGGAGTGGAAGTTGCTCCTTCATACTTATCATCCTACTCTTTGTGCCTTTTGATAACCATTTAAAAGGTTAATGGAATGATTTGTTACTCCTGTGTGCTGGAAAGACCATCTTCCCCAACACTGAAGCCCCAGTAAAATCTGGAATGCAGTGCAGAAGCCTCCAAACATTGGTGTAGACTTTGAAAATATAAAATACTGTGACTTTCACTTATGGTATCTCAGAATTTTTGGGGCTAGAAAAGAATAATAGAAAAAATCTTCCAGTAAGTAATTTTGAATGAGCTTTTTTCTGCTATGAATAGAGCGCCCCTTAAAAAACTATGCTGAATTGGAGTACCCTGGCATGGAAATGTAACTCAAAGTACTTTCAGTCAGCTTAATAAAATCTTGTATGGTATTTACAGCCTGCTTGAGGTCATCATCCATCTTGTCTGGAGGGATTTTGCCCCTTGTCTGACATTATCACCTGAACTTTTCAATCTTTTTGTCACAGAGTAGCCTTTTTTCCTTCTGTAACTGGATTGCAGAAGGTAAATACAAGATATCTACAGTGACCACAAGTGACTTTTACAGAGAAACAGGAAACATCAGTGATATCATAGCATCTTCCTTTACCTCCCTTCAGCACAACCAATAGACTGAGTTCTCAGTGTGAAGCACATTGAAGAAGAAAATCTAAAATGAAATAAATGTATTTATTGGATTCATTTTTTAGCATAGTATTTTTAACTCTGGAGTGATACTACTAGAGATCCTAAAGACATTGTCATGTTAACCTTTCTTTGCTGTTTCCCAGTTGGTTGCCTTTCAGCACAATCAAGGCACCACACATAATAACTAATCAGATGCAGTGAGCAGAAGTGATGTGAGGGTGCATTTTAATTGGAAATAGTGAAGAATTTCAGCATATCTGTCTGTGCTACAGGGTGACATTTTTAAATGCTCAAAGGGCATACAGGTCTCCAGCTCCTGGTGAAACTTCGTGAGAATGTGATGTGAAGCTCTGATTTGTGTTCTTTATAGTAATATATATAAAAAAAGCTCTTACTGTTATTTATTTATTTCAGATCTGGATTTTTGACTTTCTAATAAGAAAAGTTGCCAGTCAGTGCCACTGACTAAAAATCCCCTCAAGGAACTATACCAGCATAACTGGGGGCACATGCTTTCCAGTACTTATATTTTATTTAAGCAGAATATACAGACATCTTTTAAGATCACATTATTATGTGTGGCTAAATAATTGCAGCCTTTTCTGTTATATTCCATTTAGTTTTGTCATTATGTTGGTTTCAGAAATTGCCTCTACCTCCTTTGTATATGCTTTTCATGCATGTTTGCTGCTGCAACTGCAAAGGTCTGTTGAGAGAGAACTTGAGAGTATTGAGAAAGCTCCAAAACTCTAAAAAGCCAGTTTGATATTTTCAGGATTATTTTGTATAAAAGGTGTTTTCTGCTTAATCATTTAAGCATGTGTGTTTAGAAGGCTGATAGCCACTCTCTTGTACTCCTGGAGAAATGTGTGAGTCTGCAAAAAATGTAATATGCTACCTCAGGTGAAATTAATTCTTTTTGTGAAAATTACTCTTGATAATTAAGGTTCTGCATCCTGAGCTTCAAACCCATGAATTCAAATGCATGAATTAATGAGTAAATTAGGAACTCAAAGACTGAAATATTTCAAGATTTTAGCATAACATAATGTTCATGTGAACTTCATGACAACATGAAGAACATATTTGCCAATTAGAAACAAGTGAACAGAAGTGGAATGAGATGATGGCTTGTTGACTAGTGACAGGAGCTGACAGTGAGTGAAACTTCACCTTCCTGTGTGGAACCTCTGGTTGATTGGGAATTAGGTACAAGGAATAGCTCAGAGGGATTTCTTTCAAAACACAGCTGTTAGATGACACTGGTTGACAATGCAAGGCAAAACACTTGGTTGTGAAGTGCTTTACCTTACTTATTGTACTGCAAAATGATTTTTCTGTTCTGGTTTCAGCCGGGAGAGTGTTAATTTTTGCAGTAGCCGAGGGAGCGTGGCTGTGGTGTGGGCATGTTAAGAGATTATTCCATACCATCTTATGTCATTGGCAGGGGTGTTGGGGAAGGGACTCTCACCTTTCTGAGAAGACTGTCATCCCTTTCTGGTTGGGGAAAAAATGTGGTGGATGGAGCAGTGAGGTGGTACCAGCTGCAGTTGCTCTATGTCAGTGAGCATTTTACATGTAAACACCCTCTTGTTTATACACTGTTGTTACTAGGATTGTTGCTGTTACTGTTCGTTTTCTTATCTCATTGCCGTTTCCAGTGAATTGTCATCTCAACCTGTAATCTCTTTTGTCTCTCTCACCTGAGGGGGTGGAGGGAGGGGAGCGGCTGCACGGGGCTTTATTTCTAGCTGAACTTAAACCAAACATCTGTAAAGTGCATACTTTGGTAGATAGATGTAGCATAACAAACTTATCATAAAATATCCCTGTATAACATATAGCTTTGCTAGCTACAGAAGTAGTTCAAAGTTGGTTTACAAAATGTAACCATGTTGAAAAGATTTTGCTGCATTTGCATTTCCAAGAGTCATTGGCCACTGTACAAGTAGAAGCTTCAACTGTGTTTGTTAAGGCAGTATGTAATTTGAATCTAGTTATTTTTATAGATATTCATTATTTTGGTGGTGCTGAAACTTAAAGAGAACACAGTGATAATCTAATCTGAACTCTGGTCTATTATAGACGAGTAAAAAATGCAGAGGATCTTAATTCAAGAGATTTAATGCAGAGACATGATTGGGTTTGTGCAAAAGTGTTATGGTCTAAGTTTCACAGTCAAGAAGGTGAGGGGAACTGGAGGGGAGCTCCTATGAATTACAACTCGTGCCAGTGACCTGAGTAACTTAATTTTTGCTGAGACCAACAGTATCTTGCCAAATGTGGGTTGGATTCCATACTGAAAAGGTAAAACAGGAAAATAAATCAAACAGGTTTTGTGAAAGTATGTTAACATGACAAAATGGAAAAGCAGCTTTCTGCGTGAGCCAGCAGTGGCTACATTAGGATATCAAAGCTGCTGATGGTATGGTAAGATGGCAGGAGATGTCAGTCACACGAACTTGACTGGGATGGTCATTTGAGGACTTTGATGTTTCTTTGCTGCTTTTCCAGATAATAAAGTCAGATTCATTTTCTTCAACATTCTTTAGACATTCATTTCAGTTCTTTGTTGGGATATATATTTCCCAACCTGCAAGGCAGGTCTGTTCTACAGTCATGCACAACTGTTACCTGGGATTGTCTAGCTCCACTGAAATACTACTTTTTAAGGACAGCAAGTGATGGGAATTCATATTTCTATCTAGTTTCCTCTGTCACTTGGCTGTGCTGCATTGCCAGTGTCACTTTTCCAGTGGGGCAAATGTGCTATGTTTCTACTTGCTTCAGACACCCAGTACAATTGTGCATACCAGCTTCAAAAAGCAACAGCAAGAAGTAAACCAAAATACGAGTTAAGAACAGTGGTATGGCTCAGAATTTTTATTTACTTTTAATATCCTTATTTGTTTTCTAAACAAAATTTTAAAGTTCTAGGAATTGTGTGTGTGCTTGGCTGCTTTTTCTTTAGTTTTCTTTCCTTCAAGGAACCCTTTTTAATGAGATACTGCTTGCAGATGCATTTCTTAATTGTGAATGCGTAGTGTGGTGACAGATGCAGAGGATGTTGCCTTTATCGTGATCACATTAAAATGAGTTGTTTTGAATATTCTATGATGTTTGGGGAAATTGCTTAATCCTATTACTTCTTGGGGAAGATTGAGTACCTCCTAATGTGAAATATGAAACCTCAGAGCTGCACAGCGCAACTGCTGCCTCAGAGAGCGCAGCACAAAATGCATAGGATTTCTTCTAATGTGAGTCAACAATGATTTCTAGGCTTGTTTATCACATAAATGTTATCTTGCAAATTATTGGACAGTTGCTATGGAAACAAAGACCTAGTGGTAGAAGGATTTGTTACCATAAGTAGTTAAGACAATGCTCAGACTTGAATCCCTGCTGCAAACAGCCAGCTTCTAAGGATGGAAGCGACAGATAACAAAACACCTATTTTTTACTGATAACAGAACAATTTAGAAATATTTATCAGCTGGCCTTTGCTTTTCTAACAAACACAGAGATATATGAAATAAAGTCCAAAGGTGTGAAAACACTAAAAAGAAAAATATTCTTTTATCTTGTTTCATAATGTTCAAAAAGATAATATAGATGTTGGTATCTGCTAGAACACAATGTGTAAGACGTGGAAAGCCTGAACATGTTTCTCTCACTGCTCTGTAGTGTTTCATGAAACAAAAGGGCCATATATTCCAGCTGCAGGGAATATTAATTGCTGATTGTTGAGCTGAATAAAAAGAAAAACGAGGCATTTGGAAATGTTGTCTTCCTTCTGATGGAAGGTATAGTGGAAATATTGCAAAAGGGAAATGGAAATGTTCATGGAAAAGATGAGCCATAGTTGGATTGTTCCAATTATCTTCCTTGTGGATCAACAAAAGTAGTATCTTCATTTTCTGTATTCATCTAGTAAAGAATGGCAGGTTATGGTATTGCAAAAGCTCTAATTTCCATATAGGCTTCAGTGTCCTCAGTGCTTATAATCTTCTAAGGGGTTTAGTAAAGTTCTGTGTTTTATCCATCCCCTGAATTGGGCAGTTATCTGAACCTCTCAATTGTTGTTTTGGAAGTGCTGGTCCTTGAATTTGAAGAGAAAACATTAGAAGACGTGGATGCCAAAACCAAAACCAAGCCCCATAAACCCCAGAAAATAAAATATCATCTTGTTTCTTTCTTACTCTGCAATTTGGAAGCCAATAGCATATCTAGAAGGCTGGGTTGTTTTTCTCTTTGAGCAAAGTGGTCCCACTGTTTTCATGAATGCGATCAGTATTTCCATGAATACAACACTGAAATATTTTCCTGTGGCAACTTTCATCAGCAGAGCTCTCAGCTTGTGAAACAGCAAACCATGTTAAGTGCAGGTAGCAATTACTGACACACAAGAGGGAAAGTCCCATGACAGTGGCACAGCTGAAATGGGAAGCTGGATTCCAAAAAAATGGGTTCTGTTGTGACAACTGACATCAGCTGAAGTGATTTTCAGTGACCTGAGCATATGGGAAAATGTGCAAAAAACACTGCTAGGAAGGGAGTTTGCCATCACCTTTATGATGTGCACAAAAAGAAAAAAAGGTGACATTTGTTGTGTGATTTTTTTTCTTTCTTTTCCTTAGCAACTATGGGCAGCAACAGAACAGAAGATGAATAGGCTATTGATCTAAAAGCAAAAGGATGACTGTTTATTTTAAGTTAGATGCTCATGCCCGGTCTAATATATTGCCACAAATTGTGTTCTAGCAATAAAAGAAAAGCCAGAGGCACTGGAGGATTAAAAGACTAAAGCAGATTAATAGAGCTGAATTTCTATGTACGGAACACATATGTTGAATATGTGGGAAAGGCAAAATGACTCAACTTGTGCTAAGACCAGAAAAAACCAGACAACAATATCCATCATTAGGTTAAAATTGCATCAGATGTTTAACAAGAGTTATCTTTATCCTTTGGCAGGATAAAGAAAACAAAGGAAATTTGGAGACATCATCCAGGGAACAGGAGAGCCCTCAGCAGAATACTGAATTGAGCTGAAAAAGCTCTGCTTTGCCACACTGTTAATGCCCTAGGACAGATCCTCCTGTCCCAAAGGCAAAAGGAAAAGAATACCACAGGCCCTATTGCTTTGGAAACTTCTGAGCAAATAGAAGAAACAACAGGATGAGTATATTAATTTTTTGTTCTGTAGAAATACTTTATATATAAAGTATAGATACATATGTATAGATGCATAATTTTGAATGAGCATCGCAGTAGGGTTCTGGCAGGACTGTGTGTGTGTGTTCAGCACCTTGTTTGGAGGGACTGTTTCCTCCTGCTGCTGTTTGGCTCATGTTCAACACCTGAGGTGCAGCACATTTTTTATGGTATAAGGGGCTTAAGTTTATATAGATTTAGTTTACAGTTTATATAGATATAGTTTATATTTTATCCAGGGAAAAACTACAGAAGAATGCCCAAAGGTAAACAGACAAGGTTAACAATAGTGGCTCCAACTGAGTAGATATGTACATTTTGAATAACAGAAATAAACTACAGAGGAGAAATTAGTCCAGCAACATGTATAGGTAGGTCTTCACTAACACACTTGACTTTGTAGGCAATGAAAAACATGCAGAGATTCCATCTTTTGAATGATGTGGAGGGAATTTGGGCCATATCTTACAGGCCTCGAGATGTTAGCTTGAAGGATGAAATTCATAACCTCTAGCATGCTGAGACAGAGGCTTTAAACTTAGCTGATAGAAGTACCAGAGAGAGGAGCTTTATTTCTGAAATTCAGTTCTATTATTTTTCTGAGACTAAGACATGTATTTGCTGCCTTCAGTTATGTATAACGTAAAACTGGAATGTCACAGCCACCACAGGCTGTGAGAGAAATGACAGGTTTTTCTTTTAGCTGAATGTGAAGTCAGTGAAGGCAGTGAGACAGTAAGAGCAGCAGGGAACAGAACAGGGATGTGGGGGTTAAATTCCCTCCTCAGTCTGAGAAAAGCACCTATATATTACCTGCTGTTAGGAAATTGTCTTCACCACCCCCTTACATTTCCCTGGAGATCATCCATCAGCATTCCTATTGAAGTTGGCCATCAGACTGACAAGTATCCAACGAGGAAATTTCAAGTGGATAAAGGAATCAGAAGCATGACCTTAATGTCTAGAAGTAAGGCATGCAGTTGGAGGAGGGGAGAACAGGGCTCTGAGTCTCTGCTCCTGAGGGTGTTTGTGTGCCAGTCGCTGGATAAGCAATGTGCAGCAGCTTTCTCTGGCCATGTCTGTGAATGATAGAGGCTGTAGTTTCTGTGTGTTTAGTTGAACTCTGTGATTCAGTGTGCTCCAAGTATGTTTTATGCTTGATGGATTTTGAGCATGGTTTAGCTTAGTTAGTTACCTGATCTGCAAATTCTAGACTATACTGTGCAAAAGACTGGCACCTGGAGAGAAAGTTTGTTATGCAACGATGAGGGTGTCTGGGTATGTTCAAGAGCAGATCTTTGAACGTGCAGAGTTTTGCAATGCAATGTAAGAACATGAAGCCTCTCATATGCCTGAGCAGGTTGGCTAGCAGTTTTGTGCATGTGATGGAAATTTGGGATTTAGGCACACAATTTCTGTCAGTTTTGCCTATGAAATGTTTCAATATTACTTTGTATCTTTCCCTTTGTGCAGAACACAACTGCTTAAACAATTAAAACTGTGAGCGCTCTGTGGAAAGATTAATGTCCTGGGCAGAGGGAGTGTCTTCTTGGTGGAGTTTTGAGAAACTTCTCTGGCAAATGGAGCAGAGTGTTATATTGTCTGTCTATTCAGAACTGTACCAATTATTAGCAATTAGATTAGAATACAACTAAGAAGGAAAGAATCACTCCCAGTCTAAATTTTGTTGATTTTGTCAGCTTTCCCAGTTTCCAAAACCTGGACACCTTTTGTGAAAATACCTGCCTTATGATGAGCTCTGTCAGGTATACAATTTTAGAAACTCTTTTGTTTTTAATGTATATATGACTGTGTGTATATATACGTATATGTATATGTATAATATGTTTTATACACACCCATACACAGACATGAAGATATTTTTAATGGTGTAGGCAGTACTCCATTTCATTTTAAGGTACAAATTAAGGTATAATACTAATGAACCACTACTGATTTAGGAGGAAATGGCAAAACCGGAATCAATTTAGTGGCAACAGTAGTATAATATTAGAAATTAGTTACTTATATTTCCCTTTCTTGATTGAATTCTACAAACACCTCGTTCTCCTTGGGAATTTTTTATTTATATTTTATTTTGATTAAAGTGAATTTCCTTCTTTCTGTTTTTGTATAAACACTCAAATAGATCCAGAAAAGGATATTTTAATAAAAAAATCTATTATGTACACCATATTTAATCTATTACAAGAGCTGTAAAGACTATGCGTGATTTTGCATACTGTCCTATTTTCAACTGGAATAGAGTTAATTTTCTTCTTAGTAACTGGTACAGTGCTGTGTTTTGAATTTAGTGTGAGAATAGCATTGACAGCACACTGACATTTTAGTTGTTGCTGAGCTGTGCCTGCACTAAGTCAAGGACTTTTCAGTGTCCCCTGCTCTGCCATCAAGGAGATGCCTGAGAAACTGGGGAGGGAGCACAGCCAGGACAGCTGACCTGAACTGGCCACACCATAGGATATCATACCCAATATAAAAGCTGGGGCAGTTACCCAAAAAGGGTGCCAGTCATGGTTTGAGGATGGATTTGGCACTGATCAGTGGGTGGTGAGCAACGCTATTGGACATCGCTTATTTCTCTTGGGTTTTATTCTTCTCTATCATTTTCATTATCATTATTTTATTTTGTTTCAGTTATTAAATTCTTCTTATCTCAAAGTTTACTTTTTCTTTCCCATTCTCCTCCCCACCTGTGAGGTGGAGGCGAGGGGAGTGAGTGAGTGGCTGTGTGATATTTGGTTGCCAGATGGGGTTAAACCACAACACATCCACACATACTTTCATTCATATTTGCCTATTAGAAGTAAATATAGCCAAAAGTATCTTCCAAAGCACCTTAGAAAGTTCAAAGGACATCTCCTTTTGGACTATAATGCCACTGATATGCTTCCATACACAACTCATTTTTGGAAGCAATTCTCCTTAGTTATTGCAGCATGCGTGAGCGTTTTTCTCTTAGTCAAAATCTGCTTAAACAGTTGAAAATCTGCACCTACTTCATTTCTTTTCTGAAATTGGGGGTCCATATTTCCCAATGCAATAGCTAATGACATTATAAATTATCTTGAAAAAGGTAAAGCAGTCTGAAAAAAGAAAAGAAATTGCTGTCCTTTTCTGCCTAGAGGCCAGCAGCTTCACTGAACCTGGTATGGAAGAAGTGGAGCTCAGAATATAGATTATTCAGGGGAGAAAAAGGATTTTAAATATTTCCTTGTGTAGAGTTGATTTTAATGTGCAGTTAACCACCAGTGACTGTATTGTGTTCATGTCTTCAGTCTTAAAATTCTTTTTTTCCCATAAGAGATGGAGTTTATCTGTAAAATGCATAATCCTTTGAACCAAGCATCTGTCAGTAAGTGCACTGCCGTAGATATGTGCCTAGGGAAAAACATTTTTTTTGTGATTTAAGTCTTCATTTGTCTTGTTTAGTGTTCATGTATTCGGGCAAAAGAAAGCAACGAAAGCCTAGAAACCCTCTTATTTCTCCCCTTATGCTTTCTCATTCATTAATTTCCTTTCCTCCACTTCACATCCTAAAACTGAGGTGAAATGCATTCACTTTTTGTGTAAGTACTGGTATTTTTTTATGGACAGACTTTGAATCTTTTGGAGTGGAAAAATGGTGGTAATGCTACCAAACTGTATTTTATTTTCTTTTATTCTGTCGGTCCAATGTTCAATAATTAGGAAGTGCTACTCAGAGATGAAGGTCAACTGGTAATCTTGGCTGACATGTAAAATGAGGTTTCCAAGCTGTGGAGTCTAAGATTCAAGTCTAAATTCAAGAACTCTCTTGGTTTTATTACAATTATGATCAATCTATCGATAAGGTTGGAGGTCGTTAAGGATGAGAATACCTCTTTATAATAGCATTTGATATTGAAAGGTGGAGAGAAGGAGAAAGCAGAGACCCTCATATAGCACTGAAAGAATCAATTCAAACGTACAGTCCCTGATGGTATGAGAGGAAGAGGTTAACTGAAAACAGAGCAAAGGAATGCATCAAAAAAAAAAAGAGCTGTGAAACCAGTTTTTATACTGAGAAGACTTTCCATGAGCTGCAGGGGCCAAAACATTTGTGCAGATGGTCAAGAACTGACTGATCTGAACCAATCATTCCTGAAGGAGACTTGTGTAAAAATGAACCTTATTCTGAGCAAAGGAAAGTTTCCTGAGAATGTCCTGCTGGTAGCTCATGCTTCAAGCTACCATTTAAAGACTTAGCAAAATGCAGTATCTAGCACTGTAATCCTCCAATGAGAGTTGTGCATCTAACTTGATTTCCCAAGGAGAGATGATTTTCATGATCACATTCTTGCATATATATATGTTTATACACATGCACTTAAGGATGCACTTACTTGTTTTCCCCATTCTCCAAGATCTATTTAATCTATTGATTATTTTCAACCAAATTGCAGAGATGCAGAAGTCTCAGAGACACTACATTTCCAGAAGTTTTATAAGAATAAGCAGCCAGAAAGAGGAGAACCTATTACTGCCTCCACTGGAAGAAGTTCCTATGAGAATTGGATCCTTATTAAACATCAGAAAATCTACACAAGGCAAAGCCACAGGAAACACCAATTCGTAAGAATTTGGTCTTCATTACTTTTATTGGTCATGAAACTACTCCTCAGTGTTTAACAGTTCTTGAGCAAACTTGTGTCTGAATAACACCATCTGCTCCTTCAGCTAGCAGGAGGGGAAAAAGAACAAAACCTGTAAGTGTGAGAGGGCAAGAAAATGCATTTCATATGCCAGCAACAGTGTGTTCCTTGTTTTTTTGTCAGCTCTTGTATGATGGATAGATTTCTTAAATGTGATGGTTTGCCAATAAAATAAAACATCTGCTTTTAGAAATTGAGAGCCTGAGACAGTTTTCTATCCTTATTTCATTTAAATCTGATTTATCTCGAAATATAATTATTGTGATCATAGATTTGCACACTTAAACACTTAAGGATAATGTTAAAATAGCTTAGATACCAGACTTATGTACTTATTTAGCTGACTTTCAGTCAGCTCAATTCTGCATATTAAATTTTAGAGATAAATTTGATCTTGGCAAGCATGAAGGTCTGGGCCTTTGTGCAAACTACAATTAAAGGTCAATAGCATTAAACCATAACAAACAGAAGTCTTAGAATATAAATTGGCTCTGTCAGATGTGCTTCAACTAGATCTAGACTGTAGGCTTCCTAAATGCAAAATAAAAGGAAAACTATATGGATTAGTTTGAGTAAAAAATTGGAAGTACTCCAGAAATCAGAGAGAGTTGATCATGATATTTTGGTCCAGGCTTCTTTCTTTTTTTAAACTAAGAGATATACATTCTTTGTGTAATGGAGAGATGAAGAGATTAAATCTAATATAAATGAGGACACTTTTGCAGTTGCCTTCTTGTAGCACAGCAGTAAGGAATTTACAGCTAAGGTTTTGCTTAAATTCAATTCACATAGTTTCCTACTGTGTGTGTATCAGGCTAAATCTTTACATTAAATTGTTGTTAGAAAGAGCAGTATGTAGGAGATTAATCTTGGTCTTTCTGGTCCAGCTTTCTAGAGCCAGACCAGGGGTGATAAACACCTGAGGTGGTAGGCTTGGTCTCTGCTTTGCACCAACAATGTGTGTCCTGTAAGGAATGCATCCTCCAAACCTACAGCACAGGCACTACAGAGCTCAAGTTGCCTCCATGTGCCCTAGCACAGAGATATACCAGTGCACAGGTACTCAGGTAGCTCTCCTATCACTTCCTGTAGCAGTGGTACTGGGCATTTCCCTTGTTTGTGCATTTGTCAATGTACCCTATGAAAGCAGGAAGGAAAAAGGTGACCTAAACAACTTGCCTTCTTAGCTCATCTGTGAAACTTATGATCCCTAGGGGTGTGATAATTGGTTGTGGTGCTACTTTCTCTAAAGTTGATCATGTTTGTGAGGCAAAGGTTCGTTAAAAAAACACTGATTTGTTTAAATATCTTCACTGGGGTATTTCTAGATTGCCCTAAATAATACATTTGGAATGAAGCAGTAGACCGCAAGTTTAATGTCAGAGTTCCCTTCTCCTGCAATACAGCAAATCTGCCTTTGTAGACAGCAGATGGGGATAAGCTGGATGCTAAATGCTTGACCAATCACCTCAGCTATACATAGAGAGATGAGGAAACCGGTGTGATACTTAAAAACATTTCTTGAAGAAATTGCATTGGAAAGAAATGCTTGATATTTGACATGTTAGAAGGAAGTATGGGTATTCAATCTAATGGTAGCCTCTGTGACATGTTGAAATCTTCATGTTTTCTAAAATTAAAAGATAGTGGCTTGTGACATTAATTTAGAAAATAGAAAAGAACACCTGTTTTAGAGAGAGGTTCCTTATTAATCATCTCCACTAACATCCAATGCATGTCTATAACCAAAGATCATGTATTATTGATTATCTGCATGTTAAATTCCTGTTAGTCACAATTTTTCCCATATATTTTGTGTAGAAGCAGTTTTTGGTTGATGGGCTATATTTATATGGCGACCAAAAAAATGCAACAAATGTGCAGTGACTTTTTTTATTCCGTAGCTTTCATGTGTATGGAGACAAAAGTCATGTCTGCAATGGATAAGGAAGCCTTTCTCTTGTACTGTAAAAGATGAGAGACTTGGAGAGCTCACGTGGAACACAGCTGGTGACCGATCTGACACAGGAAGGTCAGATTTGTGCTCAAAAATTCTCTACAAGTAAACAGAGCAGAGTATTATATATTCAAGAGGAAAGTGATGTTTCAACACAGGTGCTTGGTTTATTTTCCTGGCAGGATTTTCAGCAAAAAATTTTCAGAAAAAAACTCTTTAACTGGCAATCCATGATGTGGCACCTATATGCCCACATTGCTCAATTTAGACAGTTATTTTTATTCACCTCAGCAAATGCTCTGTTCCTGATGCTGCGGGGGTTGTGTAAGGTAGCAGAGCTCTCAGAGGTACTGGCAGAGCAGTCTTGCTGCTGGTCTGTTTGCTTGTTAACAAGTATATTAGTCCTGATTTTTCAAGCCTGCAGCTGGGAGTCTTTGGCTTATCTGCAATAGGAGAGTGCAGGCAGTGGCAGCATGAAACGCTCTGTCCTGCAACTCTGTTTTCCAGCAATGACCTCTGGGAGCATGAGAGTCCTCATTTGTTTCTCTCCTGAGGCAAATTTGTTCACAAGGAGGTAACATTTCATGTCCCATCAGAACTAGACTTGGAGCCAGCAGTTCATCTCAGATCATCTTGTTAAAGGTTCTTAAGTGGAATTAAAGCTTATTGTCTGTACAGCCAATGTCAGCACTTTCTCTAGACACAGTCATGGTGGGAATAGGTTACTATTTATCGCTGCCACAGTGCTCAAGTTTACTGAGCTCTAGATGTACCTGTTTGGTTTGGCGTAGAAGAACTTCCAGTCTCATTACAGTCAAAATAAGCAATTCAAGCAGTTATAGCTACTCCTGACAGAAGTGGGACATGGAGGGATCTTCTAGCAGATCAGTCACTCTGAAGGGCTAGAGACTCCCACTCCTCTTCCCCTGCAACAGGGGGAAGGGGAACAAGCAGTAGGTGGGAGGGCATCTTGGGCAGCCATGCCCAAGAGAGGGCTCAAATCTTCCACCTCAGATGTGATATATTCTGCATTTGGGCAGTTCTTTTAGTATGTTTTAACCCTTTTACATTTTTCTTTAAACCACTGAGAAAAGGTTTCCAATGTTGCTGGTTTTACCCCATCATATCTTACGTTTCAGAGAGTAGTTGGTTCACCAGTGGATAACACACACTTCTGCGTAAAGATAGTATAAGGGTCTAATATGTTCTTACATACTTTGTTACTAACTGACTATTTTATAGCCATCTGTCAATTAATTTGAGTGTGAAGAATAAAGATAAGTAAAATATCGTGCCATTCTTTCACTGTTGAAGGGGAGATGGTTGCTCTGTTGTTTCCTACAGTTTTTTATTTTGCATTTGAGATTAGCACTGTTCTCAGAAGAATGGCTACAGGCAGCAGTTTGTACCATGAACTTTTCTTAATGGCTGCTCTTCCCCTATGGTGATGGTAATCTGATTTTAGCAAACCTTACTGAATTTCAAAGCCTATCATATGAAACGCACAGCATGATATTAAAAATAAACAGGATGGCTGGAGCCAGAAAGAAAAGTGTGTTTCTGAAATTCCTGGCTTCCCTAGATGTTGTAGGTGAATACACACATTTATGTATCTCTGTATATTACCAGGGAGCTAGAGATCACATTAATAGGAGTATTTAAAAGACTGACAAATTTTAAACTTAAAAACCCCTGACTACTAAATTTATATTGTCTGCTATGTGGTTCTGCATGCAACTGCTTGTCTTTGCCTCTTTGATGGTCAGGCTGCTTTTGTACTGGTGTACATATGAAACTGCACATGATGTTTGTCTGGGCCAATGCTGTTGCAAAATTCTTATTGTATTGATGTTAGTTATGCAATTTTAGTATGCTTATATTTGGGTTCAGTATAAGGCAGTATTAATTATATCTTGATCTGCATACTTAAAATTTCCGGTTAATTTAGGCATCCTGGGCTGCATCAAAAGCAACATTGGCAGCAGATTCAGGAAGGTGATTCTGCCTTTCTACCCTGCTCTGGTGAGACCCCACCTGGAGTGCTGCATCCAGCTCTGGGTCCCCCAGCACAGGAAGGACATCGAGCCCAAAGTCTATTGGAGCAAGTCCAAAGGAGGGCCACCAAGTTGATTAGAGGGATGGTGCACCTCTCCTGTGAGCAAAGGCTGAGAGAATTGGGTTTGTTCAGACTGGAAAAGAAAAGGCTTCAGGGTGACCTAATTGCTGCCTTCTGGTACACGAAGGGAACCCAAAAGAAAGATGACAAGAGACTTTTTACAAGGACATATAGTTACAGGACAAGGGGGAATGTATTCAAACTGACAGAGAGTAGGTTTGGAAGAAATTCTTTACTGTGAGTGAGGTGAGGCACTGGAACAGGTTGCCCACAGGAGTTGTGAATGCCCCATCCCTGGAGGTGTTTAAGGCCAGGCTGGATGGAGCTCTGAGCAACCTGGTCTAGTGAAAAGTGTCCCTGTCCATGTCAGAGGAGTTGGAGCTAGATGATCTTTAAGCTCCCTTCCAACCCAGGCCATTCTATGATTTTTCTTTGGCTTAAAGTAATTTCTGTCTTCAACATTGTTTTCAGAATGTAACTCAATGTTGTACTGCTATCATCTGGGAGCCCTATTGCTTTAGCTACCTCTGTTTCTTGTCCTTCTTTTGCCTATCTGGTGTCCAGCTGAATATTTTGTGCCAGCTGTATGGATGAAGAAGAGATATGATGCCATTATCTGGAGAAGTATGTGTGCGTGGAAAATATAATGAAGCATTTAGCAATCTGTACCTTGCTCAAGAGCAAAAGTAACTTGATGAAATGTCTCAGTGAAAAATAACATGCCCCTGGTTTTCACATAAGTGATCAGTGGTTGTATGTTGGTGTCTTAGTGGAAACCACTCAGTATGTCTGTTTTTGTCATCAATATCTCACACAAGCCTTGACTGAGTGGTGATTTTTGGGAAGGGCCTGAGGAAAGGTCAAAAGTGACTCTCAGTTCAGATGTAGTTGACTCTGGGGTAAACAGCTGACCAAGAACTGATGACTCTGCATCTTTCTTTGAGGAAAGCAAGGGAGAAAATTTACTGAGGATGAGGAAGAATGTATTCCTCTTAAACATGTTGTTAATGAGAAATTACTAAACTGAAAGTAAAATGGATAAATTCAGAGTGGTCAAAAGACAAAAGTGAAAGGAGGGACAAAAAGTAAATGAGCCATTTGCATATTGCCTTTTTTGGCAACAGTACTGCTACCTTTATTTTCTCTACTGCACTAGTGGGGTACAGAGAAAGATTTTAATATATGGGAAGTGTTAGCTTCTAAAGCTCCAGCAGAATGCTGTAGTCCTCTCAGCCAACCTTGGGTGAAGTATCCAGAAAGGAATCTCACACAAGTTCCATTTAAGGTTGGAAAAGCCCTGAGTGATGGCAGTAAGCTCCTTGAGGTTTTGATCAGCACTCAGAAGGTGGTGAAGAAGGGGCAGGTTGTTGCCAGCTGTTAGGCATGCTCAAAAGAGAAATCACTTGAAAGCCCTGATCCTGCAGAACTACCTGCATGTTCTCCATACATTTAAGTATATTTATTTCCTCTGGACTCCAGTTTGCTTTGACTCAAGTATGTAAGGAGTCCTGGAAACTATGGGAGAATGTTAGGTATCTGAATACTTGTGTGTGTGTGCATGTGGAAAAGGGGAGCGACTGTATCCTCCATGCTTCAATATTTTTATGTTAGTATACTCTTAAAATTTTATAGTGTGCATTTTATTTTTTAATTACAGTATTATACACTTTTATTGAACAAAACATTTATGTTTTCTATACAAAAAAAGAGTCTTGAGGGAATCGTGGGTTTTTCTTCCTAAAATAATTTTGAGGCTCTTAAAAGATCATAAAAACAATCACTTTTGGCCCACACTGGTTATCAGTATTCCAAAATACAAATCTAAATGTTAGCATACTGCTGTGTTATCCCTAGACACTCTTCTCTGCTTCAAAGGAAAAAAAAAGAATAGAGAAGCCCATTATATTTTAATAAAGTAATTTGTTGAAGTAGGTCTTAAGGTGCTAGTAATAGAGAAAATTATAATTTACAAAACTAATATTTCCGTTATTTTAATAATAGGGGTAAATTAAAATGAAGGCAATCATGTTTAGGAAAAATGGTATTACCCTTGATTGTGCAACAGCATGCAGGGTCTGTTCAAGTGGAAAAGATAGAAGACTATTCAATGTGGGACAAACACATACAGGGCAACATGATTACAGCTTTACTGAATAATGTTTTGGAATGTGAATGATATAATTTCTAAAGTGTTTCTTTAAGTAAGGTCTCAGTCAAAAGGAGTAATACTGCTTAAGAACTGCTGGAGATGAAGTTTGTGAAAATCATTATATGTCATTCACAGTGAGAGAATGAGTTACAGTTCTAATGGAGTTGAAAATGGAGACAGTTTTTTTTTTCTCATTTTGGTTCCTCTCTATAAATCCTCATATAATGATGGAAGATTTACTTTCCCTAAACCCTACCTAGCTATGTGTGGGCCTGTGCAATACACATGATCTGCAGGCTGAGAGATGAACTAATAGATTTAGTTTTGATGATTTGGCCCATTAGGGTACCTACTTGTTATCCCAGTCCTTTTAGAGGTTAATGTTTTTACAGAAAGAATGACAGAGCAAGATATGAACTGCTGCCTCAGCTTCTCTGCTTCACAGCCCAAATTATTAAGATGAGTGAGTACTGAAAATGATGAAATAAAGATACTGTAGGAATCACTTGCAAAATCTTTCTTTTATAAATCAATAAAACAGAAAATAAAATAGAAAAGAAAGGTTCTTTCCTTCTGACTCTTTAAAGTGATATCTATATTCCTCAGTGAAAGGAAAAAAAAGAGCAAAATAATTTTAAAAAATTATTTCAATAAAACAAATTTATTACTTTGGGTCAGAATTCAATTGCTTTTTGTATTTTTAGTCTTCCAGTCAAGATCTATAACATTGGCACTCAGATATATGTGACTAACTTCATATATCACATTTTTTCCATTTGCTTCAATGTAGTGGTCTTCTGCGCTAGAGAGAAACAAATTTCTGTAGCTTTCTGGGCTTAGAGTCATAGAAGAAATAGAAACTTTAATCCCAGTATCCTGGAATGCCCAAATAAGGAACAATACAGTCTTAGAGAAGTCCTAGAGAATTTGACAAGGATGTACTCAAACAAAGAAGATGTAAATTAAGCTCTGTGTACCCAAACAGGATAAAGAACAAATATAACAGGTTTTGGTGGTAGAACACAATGATGCTGCACCTGCTCAAGAACTGAGGTCAAGATGACGAAGAAGACCTAGAAAGACCAAAGAAGGACTTCCAATAGGAGTGTAACTGTGTAAACAAAGTAAGCTAGACTATCTAATGAAAATGTTAACACTATGTGTAATAAAAAGCCCTGTCCACCTGTCATTTGGCACATTCAAGGAGGATCTATCCTCTGAATGTCCAGCATGCTGTATAGAGAAGAACACCCTTTTTAACATCTACAAATTAGTGTTAAGAAGTTTGTTTCTGTCACTTTTCGGTATCGAGAGCCAAGCCCTAATGTGTAAAATTTACTTGTGTGCTGGTTTCTGCTGGGATAAAGTTATTTTTGTTCATAGTAGCCAGTATGTGGCTGTTTTTTGGATTTGTACTGGAAACAGTGCTGGTAATTCAGGGGTGTTTTAGGTATTTCTGAGCAGTACTTACACAGAGTTGAGATCTATTCTGCTTCTTGTACTGCCCCACCAGTAAGCAGTGAGGTGCACAAGGAATTGGGGGGGACACAGCTGGGCCATCTGACCTCAACTGACCAAAGAGACATTCCATACCATATGACATCATGCTCAATATGTACAGTTGGGGGAAGAAGGAAGAAGACAGGATGTTCAGAGTGATGGTGTTTGTCTTCCCAAGTCACTGTTACACATACCATGGAGCTCTGCTGTCTTTGGGATCTCTGAACACCTGAATTCCTTTTTTTTGCTTTGCTTTTGTGGTGACTTTTGCTTTCCCTGTTAAATTGTCTTTATCTCAACCCAAAAGTTTTCTCACTTCTACCCTTCTGATTCTCTCCCACATCCCAACACAGAGGGAGTGCGTGACTGGCTGCGTGGTGCTTAGTTGCTGGCTGAGGTTAAATCATGAGAACTTGGAATAACTTTCTTTAATATACTCAAATGCTGTGATGGAAATGAGGAATCTATTCATTGTGGTTGGGTTTTTTTGCTATAATCTCTGTGAGATTTTCAGAGCTTTTCAAATATTTGTCAATGTTGCTAGGTTGGTGTTAATCATTTTGGAAAATATTTTGAGAGCTAGTTTCACAGTTTGTCCATCTGGGCTTAAGAATTGTTGCTTAAATGAAGAAGAAAATAATAATAATATTGTTACAGATAATACTGTTTATTATTAATTACTATTTATGGGCTGTTCAGACAATGATTCAGAGTTAGGAAAGAATTAATAGCAAGACAAAGTTTTTAAGTACAGGCTATCCAAGCAAAGGGGAACTGTTCTACTTTATGTGGCCAGAGGCAGACCTTCAGTCAACTTCAAAAGCAAAGGTTTTACCTGGTTAAAATGTGGTCTTTACTGAATCAGACACTGAGTAGGCCAATACATCAGACTGTGCTGCACAGCTGTATATACAGAGGAGGGTTGTGCTTTATGATCTCTGGTGATACAGAGCCTGTGGCTTTGTTGATGTGGTTTATCCAGCAGCAAAACTTGTGTTGAATGCTCAGGCTCTCCAAAGAGACGTCTGAATTCACTATAGCCAAAAAGACTCCAGGCAGTGTAGGTGTGAGAATGAGTCCCTGGTTCACTCTTAGCCCACATCAGAAGTGAAGCCTGTTACCCCTCCTAGGAGAGAGCAAAATTATATCCTAACCTGGCTGTAAATGAGTCCACACCAGACCAGTTTCTTAAAGTAAAATCTTCAAGTAAAATCTTAAAGTCGACTATTTCAAAATAAGAGTCTTGTAAAAAATAAACCTGAAGAACATATTAAATAAAGAAAAAATAATTTTCTGCCATCGCAGTTGGATTTTAGAGTGTTTGGTAAGTCTTAAGATCCATGAAAAAGATGCTGCTGATATTGAATACAGCTCCTTTCTAACCGTGCAAACACATCACTGCCTGTTTCTTCCTTCCCCATCCATGAGGCTTTTTCTGCAAAAAGCAGGAAAAGCAGAATACCAGAGTCCACTCCCCTCTACCTGGTTCATCGGGAGCTTTGTTACCCAAAAATCTGTTTTGACTTCTAAGGGAGTGTATAGTCCTCCAGCAGAGGACTGTAAATGCACAGTTTTCATGTTTCTGTGTTGTGTCCAATGGGTCACTTGAACTTCAAACAGAGTTTTATGAGCAGTTTCAGTGGCATTGCAGTGAGGCAGGGGGGAGTCACAGGGGGATTTGGTTGAACACTGAACAGTGGAAATATACATTTTATGGTTCTTTCTTTTAAGATCTTTTGTGGAAATAAGTGTAAAACTACTGAAGTGAATATATATGTGACTGCAAATGAAGATTGCTGAACAATGCTGCTTGTGTTTCAGACTCTCTGTATTTTTAGTTGTCATAGGAGCAATAGATGAAAAATTACAATATAATTTTAATTCATTATAGGACTTATATTTTTGATTAAAGATTGATCCTTTGTCACTCACAAGCAAAAAACCATGAGAAGCAATCATTTACTCACAAGGCCAAGTCCTTAGCAGCTGTACAGTGCTTTTTAGAAGCTGTGTTTATTTGCATTAGGTGAACATTTGCCCTGTCATATTTATTGCAGTATGAGTGTTTTGTTCTGAATAAAAGCAGACTCCTGTTTGTCTTCAGGAGAATGAAATAGGCCCTGAGTTGCTACAAACATCTGTAACACCTCTGGCCTTCACAACTGTCTACTGAAATTATGAAATTATAAACATGCCCTCGTCTCCAGTTTTTAATGGTGCTGGACAGCACATATCCATCTGTTATTTCCTTTGTGCCTTTTTAAAACTCTTTCTATATTCTTATGTTGATGTACATCCAGATATATGCCTGTTACCCAGCTGTTGTTCCAGGGCAATGCCTTTTCTATGGTTAGAAATACTTTTGAAGGGCTACTGTAGTGGTGTCAGGGTCTCCCTGGCCAGAGGCCACCACAGCCAGGGCACCTTTGCCCATCAGAACAGTAGCAGGGATTCTCTAATATTTTACTTTTTTTCCCCTAGTTTGCCAATCCCAGTCTGTACTTTACTCTTTTTGAAACAGAGAAAAAACATCTGCTAAACACTGTCCCCAGTCCTACAGACCATTGGAACAGGAACTGGGGATGTGTATAAAATGAAGATTAGGATGAGGACAAAATAGTTATTTACAAGCAAACCTAGAGAGAAAAATTAGATGTCTCACTATGTGATTTGATGTTTGAGCTAGTTATATCTAGGGATGAAGTCCTACCTCTGAAATAGGATCCAAAGGAGTTCCATCAATACTGGAAAAGGATGAATTGAATATAGATGTATTTGTTATATCAACCAGTAAATTATTTGGGGTAAAACATTGAAAGCCCAATGTTTATATGGATTCTTTATCTGAAAAATAAATCCAAGTAAGGGCTATGATTTTTAGGGTTGATGATTTTTTAAAACTATTATTATTTTTTAGGGTTTGATCAGTTAAGTTTAAATTTAAAATGATTCTACATGTAGAGCCAGATCCTAATGTAGTCATTATCATGGGAGAAGGGAAAGTACAGTTGCTGGTCCACTTCAAGAAAATCCAAGTCAATGGATAAGAAGCATTTTTTTTTTACTTCCTTGCATTTAAAATAACCCACCCTTAAATAAAACGAAACCACTAAGAAAACCCCAAACCACCAGAACAAAACACCCCCAGCCCCTCTTCCCCAATTTAATGTGAAAAATAAATCTCTCTTATGTAGGTTGCATTTCTGGTGGGAGAGATAAACCATCTTAAATCATTGAGGACTGAATTTGGGATTTTATTGTAAAGATTATAACTTATTTTTAGCTTATTGTAATCACTCATTGAAATGTTGGTTTTCTTATCTTTATAGTCATGCTAAGTATGAAAGAAAAGTACTGAAGTACAAAGAAAAATAAAAGTATCTCTTTCCCAGATAGGATCATAATCCTGTTAGTCTTTTGTTATTTTTCCTATATTACTGTGAATACCCATTTTTGTAACATAACATAAAGGCAGCAGACTTTAGAGCTCCCTTCTAATTCGTGAACAGTTAGTGCTGCCATAGTAAAGAAAATAACTCTCCTTTATGTATTTTACAAATATTTACACAAGCAATAATATTTTTTACCATTACCACTTCATGTCTTGGAAAACTGCTCTTAGATCATATGCATTTAGAAGCAACAACAACAAAAAAGCCAGCTCTTTACAAACAAAATAATCAACATCCATCTCTATGCGCTAAAATTATTTAAAGCCACAATAACTAAATCTGCTTATACAAGCTTCTCAAATAGCTGTTAAAGCACACCAAAATAAACCCCCTAACTGGCTGATGCAAGCTGCAGGATCTGTTCTGGGTGATCACACAGACAAAGCATCCTTTGATCCCTTTCTGTCTCTTGTTGTTTTAACCTGCATCATAATTCCACTGTTTGCTTTATCTCTCTATCCTATCATGTGTGTGAAGTGATGACTCAGAAACGGTTACAGTAAGCGAGCAAGTCTTAAGTAACAGGGACCATTTGAGGCTACTGGGATGAGCTACCCTTACTGGTGCAGTGATTGGAGAGTGATGTGGAGTAGCATGCCCGTATTTTCCAGTTGGTTTTTAGACTTTTCATCATCTTTGATTGCTATCGTTGCAAAGTACCTTCACAGAGATGTACAAGTCTACAGCATTTCGTTGGTCAGGCTAGAGATAGTGCAGAAGGGTACAGATCTGAAATCTAAGGCCCTTCTCCTTTTAATATTTGAAAAAGTTCAGATCAGTGTTTGAAACTGTGTGCCTGGTTGACCTGTGCTGTGTAGCTGAATTGGGTTTGTTCTGAAAATTCAGAAGCTTATCTGGGTTGTTTCAGTGTACAAAACTGAGCTGGAAATTCTATCAGCACAAGTCTATTTGTGAAATTTATGGCATCTCACCATCTGGTCTAGACTGGGATGTAGAACTGAAAGATCCTTGTCTGATCTTTTCAGATGTAAGAAAAATTATTTCTTTTTTTGGCCTGTAAGTGACAAGAGGTTGAACAAGAAACTAATACGTTTTCATCATTTTATTCAGTTCATTTCCCGCACACCTGAAAACAGAGACATAAACTCTGACAAGAAGAGTTATAGATTTACTGGTAGCAGAATGAGTAGATGCTAATGTGCAAAATCTTGTAACGAATGTACAGATTAATTGAACAACTGCATTATAGAGCAACATTTTTCATCACAGGGAACAAACAGGCAAGGACAGGTGGCCTTTTTAATGTAAGCTGATGAATAATGTGATATGATCAGAGTTAAAAAGTATGCTGATAACCAGCTAAACCTCCTCCACATGAGTTCTCATGGGAGTCTTTAGAAAGGAATTATCTGTCACACAAAATAAACCTGTAAAAGTTTTAGTCAAGATTTGTTCTTTCTTGCCTCACTGTTTCTGATTAGACAGGAGTGGCCCACCTGATTCAAATTGTACCTCAAAGCAAAGCTGTCTACCAAAAGAAATTAGGACAACTAACCATATCTACGAGAGATAGTGAGATCACCAATTCCATGAAAAACCAAAATGAACACAATTCATAATCAAGGTGATAAAAGTTGATTTGAAGGTTTTGCATTTAGTTTAGTTCATTCTGTTTAGTTTTCCTGTTTTAGTGGAACCATAAGTCTCACCTTGCAGTCTTTCATAACTGCATTTGTATGATCCTCTTTACTCAGGCCTAGAAAAAGGAACTTTATGCACAATGTCGTGTTGTTGTTGGTTGGTTATGGGGGTTTGTTTGTTTGTTTGTTGTTCACTTATTAAAAAAAAGTTAAGAGGAATGCAGATTTCCAGATATAATGTCAGGCCACCCTGGACACCAGATTTTGCTAAGAAGCTCAGGAGTGCATTTTCCTAATGCATCTTTCAGAGACACTCTCTGGCTCCATTCAAATTGGTTGGATGAACAGGTATTTCTTTGAATGGTGATAAATGAAACAAAAAATGCAGTGGATACTTCAGTGACCTTATCATTTCCTACCTGGAACTGCTCAGTTACAGTTGATACTATAGTTGTTGTATTCATCCTATCTATCATTTGTAAAGAACATCTCCCTCTTGCTGGGTAAAACCTGGCTGAATGTTTTGTTGCCTGTATCCTATGCTAGAGGGTCTCTTGCTTTAAGCACTTTGTTGATTATTTTAACTTTCTTAGTTTAAACTACATGTCTGCGTCTGTTCCTTAAAGGACTATTAATTTTTAAAACATGGAAAATTTCCATATTCACCATTATTTTATCAAAAGGAGTGAAATGTGCATATTCCATGTAGGCTGTTGATTAATTTCCAAGGCAAATGCACCCTTTAGCTTTACCATTTTACCCAAATTTGCCTGTTTTGTGCAAAGAAAATACATTGAGCTATGATCCTGACAACTGCAGTTATGAAAACATATTTAATTTTGATATTGCACAGCCTTAAAATATTACTGGGCACCTGGTTGGTCAGAATGTGCAGAGAAACATATTTTGTTTTGATACACATGGCTGAGCAAATAAATTACCTACACATTTGTAGTTTTATCTTCGGCATTTTTCTTGAGGGGGATGGATGAACACTCATAGTAGTCTAAATCATATCCTTTTCTGCAAAATATTAATGAAAATTAGGTTGTTGATTCTTTAAATAACAATAGCAGAAGGAGCAAATAGAACCAATTAATCTTTATGAGTAGATAGATTTGTCATAGTTATCTGCTTGTACTGCATTGACATCAAGCACTGGAAATAAATTTAGGAGAGAACATGGAACTCATTTTAAGAACAGTTTGGTGCAAAGGAATGCCATGTGGACTATTCTGGCTGTATGTGTTGACTTGGTTGTATCACAAACAATACCAATAGTTTTGCAAATGTTGGGCCGTTGTGTATCTCAATGTTCATTGGTCACACTGCTGAAGTCATACAAGATACACTGAGAAAAGGGAGATGTGAAAGGAAATTCTAGAAGGCTAAGCTTGAGGAGTACTGATGGTGATGCCCTCGAAATCTGAAGTCTGACATATCAAGTTTTGCACTATTTCCTTCTTTTTAAATATAATGGATATATGACATAACATTTTACTTGCTTTTAACCTTAATCACATAATCTATGCATGGATATCATTATTTTGACACCAGCTTCAGATGATTTGCTATAAGAATTACTCTGTTTCTAGTTATAATAGGGAAAAGAGATGCAATACAAATTACGTGAGCCTGATTTTAGTTCTCCCTCATACAAAATCCATTTATTTCAGTGATGGTCAAAAGTAAACAGTGAAGTAAAGGTGAAAAGCGAGTTTTGTACATGTGGGATACGTGGATATGAATCTCTGTGCACCTAGATGTATCTATAAACCAGGGAGATTAAGATTTTGTTTATATATATCACATATATATCATATATGTATCAGTAGTGTTAGTAATGCCCTCTTGCACTAAAAAGGAAACAAAATGATGAAAGATGGTATGCAAGCATTCAAATATATTAACTATTCATATAGAAAACATTCTGCTTGCATTCTCCAAAACTACACTTCTATTTAATCTTGTATTTTACTCCAAAATCATTATTCCTAGTTACCATCATCTGTGTCAAAAATGGCACAAAGCTACCTCTAGAAAAATCAGTTTAAAAAGTTGACAGCTCTCCAAAACATGTGTTCCTCTTTTGTCAAAATGCTATATCCTCAGATAAAACAGCATTTATACTAAACAGAATATTTATTGTAATTGAAGATTGACTCCTAAAATAATTTCTGCATCAAAATAAACAGTTGAATGAAACACAACAGGAAGTTTTAAAAATCTTTATTCACTCCATGAGATACTGAAACGTGTAAAGAACATTATTAGGCAGTTACAAGATATAGTAGAAAAGGACTATGATTTTGTTTTCCCCCAGAACATCTGCTCTAAGTCTTTATTCAGTTGAAGCCCAAATTAAGCTTGGCCAGATTAATTGCTGAAAGCAAAATAGCCCTGGATCAACAAACAGCAAATGAAGCCTAACATTTCCCTCTTCCAAGATTCAAAGTACATTCACACATCTCTTGAACCATCGCAATGGAAATCTGTCAGCAGGTGCATCTTGAGGTGTTGACTTCATCAAACACATCAGGTGCAGTGAGGAAACTACACTAAGCCCTAGGACAAACACATATACAACTGCCAGTGAGGACAGAAAAACTCCTTTCAGAGAATACTTTACTTTTCATGTTTTTTGAAGTACATCTCCTACACACCTTTTGTGAGAAAGCCGGGTGGTTTGGTGTCCCTGCTAAAGTCGGAACGGCCAAAGTGACACAGATATCAGACGTAGTCCAGGTGTAAGGTGATCAGGAAGCTGTTTATTGCTCTCATGTGTTTCTTTTATACTCTTTGTACACTATCATGCCACAATACAATTGGTCAAAAGTCTCAAGCATAAAACACAGTACATATTTTCATTGGAGACACAGAAGACACTGTGCTTACTGTCATTGGTGACCTGAGGACACTGTGCTCATTGTCATTGGTGATATTATGCACATTTTGACTGGTGACTTTTGGTCTGGGCTGCATTAAGTTTGTTCCATCCGGCATTACTATAAATATTTCCTTAGAGTTGTTTATGTTCCTCGTCACTAATTGCCAGGCTGCTGACAGGTTCTCTGTCAACCCCGACAGGTTGGGACACCACGAGCTGGATTCCTTTTGGGTGAAGCTAGATGGCAAAATACTTTCTTGGGAAGGCATCTAATGTGTTCCACCTGCAAATGGACTCTAACTCCACAGGAGTAAAAAAGAGTTTGTCAAATATGAGACCTATATAAGTATAGATATTTGCTCCCCAGCAGAGCTGCTTTGCTTTACAGATCTGCTCTGAGCGGCTGCTCTGTTAAGGGAGATGCAGCATCAGGCCACTCGTGGCAGAACAATCCATGCCTGCCATTAGATTCTCTAATCCTATGGAGCAGGGTAACTGTGTCCAAACCACTACTGGGATTAGTCTCAGGCACATGCTAAGACTCCAGTTATGCCTAATAAAAATTGGAAGTAATGCTAATTGGAATGGGCCAAAACCATGCCAGGGACCTTTTTGACAATGGCATGGTTGTGGTAGTTGTGTTCTCCTGTCACAAAACTTCTTTGGATACCTTTAATTTAGTAGTATATGTGTAGCCACTCTTCCTACAAGTTGATTCTTCCAAGAGGACTGTCTGCGTTCAGAGTCCAAGGGGGTCTGTGGCTGAGTAGCAGAACCATTTTGCTGAGTGAGCTACAAGTCTGACCCTGAGTGGTTTCAAGAAGAACCCAGTGCCCAAATGGTCCTGGAAGCATGCCAGGGCTGCCCAGGGCCGGCATCTGGGAGCCCTGGTTGATGCAGGCTCAATTGAATGTATTTAGTGGAAATTTCTCACTTCTCTCTCAGCCTTCACAGTTTTGTAGATGTTTTCAACTACAGGCATTCTACCTTCATTTATTATTGCAAATTCACAAGTTCTTAAGAGTAATTTGTGAGAATTTGCATGAAGTGGTGGCACCAACAAACCCGTGAGAGTAGCAGAGACTGTAAATCCCATCTAGAAGTGCTGTCTCTGGCAAGATAGGGTTAGAAAGCATCTTCTGCACCTTTCTTTCTTTCTATTATTTCCATTTAATCACTTTTAGGTCTAGAACTGTAAATGTTTTCTTGTTCATCACAAAAGGATTGAGAGACTGAAGGTCAACAGGTAAACTTGCAGTTCATTTTCACAGGCTGAATTAGTACACATGTGATTAGTAGCAGTTAGTGTATGGGTATAGAAGGAGCTTCCACCAGCATTTTTCCTATTAAGGAAAGGTAGAGAATGAATGTAGAAAAGTATACAGGATTTGTTGGATAATTTTTCTTTACTGTTATGATCATTCCTCTTCATTTTATGAGAAATAGAAATACTGAATTTTAAATCTTTTAATAGAAATACTTTGAGTGTAGGAGGTAAACGAACTCAGAAATAGGAACAGAACAGAGCAAATAGAAAAGCTAGGGAACAAGTAATGAACAAAGATGAATAAAATAAATTAATAAAATATTTAGAAACTTCTCTCCTCACATAAATGAAAATTTAAAGGTATGAACTTATGCCACAGTAATAGAGTTAAGAGTCATGGCAGGTTCTACAGCTTTAACAGTAACATCTGTGTCATTAACAATGTCAGATTCCTGTAACACAAATGAAACAATCTTAATAATATCAAGAGGACAGTTTCTGGACTCTAAACTTTTATGCATCTGGGTTTATTTAGAGTTGCTTCTAACTTGAACAGATATCATGATGGAACGAGGACTTCTTGCATTTACTAATGCACTACGTCTATTATCCAAGAATCTTGTTATTTCGAAGTTGCCACATTCAACATAAGAAAGGGAAGATTAAATTTCAGGGACTAATCTTTAATGTCTTTCTTGGATGTCTTCACCACTAGCATGGAAATTCTGCAGAAATGAGGAGTGAAACCCATGAAAACACAGGTAGTGTTTTTATTTTTAATTTTTTTTGATTAATCAAATGTGTAATATCTTAGTAAAGTCCTAGTAAATACACTGAGGCTATTTAAATAGAGATTGTTAACTACTTTTTGTTTTAGTTGGCTTTTCTTTGGAAGTTCTCAAGGCCATAGGCCATTATTTCATACGCATTACAGAACACACCTTTGCAAAATGTAGAAATAGGAAGGTATTTCTACCACATAATTAGTGTGCCATTTTACAGTGTGTTCCACAGCCTAGAAGGAATCTTTCTCGGAGGATTTAACCAGAAGATTCCTGTGGCCTCCTCTCTCTCACCCCTCTCTACTTCAATTTGGGCAAAATCTGGCCCAAACATTCTCCTACTGTGTTAGACCACTGATCTAAGCATCCTCTTTGGTGCCAGTTTATTTATGGGATTGTGAATTAGGCAAAGTTAATGCCTGTGTAGCCCTCATGAGTTAGAAGCCAAGCTTTTATTGTGTGGTTTTAAAATTGGTACAAGTCAGAAGCCACTGTTATATACATATATTTTTTTTTCTTACTGTCTACAAAATCCTTTTTAAAAACCCTGCTTCGTCTTCATTACCCTGGGGCAACAGTTTTCACATTTTTAGCATGAAAGGATTTCTTTTATTATTTAAATTTGTGTTAGAGACTACTCCCTAACAAGATACTAGGCCAGAGCTGTATACCTGGGTGATATATTCCAGTTTGGCACAAATTGTACTATCATTTTAGACTGAGTCTATATTAAATTTGGTCCTGTATAATTAAGAAAGTTGGTTAGATGAAAAATAAATCTGCAAGCCAAAAGTAATCCCATAAGTTGTGAAGAAAATGTTATGACTCTTGCAGCTTATTGCTGTTTATGTTAGGGTAACACATGGCTCTGCAGAACAGTCCCAGGGCCTGGTCTGTGAAGATAGGATGGAAGACACCTACTCCGATGGAGAGAGTGCACAAACAGAAGGTGCAAAAGCATATGCTGCATATGCTGCATGAAAGTAGAAGGTTGGTAGAGGAGTTGGGTGAGGTGGGAGTGGTGGGAAGAAGTCTTTGTATGTGTCCAGGCAGCTTATATGTCTCTAATTCCAGCTACCTGCTCTGGGTAACAGAGGAGTGAGAAGGGAGGCGGGTGAGAACTTTGCTGTTGCAAGTCTCTCTGTTAAGTCTGACTTTCTTTGAGGTAGAAGATGTTAGGTTATGCTGGTTCCTTGGTGCCTTGATTCCCAGTGCTAGCAGGATGGTTGATGGGTAGTAATATACAGCACAGTGAGCCAGCAAGGGGAGCATCATCTTCAGTGGCTGGGAGAAGAGCTCCAGTTGGGTATGTTTGTATGGAAGGTGCTCCACCACCTCTTGGGAGCCTCATTCTCTGTAAGCACTGGATAAAAGTCTCATGCAGCACCAGTAGCCCTGGTTTTATGACGAGATAATGAAGTCTTTTTTCTACACAGCTGTGCCCTTGGTTGGAGCTCTAATGTCGCCAGTGGCTCAGACAGCAGACACTGACTTGGGAGGAGGAATTTGACTGAGGACTTGAAAGTGAGATTGTTGAGATGAAATAATGAGTTATTTGTTCCAAAGAGGCCACTGATTTTGGATGCCCTACTTTTTAGGTGTTGAGACACGTCACATTTTGGTAAAATTTGCAGAGGGTTTAGAAGCTTTCACTGAAGTCAAAATGAGTACTCATTTCTGCATTGCTTTGCACAAAAGGAAAATAACAGGAAGAGTATATGGCTATTTGAAAGGTGAATGTTTTGAACCAGAGGAACACTTTTAGCATAACAAAAAGGCACATAATCAGTGTAGGAGTGCTAAGATTTAAAAATGAGAAAGGATGGTTAAACATTTGTGGGGAAATAAATATTCGTAAGCACGATTACAGTATAGCTAATAAAATTAGTAATTAATAATGAATTATTAATTCTTAAATACTGCTGCTACTTACCACTGGAAAAGTCAGTTTACAGCTCTATATTTAGTGAGACTGTTATGCCCTAAAGCAGTAGGTATCTACTAATGTATAGATCCATCATTTGCACTTGCTGCAAGCAGTTGTTCTGCAGTTTGGAGAGGCACTGTTTTCCCAAAATGCTCAGTATGGGGCTAAATTCCATCTATGGCTTTCTCTGTGACTGCTAGTATCTGCAATGCAGTCTTTTTGGAGCATACATTACTCATTTAGTATGCATGTGTATTACACATGCCACTGCGTTGACCTTTCCCATCCCTTATTTCTGTTTCATTTGGCTTATGCAGAGAATATCCTAGGGTTTGCCTGCTCTGTCAGTCAAACAAGGATACAAGGCTACTTCTAAATCTAGATTTTCCCACTTTTCCTGTTGCTTTTTTCAGAAGTATTACTTAGGTGCAGGCTTAAAATCTGTTGGGTGTATAGTTCTATGTATTTTGTGCTGCACTGCAGGTTGCCTTCACTCTGGGTGAGTTGGACATAGACAGGGCACAGAAATGTATTATGGTTCCTACCAGAAGCTATTGCAAGCCACTGTTTTTCCAAGCACACCATGGTCTTGAGCGATGTTCAGAACTGTGAAGCAGAATATATTTGTCCAGGATCTTGATTTTCTCTGTTGAACTTGTTTCTCAACGTGTTATCATAGGTGGTGTCAGAAGGTTGGCAGAAACACCTGGAAAATGGAACTCAAATACTACAGCACTCCTTTCTTAGGTCTCTGTCCACTAGATACAGAAGAACTTATTCCAGTTTTCTATCTGCACCATTCCATCTTTGCTTTGGACCTGCAGCAGGACAACCAGTATGTGTGATTTGCATTAGCAGAGTTAACACACAAAACAAGAATTCTCATGCAGTTTACTAAAAAGCTGTACTTGTTGGCTTTCTGAAAATCGGAGTCTTGTTTGTCAATAGCATACATAAGGATTCTGTCATAGATTTTTTGAGTGCTCTTGTTTTATCACAAAGCTTTCTGTGTTATATATCACATATTTTTGCTGGCTCGATGCAAAAGTGCTGAGGTGGCAAAGGAAAAAAGTAAAAACTTAGCAGCAAACCAAATCCTGGAAGGTCTTTGCTTGTCACAGGTTGCTATAAGGATGGGTGCCAGTATCTAATAATGACAGCAGGCTTTTTCATTGAGATGAGATTCTTTTCTGCTTCCTTCCAGTTACCACGTAGTCTTCAAAAAGTGCAAGGAGCAAATAGGAGGTAAAAGGATTATTATAGTCTCACTGATATATGCAGTCAAACTTGAATAACACAAACTGATGGAAATTCTATCACTATTGCTTTTCTATATGTTCTTTTATTTTTCTATTGTATCACTTCCTGATTGTGATTTTTCTACTATTCAGATCCAGGCAACTCTCATCCTTGTCCTTTATAGACTATTAATTTTAATGAAACATTATACAAATAAGAAGATTAGACACGTGTCCACGTAGTTGAATGGCACAAAGGGTGATGATGTCTAAATATGGTATGTTAATACACTGCATCATCACTATTGTGTGGAAAGTGTATATGTAGTATACACATACAATTACATTAATTAATTATAAAAGCAATACGTTTGATACTCAAAAGCTGTATGCTTGATGTAGAAACGTGATTTCAGTTGCCAGCTTGATGTTTTAACATCAGGGAGGTTTCATTTGACAGGTTCTACTTATGCAATCTATTCTTAATAAATAGCTGTTCATGAAAATAATGTTTCTTGTTCTCAGAAAGGTGGACCCAAGGAACCTGTTGTTACTCTTCAATGGAATTTCAAAAAGAGTTGGATAATGTAGTACTGGATTTCTCTAAAAACCCACTTTATGCATTCTCAGGGTAATGAACGTCTTTCTAGAACAGGATAGCACAGTTGGGGTGTAGTGTAGTTATATCGTGATATGGTAGCCCAGTGTAGCCAGGTCTTAAATGGTGGCTTTTCAATTGAAAGAATTGCTTAGGTTTCTGTACCTGTTGAGTCAGCATTGCTATTGGTAACAGCATCAAGTACTGACAGCTTTTAAATTCTTCAGGGGCTTACACTTAGCCCTTATTTTCCTTCCTAATGTAAGAAAGGGTTACTTACTCTGATACTTATTTTTTAATTTACTAGTAAGAAAATAAATGTGTCCTCAGAATGTGGAGCTTAGTATTAGGAGTTTAATATGCATTGATAGTAATATATCTGTGTCTCATTTAGTGTGCTGCCATTGAAATACACACATTAACAGCTTCTTTTTATTAAGACATCCCCTTGATAATACAGTGAAAGTTTACAGGTTATTTGTGGCAAATCCTTCACTAGGTATTGTATGTATAGCTATGCCTCAAGTAATTTATGCAAAATAGATTTCAAGGGAAAACATTTGTGTGTCAACATTTCATTTCATTCTTTTGCCTTATTGAAAACAGTGAAAGCCTTTCTGTGTCTGAAACAAGATGCATATGGTGTACAGCTCACCATTTTGGAGAATGCTGAGCAATCCATAAACTTTGGTACACATACTGTAATTGCTTTCAAAAGAAGAATGAGTATGGCATGTAGCTGAATTAAGTAATGGATCAATTAAGCTATTTTTCTTCTCCCCACTCCGCTGTTTGCTATATATTAAGAGCATACTTTTAAAGTGTTTATTTTTGCTAATTTAAAAATGAAATAGTTTTATATATGTATATATAAATAAGAGCTAAAATATTCCTTCCTAAAATAGAGCTGATACTTCAGAAAAAAAAAAAACCCAAAACATTTCAAGATGATTAAAGCTCTATGGTAATTTTTGCCTTGACCATGTCTTTTATTGACTGTAAACATTATTACTTCTGAACACTGCCATTGCACAAGAATGCTTTACTGAGATGATTGTTTTATGCAATTCTTAGAAAGATTCAGTTTTAAATTATTATATATGCTTAAGGCTAGCTTATTCTTGGGGATAAGCGGTTTGTTGTGTTTTAGGCACATTTATGTTATATCCATATAATCTAGTACAAAACAATGGGCATAATATAGAAAAATGTAAAAGAATGGAAACAATATAAAAATATAAATCACACCTATTTATTTTTCCTTTAAAATATAAAATCTACTACTGGGTATTGTGGAATGTCATGATCCAAAACCCATGCAGAGCACTAGAGACTAATGAGGTCTTTCAAGGAGAATTAGATAGAAATAGTTCCTTTCTCCTCTTTTTTTTTAATATTTATTTTTATTTTTTCAAATTGACTTGCTGAGAGAAGTAAGTTGGCAGTTGCCATTCATTTCCAAAGTAACAGGTCCTCCAGAGTTGAAACTCATGTTGTTCACAGCTTGGCATCTGTTGAAGGGAGATGGACAATGAAGGATTTTTGGAACCTTTTGCGATATAATTTTGAAGCCTCGTTTTAGCATCCACGAATGCTGAGTTCCCAGTTTGGTGGGAAAGAAGTGCACCTTGAGAGCAGATGAGTCCTTCTGACATACTGTAAAGCTTAGTGCATAGTCTGTACATGTAGTACATAGTCTGTATATGTTAGTACAGGAGCATACAGTGTTTTGGATTTACTGAAAACAGCAAGCTAAAGCTCTGCTTACTACATATTCAGAAGCTCAAAATACGTTTTTTGATTGAGGAATGTCAAAACCTGCAAAACCACAGACAACTGCAGTGATGTGCACAGGCTCTGTGGATTATGGCTGTGTTGTGCTGGTTGTGGACAGGTGTTGGCTTTACCAGAAACTCAAGTTAACACTCTTTAGTTTCTGTATTAAAATGCAATCAGAGATGACTCATCAACCATGTTTTTCTTGTTAGAAGCTATTTAAGGTTGTGCTTGGTACAGCTGCTTTGCAGTTAATGCCAAACAGTGTCAGAGCTGCCAGCTCTATTGGGTCAGAAAAGAACAAATTAAGAACCAGAACAATTGGTTTTGTAAAGCAAAAAATTGGACTTGCAAAAGACCACTCATTTACCTGGTTTCAGCAGGGAAAGACATTTGGTTGAAACGCTTGTATAAGGAGCTGGCTGTGCTTTGCAAGCAGCACAGTGTGGAAATTGGTGTGTGGCTTCCCACATGCCTCCAGTGCTATATCCACATTCTGCCCATAACCTGCTATGACACACTCATCACCAACCCCATCCTCCTTCTGGCTACAACCACAGAATGAGGCTTTGGGTAAACCATCCATGTATGAACTTGTGGGCTTCCAAAAGCTTCCTTCATGTGAATTATTTTCTTGTAAACTTCTGCCAAGCAGAAGCCTGACCTCAACAAACTGAGAGGAAACTGTGAAATGTTTCACAATAATCCTCTTATATCTCTTTCACTAAGATGTGTAGCTTCGATGCTGTACATCTTATTTAGTTGATTCAGCATTTCCATTAAAATAATAGTGATAGGAGCAGCTTCTTCAAAAAATATTTGCAAGTTTTTTAGTTCCATAGAAATTCTATTGACAGTCATTCTTTAAAAGTCCTTTAAAAAATGTAAGCCTTTGTCAATATCTCTTGTGGTCAAAACTGTCTCAGTCTGGTTTTGAATAACATCCGTGCTTGACTATCTGTGGCTTTTAATTTACCTTCCTTTAGAGAGATATTTTTCTCTCTGCAATACATAATTGAAACCTCTCAAGTCTGCAAGACAAAATCGAAAGGATATCAGAATTCTCAAAGTGTTGAATGTTGATGTTATTTAGGACTCTTTTTTATTATGTTCAAAGATTAGTTTTGTGTTCTCCATCAAATCCTTTGCTCTACCTGCATAATGCTGTGCAGTCCAAAGCAGTGGCTTGTAAGCAGGTCTAACTGTCCTGAATGCTCCATTTAACTTAATACTCCATGCTGCTAAGCTGTTTATCCCTGCTCTGACCTGCCTATTTACAGAAAAAGTTTGGTTGTTTTTGAAAATCCTTCTTGCATTTTAAAAATGAGCTTTTGGGTTCTTACCTGCAGTTTAACTTAAAAAAAAAAAAAAAAAGGAGAGAGAAAAGCTCTGCTGACTAAATCAGGGGCAGTTATGCCCCTGTGCTGGCATAGAGCAGCCACAGAGGATGGGATGCTGGACTGTGTTATTGCTAATTGTGGGGCTAATGCAGTTTTGTAGCTGGTGATGTGAGGCTACTCAATAAGAAGTGTGAATTTGTATCCTCATAAACTCTTCTTTGGCAACATTTCAACAGCGGGTGAGTGTTACTGAAGATATTTTTAGATGTGCAGATATTTCTGCTAGTTTTCTGTGGGTGCTGACATCTGTGCTACTATCTAATGTGTGTACAGTACATTGCCTTTGTCCACGCAGCATCTGTGTGTATATATTGGAAGTTACAGTCTTACCCTCACCACTAGTGGGAGTGTAAGTATTGATGTATGTTGGCTTGGACTTGGTTGTTGGACAGTGGGTACTATATTTAGAAACGTTGCATATTGAAAAATATAGCTGAAGGGGTATGTGTGTACAGTTCTGTGTGAACAGAAGCTGGGATGGCTGGTTAATAATTTACAAGAGGCAAGCATATATCTATTAGTCAGCATTTCTCTCTTTACTGTACCATTCTGGAGGTGTTGCAAGCACACATTAGCCATGGAGAAATTAAGCCTTGGTGCAGATATATTTCCTGTAGTGTCTACTTATTTTTGAAACAAGATCAGCTTGATCTAGAGAACTGGAGCTTACCTTCTGTGTAGAGGAAGACTTTAGGGGTATTTTTCCATACTTACAATTTGAAATTATGCACCTCTTCTCTGTCTTTAACAGTGGTTACCATAATGCTACGCTCAAAAGTTGATGGTGACATATTTGTCGGAAAATCTGTGAAAGAAGGGGGCCAAAATAATAGTGAGTTATTATGAACTGAGCCATGATCTAAATGCACAACTGAATGCATGCCAGGTGAAGAGACCTCCACTTGGCTGTTTGGAGCAGCAGCCAGGTGGTGACGGAAGTGCTGGTGCAGCCCTCTTCCCCCTCCTGATCTGGCTGTGATCTCCATTCACAGAGCTGGCTGATAAAATGCACACTGAGTCCTCATGATATCAGCAACTCCCTTGAGCTCTGCTAAGCAAGCTGTGCAGGCCAAATTATCACCTCATAAAAATCCTAAAGAAATGGCCCTTCCTAGGTTTTTAAGGAACAGGATATTCCTGACACAGTCCAGTTATATGTATACTATACCAGGCGAGAGGATTTTCTTGCTCTGACTAATAAGGACCTCTGAAAATTATTTCCATCATGCAAATCTGCAAGCTGGAGTACTTTTATGTAAGAGAAATGATTATAGTAATTTATGCTTATAGATTTTTTTTAAGCAAATAATCCTCGTCTTACAGGTAAAGTCGAGGCAGTGAGAGGTGAAAAGACTTGTTGCAGGATCGGAGTCAAACCTGCGTCTCTTGAGATCCAATACTGCTCTGAAGGATGGCAGCCCTGGCAGTGCTATGTCTGCTGGCCTATGTTTTGCAAGAGGAAAAAATAAAGAGTTTCAGACCCTCCATTTTATATCTTTCTCTGTATTTCTGATTCCTTTCACATGCCTCAGTCTTGTGGAGGTTTACTTTTTCCTGAGATGCTAAATACCTGGCAGGTTTTTCTGAAAAAGGTTGTTGTGTGGTGTGTTGAAGCAGAATTCTCAGAGTTTGCCTGCAGCTTCAATTAAGTTTAGATAAACAAATGATCTACCAGATGGTCACTTGTAATCATATTAAATCATCACCACTGAACTCCTAGACCAAGCAGCAAAGGCCTCATCCTTTTCTTTTGTTTCTTTCTGTAAGGTGTACAGTTCTAGTGGAAGGTCTTGTGGGTTGTTTGTTTCTTTTTTTTGTCAATTTATGTCATGGACTTCAAGTGACTTTCCCAGATGTCAGCTAGTTTTCTCTCAGGGAAGGAGAGGTCAGGATGGAAGGAGGTGGAGACTAGAACGCTGCTGTTGTCCTAACTCTTTCTGCATCACTCAGAGAGTAAGATAAAATGACAAAAAATAGCTCCCATCTACCTATATTGATTTGAATTAAATGTAAATATGATTTGGTGTTAGGTCTGTTGCTCAAGGATTCAGCTTTGATTATAAAGAACAACGTCGTAGGAACAAGGGATTTCATCGTGCTAAGTAGAAGAGGTGGGCTCTCCAGACACTGAGAATTCAAGTACTTATATGGAGTCAGATAGGTAATGTCAAATATCTCTGCAGTGAAGCTTTCCTGATTAATAATGGAGTAACACTAATTTACACCAGCTGCAGACTTCTACTCAAAAATTAACAAAAGTGCTTGTTCATTGCTATTGGCTACATACCAAAAATGATGTTGAAAACGAAACAGATCAGTAGCAGAAAACACAGATAACAATAATACTCTGCAATAGGGAAATATACAAAAGTAGGGAAAATAATAAAAAGTGCAGTTCACAACTCAGAAAATAGCACTGAGGAACTACTGTGCAATTAATAAAATTCACAAAGTGTCAATCAAATAAACAATCTCGTTTGGGCAGATTGAAAATAAAAGGCCAGATTCTGTCTTCAGCTGCTCATATGTGGTTTTGTCTCCAAGGCAGAATTTAATCTATGCATGGATAACAACACAAAACAAGAGAAAGGATGTTTTAATGGTGGCCACAAATGACAGACATGAGGTAAATCTCCTAGATTTAACAGAGCTTTAATTGAGAAGGTTGGTCTTGCATAACAGGAGCAGAGTAAGCTGCCAAACCTTGAACCTATCCTCTAATAAAATATCATTGTTAACTGTTAGCCCTTATGAAAACAGCATTGGTTTCTGGCCAGAGAATCATAAGCAGTTGATTGCCCAGCCATAATGATAACAATTTCCACTAATACTGTGTTGCAGCAGCTTTAGAGGACGCAGCAGCACGAGAAAGAGCTTCAAATGTCTGTGAAGAAAATATTATATTGGTGATCTAGCCCATAAGAGGATTGAATGGCAAAGAAGTTATTAAAAGAATGATCAGATTTTTGGAGTAGACTAAGAAGGTGAATGAAGAAATGTTTGCCTAGGTTTGTCTCATGGTATGAAAGGCAAAAACATGCCTGGGTCTTCCAAACAGAGTAAATAACAGTGGATAAAGAACATGAGACTGCTTTTCTAAGATTTTTGTTAAGATTAAAACTGCACGTCTAATGTGCTAATTTCAGCAGTGGAAGTGCTTAATGAAAAGGGTGAAACTAAAACAAAGGGCTACAGGGCCGTATTGTTTCCTCAAGGCACAGCAGTGTAGTTAAGTTTATGGTATAGCTTTCATTTAGACATTGGAAACTACAGAGACCACAGTAATTTAGCATGTCTTAATACTTCAAATCCAATACTAGTAGCAAAATTGTCAAAGGACATGAGTAAGGAAACATTTGTAGGAAGAAGCCGTGTCATTTACTGGATCATTAAGTAAGTGGAAAACTAAAACAAGCTTTTGGCCTGCAAACTTTGCTTTGGCAAAGACTCCACATATGACAGTCTCAGGGTATCCTCTTGTCTCCAAAACCCAGACATCTTGTTTTCTGGGATGAGGGGGCTGAGAGATCACTACCAAAGTCAGTAAGGGTAGCAATAGTTCTTTTGGAACAAAAATCCTGTTCTCATTCTGAGTGATGCAAACATGACATTTGGCCGTTTTCTTAAAAAAATCATATAAGCTTCTGAAAGTACCACTCAGAAAGACACTTGCTGTTTATGTAGCACCTTGCTTACTGTCACTTAGCCCAGACTTGATTGCAGTCTTTGCCTATTATTGCACATTTTGTGTTTGTGTATTTTTTCTTCTTTCCTGCATCTACTTTGCAGTCTATATCTAGAATTTCATCCTATTGATTTCAAACCATTTCTCCACTTGATTACTTACTGTAAGCTTTTTATCCAAGTGCTTCCAACCAGCTTGTTGTTGCCCACAAATTTTGTAACTGGATTCTCTATTCCATCGTGCAGATCTTTAGTGAGCTGATAAAACTGAAGCAAGCCTCAGTGCTTTATTGAAACACCCTCCCAAAGTGATAGCAAACTACTAATAATTCTGAGTACAGAGGATAATGCACTCACCATGGACTAAACTAATAATGCTGTTTTCCTCTTTCACAGAGGAAAATGCCATGCCACACTATCTCAAAAGCCTTACGAAAGTCAAAATCCATCATATCTCGAGCTTTTCCACACTCCACAATTCCAGTTAACCTGTCAGAGAAGCTAATGAGTTTGGTCTGATACGATCTGCTCTTGACAAATCTAAGTTGTCTGTTTCTTTTCAGCTTATTACACTTGAAAGGATTAAAAAGTGATTATTAATAATTTATTTCAGTATTTTTCCAGGTGTCAATGTAATGCTACCTTGTCTACAAATCCCCAGATTCCTGTTTTTTACAAGCTTTTAGAAACTATTCACTTTTATTTGTCTTTCCTCAGGCCTCTGGGAACTCACTATTCTCTGTGAGTTCTTGAAGACAATCACTAATGGTTTGGAGATTGTTCTAGCTAGTTCCTTAAGCACTCCAGGGTGAATTTCATCAGGCCCTATTGATTTGAATTCATCTGACTTTATTTAAATACCCTGATCTATCCCTACTCTTGCCTATGTTTCTCTCCTCTTGCTCAAACTACTTGTGATAAGCATTTTCTGCAAAGATAGAAGTACAGATGTTAAACACTTCAGCTTTTTCTGTGTCTGTCATTATCTGCCTCCACTTTCCTTCAGTCTTTATTATTACCTTTATCTAGAGCTTTTCCCTATTGTCTTTAAGCTTGAGCAATCCGTGATTCATTTTATGCAGTAACTTCTCAAGGTTTATTCCAGGCCAGCTCTTGGCTTGTTCTACACATCTACTGATGTGTTTAACCTATGTGCATTCAGAGTGCAGACTGGCTTAAAGTGTGTCTGTAGCGTAAATGTACTCACTGAGTATGCAGTGAGTATAGAGTTTCTCCCCTCTACCAGCGTACAATTTATACAGTTTGACATATTGCACTTCCTGTGCCTGTTTGGAAACTCTGCCCAAGGTCACTGGATCGTCTAAGGTACAATTGGGTTTTCTGACTTGACCTGCATATTTTCTTCCTGTGCACAAAGGCAGCAAGATGGAAATATGGCATGGGAATTCACAAGTGAATACAATAAATCTGTTGTTTTCAGAACTGTGTGTTCAGGTTGCCATATAATAGCAATACTAGTGAATGGTATCTTCTTCGTCAGCCTGAAATCCAGAGGAAAGAATTGCTTCCAGCTGCTACTGGAACTCCTTAGGACTCTATATAAAGGAAGGACTTATATAAAGAAAAAAAAAAGAGTGTGCTTCTTGTGAAATCTTAAATAGCATCATCCTTAAAAGTTAATTCTTTATCAAAAGATTTTTAGAGGTATTATTGGAATAGTAATTTTGTTTGCCTTGGGAGATATAGGATAGCTGTGGTGGTTTGAAACTCCCAAGAATCTAATTTTTAAGTTCAAGCCCCCCTCCCACAATTTTCCCCTGTGAGAGGGTTTAGTGATGGTATGGACTTGATATCTTTTTCACCTCATGTGGAGAGTTTTCAGACAAAACACAACTATTTGTTATTGGGGTAAGGGGAAAATATTTACAAAGGTTTATTTACACCCACATATATATTTACATTAAATTAAATTTCTCCTTTTCTTCAATAAAAGTCCAAGAAGAAAAGAGAAAAGTCTTTCTGTCACTTCTCAGGCCACAGTTCCTTCATTTCAGTTTTCTTGTGGCACTGTTTAGTGTCCTCCATTTTCTTGAAGCAGCAGCTGTAAGTATGCCAGTCAGAATTTTGGTTCTTACTTTGTGGAAATTCCAACCCCGAGCCTGAGCCTTCGGGGGATTTCCTTGTAGATCTTCACTTCTCTTGGGTTAGAACATTGAAGGCAGCTTTCAGTTCAGTCTTACCAAAGCTCTTTTGTTCTGTCTCAGCTTGCCAGCATGATAGGAACAGCAACAGCAGCAGCAGAGGACACGGCCACCTCCTCTGCATTCCATCCTGGCTCAGCTCTCAGGACAAACTCCAGGTTTTCAGCTCCTTTCTCTCTCTCTCTCTAGCTGCTGCTGCATTTCGGGACTCCTTAAGGGTTTGGAAGTCCACTCCTCTTCTTCAGGAAGTCTCTGGGTTTTGGGAAAGTAATACAGTCTTACCCCAAACCAGCTCTGTTGAGTTTTCCTCTGTTTTGTTGCCTGGAGGAGGCTCTCCCTCCTGCAGGAACATCTCTGCGTCTTTCAGCCGGCTTCACATTATCTCGCTGCTACTGGCTATCTTTTTGGCTTTTAACCATTGCTGTCTCTGTTCAGGACTGCTCCGCTGCCACTTCCAGTGTCTTCTGCTGCTGCTGACAGTAAGGAAACTCTTCCAGCTCTTCATTATGGGACCCTGTCCAGCTTTGACACTATACTGGGTCTCCCGTAGCCTCAGCTGGGCTGGGGGCCCTTGGCCCCCAGAGGGGCTCACTGGTCCCCTGCCTCCTCGTGGCTCAGATCATGGCTACCTACCTTCTAAACTATCTTCACCCCCTTCTCTTCCGTTTCTGTGGGTATATAATTTCCGTAGGATGCATGTGGACTATTGATTGGTCCAGTATTATCAGTGGGGCAAACCATTACTACCTCAGAGAAAAGGTTTTTCAAACCACCACAATAGCTTACAAGACACTTACACCACTGTGGCTGTGCAGCAGAGCTTTGGGAAACCGCATCATAATAATTGATGATTCTGTGAAAAGAAAGGTTTAGTTTGTCATTATTCATTGGAAAGGTGAGAGGTGTTTGATGGCTGGTAATCACTTCTGAGAGAACATCAGCCAAGCTGCTGCATCAGGGTTTGTTCAGAGGACATGTCATATAGGTCTCTGGGTTTCCTCTGGGTTTATCCTAAGCGCTGAGAAGAGAGTTGCTGAGTAAAGTGGAGCTTGCTCTACTCAGCCTCTCTCTGCTCTGACCCTGTGGGAACCGTCAGAGAAGCTGCTACTCTGTCACTGGGGTATGATGCTTGTCTGGACTTGTCCTGACACATTTTCCCTGTTGGATCAGAAATTTCTGAAAGACCTGTTTCTTTTCTGATGTGAACAACTGTTCATCAGATGAATTTAAATGCTTGTCGAATGAATGAACATTAGGCATTCCCTCATTGCTCTAGGAAGTGTGTAGAAGTCTTTGATAACAGCAGCTTTTTTTTCTCCTGGCATGTCCTAAGCCACGACAGTTGTAGTGGGACCTGCAAGGACTTGGCACCCCAAGGGATATTGGCCTTTTACTGTGTAAAATGTGTAAATATTAACTCAGGAGTTGATTCAAAAGATGGTATCTCAGGAAGGAGGCTTTATGGAGGTATTACTGCTTGGTTTTTTTTGGTCTGGTAGCATTGCCTTGAGGCCTGTATCAGTGCTCAGGAGTCTGCATGCGTAGGTAATAGCAAGAGAGTTCGCTGCAGCACAGGAGAGAAAATAAGGCCCCTTAAATACAACATATTACTAACAGCAGTGTTATTCTGTACCTGAAGTGTTGACAGTAAAACAGAATAGAATCCCCTTTTATTTTTAAACCTGTGACAGATTAGGAGAGAAATCTATATGCAGCTGTATCAATTTGTTACCTCTATTTTTCTTTGTAAAAGCAATTTTGATTGTGGAGCTGTCCTGTGCCATTCTATAGACTCCACTGAGACTTCATGTTGCACTGAATCAGCAGGCTGTCAAGCCTTGAGAATCATCCATTCAGACAAGGCTTTCACAAAGAGCTAACTATTTCTTAGCCAAGAAAATCCTGTTTCTCAGGAATCTGTAACAGTCATGCATTGAAACTGAGAAAGGGAATAGCATCTACATGTCTGTCTTACATCAGTGTCACTTGTATTCTTGAAAAATAAAAATTATTGGTTTAGTCGTTCAAAAACATCTCTGTCTTGCAGCAAGTGGTTGGTCATCACGAAAAGCTCAGGAATCAACTGGAAAAGTCTTACTAACTGGAGTTTTGTAGAGAGGTCTGCTGAGAGTCCTCGGGTTTTTTGCAGGACACAGGTGTAATTTTCAGGAATCTGGCTGGTGGAATTTCACTTCTGACAAAGGGATGCAGTGTGAGTCTAAGCTCAGGGAGTGACTCATAACACAAATTTAAATAAGGGTGTCTAGAGCTGAAAGGCAGTGTGCATAAAGGAATGTGTGGAAGCTGTGTGAGATCAGAGACATACATACATGTGTAATTTTGCTTCTGCAGTCGGAAGCTGCTTATGTTATACTGAAGTCTAGATGAAAAATAGGCAGGAATCCAGCTTTTAAGTCAGGATTTAGGGGAAATCAAAGTGTTAATGCAGAATGCTACATCCACCAGATTGCTCTTGTGCCTGGTGGTATGAATTTGTACCATATACAAACTCAATTTGAAATGGAATATTACCTCCTAAGATTTGAATTTGAAACATTGTTTTCCATTGCCTTGTGTAATCTGGAGCTTCAAAACAGGTTTTTATGCATTTGAGGTGGCTGAATTCTTCAGAAGTCAGAAACGTCTCTATACATCGTCCTATATGACAGGCAGCAAACCACCCATGAGTGTTGCTGCACTGGGGGGCATTGCTTTTAGGAGGAGGCAGTTTTAGTGAAATGGTCTGGATATTATTTGGTTTAAAATGGTAGCGGAGTCTATTAGGAGACCAATTCTATGAGCATGAATCCATGCTGAATGAGAAAAATGCCTCATTGGCGTAGGGACCTAAGTTAGCATCTTCCCTCCCTTCTCTGAAAGCCTCACTGCTCTCCCATGTGGTGGTGAGACTCTGCACCAGTTTGCAGATGTCCTGCCACATCTGCAGGAGGGTGGGATGCAGGTTCTTAAAGAAAGGAGGCATTTTAAAGTTTGCTTAATATTTAAGCACCTTGTCACAAAAGCATGAATTTCTACTCCGTAGTTGCACTCTTTGCATGGCATAGGTTGACCTGAGAAACAGAAGCCTGGAGACCTGGTTCTGTCAAAATCTATGTTTCTGAGTGAAGTGAGGAGCACAGAACCACAGTGATGAGTAGTCCTCTATGGAATTGCAGCTTTTCCTCCTCCTAAATATGTCGTGGTCCTTGGCATTTGAACAGTTGTGGTTTTATTTTTCTTAAAGTCCTTGTCAGGAAAGGACAAGGACAGAGCAAAATATGTAAGCACTCGCATGATTAAACACTTGATCTAGTCTGTGTAAACCTGTTGTCTTAGTTAAATATCCATTTGGAAGCTCTGATAGCTTACAGTGTGAAAACATGAATTCAGAGCTGTGGATGAGATTCAGAAAGTGACTGGAGAGATGCACAGGCCAAGAGTTGTTTTCCAGCCCTGTGACACGTCTTCTGATGCCACTCCCAAAGAGTGCCAGGTTAGCAAGCACTCAGAATTCACGAGCATCTCTAAGGTATGTAAGTGTTTCCCAGTGGTGTTCAAGTATGTTCAAGTATATGAATAGGATGGAGTCATATAAATAATTGAAAGAACTCTGCTTTACCAGCACTTGTGAAACACATTACAAAACACAAAGATATTTTCCTCCATATTTATTAGCATTTTATTTATGTTCAAAACCCCCATACTTTTGCAAACAAATACATTAATAAATACAACAGTATTGAAACATTTACTTGTGCACAAGTGTATCAGCTGTGTTGAATGTAGTCATGTAGTCAGTGTGGTTACAAAGTCCCTACAGAAAATCTCTAGTAACACCTAGTAATATTATCAAATTGTCCCAATTATATAACGATTTCCAGCATGAGATTCAAAGAACTGATCATTCCAAGCCTGAAGAAAGTAACCAGATTAGTAAAACAATGTGAGAATATGTGTTGTTCCCCATTGAACCAATACTGCAGAAACATGTGTCTGACATACAGCAGAAAGAGAAAAAACCCCTGCCACTTGAATGAACAGAAGAATTATTACCTTGGAGGTCTTGGAGCCTTATAGACCCCTTTCTCATTATGGACCTTCAGCAATAAAAGCAGAACTGTAACTGCAGTGATTAGTGAACTCTAGGTGATTAAAGAGATGTTTGGTAATTGCTTGTGTGAAGATGTTTTACGTATTTTGTACTAAATTTGATTATTTTGCATAGATTAAGAATGATGCCTAGGCTTTGGGAGCCAGGTGCACTAGCTTCATTGCTCTACCCAAAAGAGCAGCTGTAAATCTTACGTATAAATTTGTTACTATAGCATCAGGAGTTATGCATCTATGTCTGTTTGCTCTTCTCTGAGCTGACTGCCATCACGTGCCATTTAGTATTTACCTTACTGTTTCATGTGCCTTGTGTAAGTGCACAAATGTACATACACAGTTTTCTGTTTTGTTGTTGTTTTTCTTTTTTTTTTTAATTTCTGTAAGCTTGCTTGTTAATTTGAACATAATGAAGATTGAGCTTTGTTTACAGTAAGATGTGCAGTCACCAATGCATGTAGTCAAGGTTTGGTTGCTCAACACAGAGCTCAAGGAGCTGCTTCTACCTTTCCCATAAGTCCACTCTCTTTAATGTGATCTTTTTAGCTTCTGTCATCTTCATGTCTCTTGATGAGGCAAAGTTTACACTTATTGTGTACCCAAGAGGTTTTGCTGGTTTACACTTACTGTATACCCAAGAGGTTTTGCTACCATTGCGAGTCCACATTGCTAGTTTCAACATCCTCTGTTAGAAGGATGTGGGGAAAGGCTGTTACCTAACATAAATAAATCACTGAAACAACAAGTTTCCTTTGTGTCGTATTGTATTTTAGGATACACATCTGGAAGTCTGACAATTGATGGGTTAAATGTATGGCTGTTATTTGATGTATTAATCCAGTTTGAAACTTTCTAAAGGCTTGTCTCAATTTTACACTTAAGAGTTAAGAAGTACATAATAGTTAGAATGGGCAGTGCTCCAGTAGGTTGAGTAATACGTTCAGTATGAATTGAAGTTATATAATTACTGATAAATTGCTTTTATTCTTTTGGTTGTCTTTCAGGGAACTATTGATTTCTCCAAGGCCTCAGAGAACGTGTTGGTCCCAGGTGCATAGGCAAGTCTGCCATGTCCACATGGGTCACTGTGTCTCAGAGGGGAGACATGGAACAAAATGCAAGCAATTTGGCAAGGCTACGGTGGGTGCTCTGGACTGTTTGTACTTCCAGCGGTTCACCTTGAAAGAGAGCAATTCTCTTGTGCAGTCAAGGTTAAAATGAAGGCTATTAATTTCTGAAAAGATCATGAGAACTGGACAAGTGAAGAGAATTCTCCACTGAGGAGTCTATTTTTGTTTTAATAGTGCTCTTTTGGAGCATTTAAACTGAAATCTGAGCAGGCTTGAGCTCTCCATTTTATAATGTGGAAGGCTAGTACAGTGCCCTTGGGCTCTTCTCAGCTACCATCCTTTGTTTTCAATAATTCCTTACCCTGTGAGTGTTAGCATGACCAATAATGAATAAATTGTCTACATTCTGCATATGCCTCAAGTAAATGAACACAGTGGTCTTGTAGAGGGATCACAGAATCATGGGATGGCTGAGGTAGGAAGGAACCTCTAGAGATCATCTATTCCCAACCCGCCTGCTCAAAGCACTCAACTAGAGCCAGTTGCTTAGGAGTTCAGTTGGGCTCTGAGTATCTCCAAGGATGGAGACTCCACAGCCTCTCTGTGTAACCTGTGCTGGTGTTGACCATACTCACAGCAACATAACTTTTTTTCTTGTGTTTAAATGTTCTTTCTTGTACTTCAGTTTGTACCTGTTACCTTTTTTTACTGTCCCTAGATATTACTGAGAAGTATCTGCCTTCATCTCATTTACTCCTCCATGAGGTATTTGTACACATTTTTAGGACACCTGGCCCTGAGCATTCTCTTCTGCAGGCTGAACAGTCACAGCTCTCTCAGCCTCTCCTTGTGTGAGGGATCCTTCAGTTCCTTAATTATCTTTGTGGCTCTGTGTTGGACTCCATGTTTCTCTTGTAGTGGGAAGCCCAGACCCTGGTTCCACGCATTGTATACTTGTTTTTCATGTTTTAGTTGGAAGATCCTTGTGCATCCACGCAGGCCTTCTGCAACCTCCTTTGCTTGCCCTACTGCAAGGGCCATCCTTGGCTTTGGAAAACATGATTTTTGAAAACTCCCTCATTGAAAGTTCCTCATACCCAGCTGTGGAGCAGAATTTACCTTAGCAGCCTAACCTAATTTGCAAGACTACTATTTTCCTTTGTGTCTCAAGGAATCATTTGTATATTTTACTGCTATTTTTCAAGAAAACTTATTAAAACAAGGCACGCAACTGACATTGTGTTCTAGCTCCATGGTGACTGGGGTATTCTAAAGATTTAGAGTAAAATAGTATTGCTCATTTTCCCAAAGGCAAAATGAATAGCCATTTCAATGTCTTGACTTTTCACACAGCTAAAGAATAGGTGATTAAGGGCTTGACTTCTGCATTTTTTAACCTGTCAGATATTGGATTATTTTCTCATTTTTTCCCTCAGCCTCTGCATTTATGCTAAATTGTCATTTTGGCACAGCAAGGCTGCATTTAAAATTCCTAGTATGTCCTTTCCACTTAAATACTTTGCATCAAAATTTCCATGTGACTGAGATTATTCACAGCAACTCTACATTTTTTAGAATTATAGAATAATTTGTGTTGGAAGGGGCCTTTAAAGGACATGTAGTCCAACCCCCCTGCAATGAGCAAGGACATCTTCAACTAGACCAGGTTTCTCAGAGCCCTATAAACCTGACCTTGAATGTTCCCAGGGATAGGGCATCTGGCACCTCTCAGACCAACCTGTTCTGGTGGTTCAGCACCCTCATTGTAAAAAAATTTCTTCCTTACATCTTGTCTGAATCTAGCCTCTTTTAGTTTAAAACCATTACTCATTGTCCTATACAACTGGAAATACAACTACTAAAAAGTTTGTCCCCATCTTTCTTATAACCCCCCTTTAAGTACAGAAAAGCCACAAATTTTAACTATTATTGCTTATCTTTTGGTATTCAGTCTTGATTTCCCTATGGATTAGATAGGAAGTTTGTAAGTTTGTACAGTGCGTACAACTTCCCTTTTGCCTGAGGCTAATTGCAGCTGCTTGATCTGGATAATTGTGTCTTTGCTCTCTGCTCCTGATTCTTAGCTACAAGAATTGCTGCTGCTCCCAGCTTTTTTGGGACTGATGCAGAGGACTTGTTTCCATTGCAATATTCATACCCATGCTGTCTTCTTTTGTAAAGGGTGGAGCAGAGTGGCATCCTCTGGAGGGAAGAGGAAAGCCAGCCTGCACTTGTCAGGCTGCACTTGGCTGCTCTTTGGCACTGAAGGGCTGCATTGGGTTGACCTGAACTAGCTGTCAGATGCCCACTCGGCTTCTCTCTAACATTCACCTCCTCAACAGGACAGGGGAAGAAAATAGGTAAGAAAGCTTGTGCATTGAGATAAAGATAAGGACAGTACTTAAAAAATACTGTCATGGGCAAGACAGATTCACATACTTTACTTGGGGAAAATCAATTTATTTACAATTAAAATAGATTTCGATGCTGGGAAACTAAGGAAAATAAAACACCTCTTTGGGGTGTTAGGGTCTCTGAGGGGATCCCTACAGGAGAATCACAGAATCACAGCATAGCAGTATTAAGAGTTGAACTCAGTAATCCTTGTGGGTCTCTTCCAACACAGCACATTCTGTGATTCTATGATTAATTCCATTTTCCCACTGACATTCGAGTTACCTTCTATCTATTCAATTCTGAGAATTGTTTGTTTGTATATGTTGCATTTTCTCTATTTGAAAACAAGCTTTAATAGGTGCTGCTTAGTGAAGTGAAGCCATTTCACTTCATTTGTAGTTGCCTGTCAGAGGTTCACTTACAAGAGCTTTATAAATCTGTCTGTCATATAATAACTTTTTCAGTGGTAAATCCACTTCTCCTTGTCAGGGAGCAAAGTGAAATGATAAAAGCTTCCACAGTGTGATATATGAAGAGAGCACAGATGAGTTTGCCCATTAACAGAAAGAAATAAAATTTAGGAAAAATTACAGAATTGCAGAATGGGGCAGGTTGGAAGGGATTGCAGTGGCTCATCTGATCCAGCCTCCCTGCTCAAGCAGAGTCCCCTAGAGCTCATTGTACAGGAGTGTCTCCGGAGGGTTCTTGAATATCTTGAGTGAGGGATGCTCCCATATCCCCTCTGGACAGCCTGTTCCAGTGTGCAATCACTTGCACAGTGAAGAAGTTCTTCCTTGTGTTCAGATGGAATTTCCTGTGCATCAGTTTCTGCCCATCAGCTCCCATCCTGTTGTGTAGCAGCATCGAGCAGAACCTGGCTCCATCCTCTTGACACTGTCCTATCAGATACTTACAGACACAACGTCTCCTCAGTCATCTCTTCTCAAGGCTGAACAGGCCCAGTTCCCTCAGCCTGTCCTTGTAAGAGAGATGCTCCAGTCCCCTAATGAACTTCTAATCATCTTCTAATCATTGGCCCTCTTGGCCACAAGGACACACTGTTGGCTCATGGACAGCTTGTTGTCCACCAGAACGCCCAGGTCCTTCTCTGCTGAGCTGCTTTCCAGCAGGTTGGTCCCCAGTCTTAGTTTTAAAAAATTTAAGCAGAAGCAGGGGAAAAAGAATGTGAAATGAATATTGGGATATAGAACAGAGATTACATGTGTTGAATTCCATTGAAAACTGTAGAATATATGGACATAGTTAACTGAGTACTTCCCTAAATGGTGATATCAGCCTTTCTGAATCTGTATTTGGAGTGTGTGTGTGTAAAGATTGCCTGAAAAAGCTTTGTTTTCTTTTTTCTAAAGGAGGTTGAACTTGAAACACACACAAGAAATAGTCTTTGTAGTATTTTTTTCCTTATTTTGAAAACTGTAATCAAGAAATTGCCCTAAAACAAGTGGTATTTTCTCTAAATTGCCAGTGCAAAACCAGAAGACTTTCCTAACACAATTACCATGTGTTTCTGAAACAGAAAATGTGTGCTAACAGACAAGAAGCTAATGCACACTTGAAGAATTTTAATATAAGCTAGAACTAAAGTAGATATTCACGGCAACAAAAAAAAAAAAAAGAAAAGTCTAGATAATGTAGTGTAAGTGGGCAAAATGCTTTCAGGATTCAGTATGTGCATTAATAAGATAAACAAATATGAACTTAGTGTTCTTTGATTCATAAAATTTTAATACAAAAAATATAATAAGGAAGACAAGCCGAAACTGGTTAGGTATTCATCAGATTGCCTTACAGAGAGGACAACAAAATTAGCCTCCTATTGATATGATGATAAGCAAACACAAATGCATAATTTTCCAGTTCACAAATTTTTTATATAAAATGCCATTAGAAAAGGAATGCAAAACTTACTTTCAGGTGCATAAGTTTTCAGAGGCCTTAAAGGGAATTCTAAGAAAAAAAACACCACAACGAAACAACCAAAACCCGACCTGCCTTACTGTAGCATCAACAAAAGGTTAAAGGATTAGATGGAAGGTTTACCACACTGCACTTACTCATGGAGTAGTGATAGAATTGGAAAGGCTCTGGATGAGCTATGAAGATCAGTGATGACCAATCCATGGTCCTGCAGTGAAGAGCACATGGGGTGAAGAGCACCATGAGCTCTCGCAGCAGGACAGGGTAGCCAGAGCCACCCACCAGCTGTGGCGATCCTTTGCAGTTTGGTCTGCAAGGGAGACCATTCCTTTGCGCCCTCATCACCCAGTGAGCACACAGGCTGGGGACTTGGTCTGATATAAGGGTCTGATACCAAGTGCAAGCTTTTAACCTTTTGAAATTTCAGCCTCAAATAGTCACCGAAGGCAACCGGGAGTTAAAATTATTTCATTACAGTTCTCAGACTGAATCACTATCTAAATCACTCAGCTTTTCAGCACCATTCCTCTGTTATTTTCTTTGTTAGCATGCACCACCATCAGGAAAGACAGATTTTTTTTTATTGCCCTTCAGAGCACAGCACTTAAGAAGAAAGTTAACTGCAGCAACACATCATGGAAAAAGGATTATTTATTGTAACATATACCTCATCCTTTGCATTATGTGGAAATCCTAGTGTAAATTTGTTCACTCTGCAAGTGTTTGAATCCTTTGGGTCTTCACATAAGCTAGATTAGTGTTCCTCATGTTACAGAAGTTGTGCATGTGGTTTACAGCACAAATAGTGGTGTAGCAGTATACCTGGTTTGTGATTGCAGTGTGGTGTGGATATTGCTAAATGGACTTTAATCAACTCTCCTGGTTCCAGCCTGCCCTTCAGAGCCCAGGGCTGGTTGTACTGACCTTCCACGTATTTATTGTGCTGCTGAATTGGGTTTTGCAGCTTGTGTTAATGCTACAACGGCGAGTCTGCAGTACAGTCAGGTTGAGGAGGCTTAAATCCAAGGATGTCCAGATTTGTGGGGCACCCATTTAAGGAAATATTTCCTGGCTGCATCTGCAGGTGTCTTTGGATTATTATGAATCTAGTTTTGTATTATAACTCTAAACTAATATATTGACAGAACACTTACAGCCCATGAATTAGCTCCCTCTATGGACTCAAAGACAAAAAAATGTTTTTTTGTTGCAATTTTCCCTGGACATATTTTGTACAAATGCATAATTGTCATTTGACCGTAATGTAATAGTTCTGCTATTGGTGTTGCTCCTACCAGCAGCCCAACTATGCTACAGAGGTGCTAAGACTGTTACTGGCACTCAGGCAACGAATGTGGAAGGGCTCAACTTTTAGTTTCAGGAAGCCTCCCCCTTCCCATGCGCCAGGAATTATTGCAAAGGTTATAAGGCTCACCTTTTCAGTTATTTCATACAATTTTTTACTGACATCAATTTAAGTCTGGCAGCTAGGATGCTGGACAGGAATGCAGGATGCATTGGATATGCTCTTAGCTCTGTCAGCAGCTATACCTGATAAACTGACTGAACCACTATACATTCCTATGCCCCATTTTCTCCACCAGTAAAGCCACTTTTGCAAAGCTGAACTCTATGACACTGCTAAATGTGTTTTGAAACAGCTGAAGACAACACATAAAACCCTGCTCTGTAAAGCAGGAAACGTGTTAAGCAGCATCTAGACAGTATTATATTTTCTCTTATGGCTTCTAAAAGCTTACTGGATTCTGATTTCCAACCCTGTTTTCTTCTGCCACGGCTATCTCTCTTTTTGAAATGAGTTGTTGCGCTTGTCACCTTGGGACTGACTTGCTGATAAAGAAACAGATGAAGGCAGTGACTCTGTACAGTTAGATGTTTCAGACATGGAATAATCCACTGATTGTTGAGCATGTCTGGAAGAAGCTCTTCCTCAATCTACCATTCTCCACTCTGGAGTTTTTTCTGTAAATTAGAAAGGCTAGAAAGCCCTTGAGGTCATGGTGCTGCACTGTCTTTGCTGGATATACAATAAAGTTGCAGAAAACATCAGTTACATTAAACTCAGTAAATTGTTCAAGGTGAGCTCACAGAGCCACTCTGCAAAGCAATGAATTCTACAGTAGGAAATGTAGACTGATTGTAGAGCTTTAAATCTCTTGGTTTATCATCTTTTCTGATGACTTAGTTTGACAGAATTGGAATCAAAAGTTTGATAGTGAAGGGATCAAAAAGGTAAGGTTTCATCCAGGGCTGCAAGATGCTGATCAGGTCAGTAGAATATGTGTATATTAATTTCATTTTTTTACCAGCTTGCTTTTTCTGTCAAAAAAACCCAAAAATTGAAAGTTAGGTTTTCTCAAATTCAAAAGCTGAGACCAAAAAAGAAAGAGATCGTAAAGCCTGGTGACAAGGCATTCATTTGGGAAGCATTGCTTCCTTTTTCATTCCCTGCTGCAGTAGATACAGGTACCTGTGACCACACTTCATGATGGTTACGGCAATCTTGTAAAAGCTGATGTTGGGATTAAGATCCCATCATGTAAAAAGAGAATTTATCCTGAATTTGCCTGATTCTGGCCAAGTAGAGCAATTTTTTATACTCCCTCTTCTCCTTCTTTCATTTGTTCTTTCTCCTCCCCACTCTCAAATCATTTGACAAATGAAAATCAAAATTCACAAATATCTCTTGATGCCTTGAAACATCATGGCTGAATCAAAAAACCAATAACTGAAAAAAATATATAATTGAATGATGAAATGTCAAATTCTGCAGGGCTCATAGGGCACAGATGTTTCAAATCTGGAATCAGCAGTAACAGCTGCTGAAGGCAAAGTGAGGTTATAAATGCTTTTGACATAGTACTAGTATTCTGATCTGATTAGTGAGAGATGCTTCTGCCTGAATTAAGGTGCAAATGAGACCACATGCCAAAGTCAATAATAAGGATTTTATTTAACACTAAATATAAAGTAGAGAGATAGAAACGAATGGAAAGAGGGGAGAGAGAGAGAGGGAGAGAGATATCAAGTAGAAGACAGTCACCACCCATGGATCCAGCAGCATCCTGTTGGTCCCTCTGCACCCTGGGCTTCTTGGTGGTGAGGATCTTCAAGTTGTTCTTCTTTATACAGTCCAAGTTCTGGGTATACACAGGGTGGTCACAGATGCTGTTCCCATAACTTGGGGTGATATGTGTGTGGCAGTTGCTTTCTTTTCCCACAGTTTGCCACAGTGGGAATTTTTGTCCAGATGCATTAACCAGGATATGCCAACCAGATACGTCCATCAGGCATGGAATTAGCAAGTCGCTGTCGCAAGTTCCTCCCTTCTGTGCTTGTCTCAAGTTCCCACTGTGGTGGCTTACCCTATGGCAAGTTCCTTCTGTGGCCCTGACAGTGTTTGAGACAGACAACTTAAAGAGCAACTGTACTCTTTATGTCCCTAGACCCAGGGACAGGTCAAAATGTTTGAGGCCATGTTTTACAGAAAGAGAGGGGACATTTATCTTGCCTTATGCTGGTGCTGCAGCAGATGTGGGCTCAGTGCATCCCGCTCCTGTCTGCTTCTCTTTCCTACCACTTGGAAAACAATTCATGGCTGGGCTGCGTGTTGCACTCAGTGCTGCACGGCTACCAGGAGCGCAGTGGGATTCACAGTCGGGGAGTTTCTTTTCAGTGTTGTTGCTTCTCGTCTTGAGCTGACGTTCCACCCTGTGGTTGTCACTGCGGGTGTTAGAAGTTATCCCAGCATCAGGAGCAGCTGCAGCATTTTCTGGATGAGAAAAGCTCCATGTTTGCTATCTTGTAAATGAATGCCAGTGAGTTCCTATGCTTGGCGTTCAGGCCTGCTCTGCTGAAAACGCACAGCATCAACCAACAGCGTTGGAGGGATGGGAGGTCTGAGAGCAGCTGAATTCACAGCAGGTCACTGCTTTAATTTCTGACAGCAGTATGCAAGGAATCCACCAAAATGGCTTAGGAAGCTGCATTTACTTAAAAAAATAAAAAAAAAGGGAGGGGGGAGATAGCCTAGGTAATTAAAATTTACTGCATAAGGGATAATTATTTACTATCAGTTAACCTTAGTAACAGTTATTCAGAGGCTTTTTTTTTCTTAGAAAATAAAGAAGAGAAAATTTTTGAATGTGGATTCTGAAACCAATCAAACACATAAGGATCAAAACTACTCACCCAAACAGGCAACAGTTTTAGGGTTTTGTGGTACTTTTAAAATTTTCTTTTCTTTTTTTTTTTTCTTTTTATAATTTCCTTTGTTTGACTCTGAATCTGCTTCATTCCAGCCAAATGCTATTTTTAGTCTTCCATATCCCCCAGCTCCTTTTCCTCCTTCAGTCATTTGTCTTTTTTTAATTTTCTTAATGAAACAATTTGACAAATGAAAATCAGCATTCACAAATATCTCCTGACGCCTCTGATAAAATTAGTCTGAATGTGAAGGAATAACAGTGCGTGCATTTAGAGATTCCTGCCTGCAGGAGTTCAGTGAAGCAGAGTGGAGACTCATCTCCACTCTGGAAGTATCTTTTGGCAGCTTGACAAAGTTCCTTGTGTCCACAAAGAAAACTTGGGAATGTGGTAAGGAAGCTGGAGACATCAGCAATGAAAACGTGTGCACTTGACCCGAAGATAGAACCTGAGGTACCTGTGGGTGTTCTTACTGTATAATCATTATTTTTTATGCCTTGTGTGGGATCTCTCTAACTGATTTATTTAGTAAAGTCTTTCTAACTTGATCTTCTTCAGTGGGATGTTCAAGAGAAAAAACATAACACATTGACTGCCACTGCAAGCTTAATTAATCTTTATTAAGTAGATTTCAAACAGGGTTGTCTAGATCTGAATGAAAGGGTATGTTCACTTAAAAAATGTGAGTAAATTTCTTAGACACATACTACAGTCCACATATATTCCTGTACCATTTCTCAGTTAATGTAGTGAAAATGTCAAAGCAAAGAGAGGAATCTTGGTCTGAAAGTTGTATTGAAATAAGTTGTACTATAGAGATACCCCAGCAAAAAGGGAAACCTTGGTATGAATATTTTGTCCTTTAAGTATATGAATACATTTCTAAAACTAGTCTTCATCCAATTAATCTTTACCAAGAGCTTGATATTCAGCAGCATTTCAAGAAGTCCATGATTGGCTTCCTCTCTCCTTTTTTCAGACTATGTTAGAGCATACTATTTCTTTTGCATTTGTTTTTCCCTTTACCTAATGGAGAAGTCAATTTACCTACTTAATAGTATAGCAATAAAGTACTGCTTCAGTGTGTAGTTTGTGTTTTAGGAAGGGTTGATATAAAGGCATTCCTAAATGGTTTCAGTGCTGTAGTCTGATGATAGCAGTTCCTTCTGTTCACATATTTTGAGTTGGGAAGAGTGTGCCTTTTTTGGTAGACCATATGTTTAAAAAGTAAATGACCTTGATCTTTTGATGGGAAGAACATTGTTCAAGCTTGTGAACGACATGTGACTCATGAGCTGTTTAAGGTTTTCTTTTCTGAGTTTGACTACTGGCAAACACATTGCTCAAGGTCTCCTTGCAATGTCAGACCTCTCCCATGAAATGCCGGGCGTGTTGTAGCAACCACTGAACAATGATGTGCTCTGACATGCACCTCTCCATCTGAAGTGGTACTATGATGTTGGCCAAGGTTGCCATCAACAGTTTGTTCTGTGTGGTCTTTTTGATCACTTTGATGACATATAAAAATAGCTCATACTCAAAACAAGTTAAGTGATACTGTGTTAACAGCACCCCACAATGTGGTTCCTCAGCATGAGCAGGTTTGTGTATTGTAATCCTCCAGAAACAATCCTTTCTGAGTCTAATAGATCTTATGTTTTGTTATGCATGGCTGCCAGGAAACAAATGAGCACCTATTCTTTTGTCATCTATATGAGAGGACTTGGGGGTGCTGGTGGATGAGAGGCTGGACCTGACCTGGCAATGTGCACTTGCAGCCCAGAAAGCCAAACATCCTGGGCTGCACCAAAAGCAGCATGGGCAGCAGGTCAAAGAAGGTGATTCTGCCTCTCTGCTCTGCTCTGGTGAGATCCCAATAGTGCAGTACTGCATCTAGCTCTGGGCTGCCCAGCACAGGAAGGACATCGACCTGTTGGAGTGAGTACAGAGAAGAGTCACCAAGGTGATTAGAGGAATCTCCTCTCCTGTGAGGAAAGGCTGAGAGAATTGGGATTGTTCAGTCTGGAAAAGAGAAGGCTTTGGAGTGACATAATTGTGGCCTTCTAGTACCCGAAGAGAGCCCACAGGAGAGCTGAGAGGGAGTTTTTACAAGGGCATGTAAGGGGGGAAAATGACTTCAAGCTGACAGAGAGTAGGTTTAGTTTAGATATTAGGAAAAAACTCTTTACTGTGCAGGTGTTGAGGCACTGAGGTTGGTCAGAGAAGCTGTGGGTGCCCCACCTGTGAAAGTATTCAAGGCCAGGCTGGATGGGGCTCTGAGCAACCTGGTCTAGTGAAAGGTGTCCCTTTTCACAGCAGGGCGGTTGAAACTAGATGATCTTTAAGGTCCTTTCCAACCCAAGCCATTCTATGATAATATGTTTCTTACCAATGCAAACATCAGATCAATGAAAATATATTTTCTGATTATAAATAGTTTGCAGAAAATGAATATGCATCAGGGGACAATAAACTTCTACCTGCTCTAATATTCAGTACGAAAAAAGACTTTTTATTATAGTCTAATGGAAAGACAATCTTTTAATTTTTATTTATTTTTAAAATGTGTTCCTTCAGGAAACTGAATAAAAGGGAATTCATATGACTCCACAATATGGAAAGATTCTTGTCTGGAAAGTATTAGATTGTTTGGAACTTTTCTTACATTTTGGCCATTTGTACAGATAATCTGTCTTTTTAAGAACTTCTCAGGGGTTTACTATCAACATTCAATCCTTAGAACAAAAATACTAACAAAAAATTCAAACTAAATATGTTAATGAAATATGTCAAATGATGAACCTCAGAGGATGAATGACTCAATTGATTAAGTATTCATTGCACATCTACCTTAATCTTGAGAGTTGATGCATGATGCACTAATGCAATTAGATAATGTACTTTTAGTTCATATGTGAAAATATCTCATTTTTTTCTGGAAGTATCAAGTTGGAAATTCAATGACTAACAATTGTTTAATATTTTTTTGAAAGCAGAAGTTGGAATGGGAGGCTGTTTAGTTAAATGTGGACCAGTAAAATCTTTTAGATTTCTAAAAGGCATATTAAGAGGCTGAAGATTTTCACCTATCTCTTCTTACAATGCTGCAAAGCATGGCATTTTTTCACCCTAGCTTTTCATTCACAGCTACAGACATTCTTGCTAGATATGTTTGCCTTTTTCCTAGGTTTTCAAAATTTCTCCAGAATTCCCATTGGTTCTCCAAGAGTAGCACTGCAAAAATCTGATAATCCAATTGTTTCAGTCAGTTACTCAGAGCTGCTGAGTGCTGAAAATGTAGCCTAAAAAAAAAGGGCAAAACCCTCCCTCAAGTTATAAATGTCCTGCAGACTTCTTTGGAACCCAGTCTGGGCCCATGTAACTGAGACACTGACCTTTCCTGTGTGATACCTTAGTAGCCATTATAAAATAGTGACATTAAGTGTTTAGGGATATGTACTTCTCTCTCAAGATTGGGAGGTATTCAGCTGAAGGAATTGCACAACATATTTAGTTTAAATTGACTTGGATACACAGTTACCTTTTGCATTTGTTATGATAAATATTATGAACAAGACTTATTATTTTTAAAAATCAGAGCAATCTTAATTTAATATTTCCATGTTTTATTCACTTTCATCTTGAGCCTGAGCACTGACAAAAACACCCATGTTTATTAAAATTGACCTTAGGTTTGCCAGAAAGGTTCAAATATTTTATGGGCTGAATTTTGAAAGGAATATTAAAAGAAGATAATTTCTCTGACTACAATTTGTTGTTATAAATATGTCACACTACTCTAATTATGCCTAATTCAGCGTAGGTGGCAAGTTTATTTTGAGACATAATTTCTGCACCTCTCTTTCAATGTCGTTTTTGATTTTTAAGAAACTAAGGCTTACAATTTCTGGAAATAATGATGCCTATCAAATCCAATAAAGATCTTTAAACATTTGGGGATATTTTGTGATTAGAAATTGGGATGAAGCTTCAAATATACCCATACTTTAGTTCATGTGGCTTCTTGCTGCTGTCTGCATAGAGTGTTATGGTATTCATTTTGCAAACCGCGGTTGCATAAAATGATGTAGGTTAATTTTGAATGATGCAACCTGGGGACTAGAAGCAATTTAGTTGCCTTAATGCTGCCTTCTTCCCGGGCTTTGCTGCATTTCTTTTTGCTTTTGTCACGTGGGAATATTCATAATATATCCAGTGGTGTAATTTACTGATTGCATGCAAATCGATGTGATATTTTTTCTTAAAGTATAGACCTTCTTCTTCTACTTATCTCTCTTCTTCTCCCTTTTTCTTTAAATCTATACAAACCAGCTTTTTAATAACAGGAAAGATAGAACAAGCCATAATCTTCCAAGTCTCTTGTGAACAGCATCACAGTTGAGCTACACAAGGAGCTTAAAGAGAAGTCCAGTACCAATTAATTGCAATTGTCTTAGCATTTAATACAGTGTCTGTGTGCATGGAGTGGTGCACAGCTGTTTGTATGCCACTCTTACAGGCAGCAACACGGTGACAAGTAGAAAATAGGATAAGGGAAGTTGAATACATTATTTCTTACGCCTGTTTACAATTTGACCACACAGAGCACATTGCCTTCCCTGACACTGAATGCCTTCAAAATGTGAATAATCCAGTAAAATCCATTTGTCTGTCATTGTTTGAAACATCTCCTTTACGAGACAGTCATTTTAAGACTGTCAGGTCTGGCATCAGCTCAGCTGGCATTACTCTTGTCACTGAGTGCTATTTCCTCCTCTCTGCTATGCTCCAGACTGCTTGGAGCCTCATGGCTGGCTAGTCAATGCTTATGAGGTTGGAGAAACAAAACTGTAAGTAACTTAGTGGGCAGATACTGAAAATTCTGCAATAGAAATAATTTTAGAAAAGCAACCTTAAAACACTCATTCACGACACATAACTATTGTAGGAATTGTTTTTACTGTTTAAATAGTTTTGTATGTTATTTAGGGAGACTGTATTAAAATTACTCTATTCCCCCACTCCACTTTTTAAAAAAGATAATATGAAGTTTTTTGTTAATCTTGATCCCTTGGTTGATAAGCACTTTTCTTCTGAGCTGATGGAGACTGGATGGTTTTTAAGTATGCATCTATTTACTTTCAACACCTTCCGTGTATTTAGTCAAATCTTGTGTGCTGGGGACAGATTCTTACCCAGCTTATGTTTCCGTGTTCCATTATATATGAAAATTAATTCCCTCCCTGCCTCACCATGCAATTTCTGTTACATTGGATTGAACCATGTAAATAAATCTACTTTAGAGAAGTGCATTTCACTCAGAATAGGCTGGCAGTTTGCAAATAGCTTAGCAGGATACTCAAGATAGCAGTGAGCCACATCTGTATTAAGGCAGCTTAGTGATTGTGTAAGTGCAACTGAAGGTGTAGGAGGAAGTGATGACATGTGCCAGGATTGTTGGCACTGCTGTATGGCTTCACGTAAATATGGTGAAAAATAGGGAGAGGAAAGAGGGAAAACTTTTAAAACTGAATAATACACATAGCTGGATCTAGAAGTGAACGTGTTCCCAATATCAGATGCTTTCCCATGGAAACTCTGCACAAAGGTAGCACTGCATCTTTGATCTGACGCTGATACAAAATGACGTAAACCTGGCTCCATTTGCACACTGTCTTCAAGCAGTTTTCAGAGTTTAATTGCATATGTATATCTCTATGAACCTTTGTCTGGTTTATGTTTTATACATGGCTATTTGATTTAACTCATGTTTTCATCTTGTTTGAGCTAAAAATAGTTTTGAGGTAATGGTGCCTCCAATGCAAGAGAGATGCTGAGAGTCAGAGTAGCACATAAGGGAAAGTAGAAGATGGTCAGGGGATGGCATCACAGATGAAGAAATGCTAAAGGAGATCTGAGGGAGGGCAGCCAGATGTCTCTCAGAGACATCTGAGCAGTACAAAAAATGAGGCATCACAAGTTAAAACAATGGAAATTCCTGTTTTATATGAAGGAAAAATAGATTTCACCATAAGAGTGATTCAGCACTGGAAAAGAGATTGCAGGATCTCCATCCTTGAAGAGTTTCCAAACTGAACTTGAGAAGATCCTGAGTGATCTGCTGTTATTTAGAAGTTAATAATGTTTTGAACATGGGGTTGTTCTAGGTGATCTGGTCCTGGCCAGCTCGAATGACTCTGGAGTTCCCTACAGCAACTATCCCTATTGAGCAAATATTCACTGCAACTTAGCCCGGGACAAGCCTAGTCCTGATATGCAGATGAATTTAGGATTAGTTTGCAAACAGTTCTGGGGATCTAGGTCATCTCTCTTACTTATATTACTTTTTTCTCAATTTCTGAAATGCCATAAGAAAAGGAAGGTACATAACCAGGTATGACCTTCCTCTTTTCCACAGGGAAAGAATACCATATCCTGACATCTTTCTATGTCCTGACTGCCAGGTTCAGACTTTAAGTTGATAATATCTCACAATGGCAAACCGTTCAGTGATGGTGTGGTTATGAGACACTCCCAGCTTCTCAGTGCCCTTCCTTGCCTGTACACCCTTATGCAGCTGAAAGCCAGTTCAATTTTCTTCTTTCAGAGCCTTGGCTACTGAAGAAGCCAGATGCAGTTTGATTCAGAACAAAAACTGAGGGAGCAGGAAAATCTCCAATATAATAAAGAAACATATTTTTCAGTACCCACTGTTCTTTCTTATTATCTTTATTTCCAGTGCATTCACTTAACCTGCTGCCCTAATTTTGACATTTTTTAATGTATCCATTAGCTGTGATTAAGACCATACTACATTCATGAGGAGTGACGTTGCTTGCCAAGAAGCTTTTCTGAGGTGTTACAACTCTAACAAAGAGAGATACCTCACTGTAGTCAAATTTAATCTTTCCTAAAATGTTCATTTAGAAAAACCTGCACATTTAATTCTAACTCTTTCCTTCCTAATTAAATGGTATTTGTTATGTGTATAGCCATGCAATGTAATTATTTCATTACTAGAAACACGATAGACTAAAAGGCTTGCAGTTGAATGGCCCAGTAGGGCAGATTTGATGAACAGTTTCTTATGTAGTTCTTGCTTTCATCATAAAGAAAACTTTACACACTATTTGAAAAGCATGTGATACAAAGCATCTAAAAGGTGGTTTTCACATGGTAAAAGGAAGAGTAATATATATGGTCCTCTCTCTGGTGACCAGCGACAGGACATGCAGAAATGGAATAAAGTTGCATCAGGGTAAATTCAGATTGACAATTAGGAAAAAGTTCTTCACTAAGAGGTTGGTCAGTCACTGGAATAAACTCCCCACAGAAGTGGTCATGACAAGCCTGTCAAAGTTCAAGGAATGTCTGGACAGTACTTGTAGTCATATGGCTTAGTTTTAGGTAGGCCTGAGGTGATCCATATGGATCCTCTTCAATTTGAGATATTCTAGGATTGCATATTCTCTGCCAGCAAGAGGAGCAAAAATGATGTGGGAAATGTGGCAGTTAAATTAGAAAAGAATAGTAGATGATGCTTTTATATACCTGAATGCTGTAGTGCTGGATGCAGAGGAAGGGCTTGAAGATGGAAATAATGAGAGGAAATTATTAAACAAAGTTTAGATTGGATATCAGGGAACTCATTGCAATCTGTTGCAACCTGGAATTATCTCCCAAAGGAAGATGCTGAAACTTAATTGCTTTGGACATTTTTAACAAGTCTTGTCAAGCTGCATGAAAGAAGTGTAGAGAACAATCATGGACTTGCAGAGGGATACACTAGATGACATGCTCAGCCTTGCCACTTCTTATTGCTCTGATTTTTTAACTGTCAACAGGAGTGGCAGTAATTATGGTGGCAATTTTTATTGTCGGTGGAGACCCATTGTTTAAGAGTTTAGCTGTGTTTCTGAGTTGATCTGAACTAGCCTTCAGGCATGGGAGTTCAGAATGAATGAACTAATGCTGTATTTGGGATGATATGGTAAAACCTGCAATTCATTCACTTGCACAGTAAAACTTTTTTTAGGTGACCACAAGAGTGGTCAGGGAGAACTGTATGAAGTGGAAAGTAGTTAGATGCAAGGTGTAGGAGGTGTGTACTGCTTGCTTGTAAGACAAGAGCTTGCTGCTGGGGGCTTGGGAGAGAAGGAGAAGAGGAGGAGGAGGGGAAGAGAGGAGGATGTCCTCATTTGCCCTGAGTTCCAGGTGGAAGTCTGATCCCAAGTATTATTTTATAACTTTTCTCTTTGCAGCAAGCAACATTAGAGCAGGAAGGCAATACATTACAACCGTTCTGGGTAAGATCATCTCTCCTCTCTATGAGACTGTTGAGTGAAATTAATAAAGAAATAGTTTTTAAAGTTTAATTATGTCCTCCTCCTACACCAGTCCACAAAGATATTCAGGATACAGGACTATAAAAACAATGAAATTAAGCTCTGAGAACTACATGATTGAACAAATTCATATTAGTTGCAGTACAGATTTTTTTCATGGTCACATTTAAATCCTATTAACTGAAATACAATGTAAGTTCATTTGTATTAATGTTTGCCACTACACAGGCACATAAGCATGCCAGAGAACAGGTACTAAGAACATTGCAACTTCTTTTGGAAATATATGGCATAAACATCCAAAAAGTCAAACAGCAGTGATCCAAGACAGAGAGGAAAACAGTTGTTTTTCCAGGAAATGAATCCACTGGGATTTCAGTAGCAAAAAATCCTGGTCTTCAATGGATATGTGACTAGAGCTCAGTTCTTCTCTGGGCTGTATATTTCGACTGAAAGGTCAGTGTTTCGTCTATTTGTTTGCTGGTGAAGACTGAATTTGTGATGAAAACAAGTGTGGAAAGTGGGGGGAAGGAGAGGGAGCTGGGTCTAAATGTGAAATATCATAAACCACCAAGAACAAGGCCACTGTGCATAATTCACCTACAGATCTGACGGATGGGCAGAAAAAAATGTATTTGTACTCACTGCCCGCTGTTCTTGTGCTTGCACTATTTCTCTTGTCCAGGTCTACCTGAACCCCAATTTTGTGTTTTCCCAACTCTGTTTTGGGTAGGGTGGTGGCCTATGGGGTGCATGGCAGATGCACTGCCTCCTTTTGTCGGATGCAGCAGGAGTGTGCCATGATCTGTCCCCACAGCACGTGCTGCAGGTAAGGAGCCTGTTTGCACACTTCAACTTAAAAACTACTCACAGTATTTCATAGCAGTATAGATTTACCTGTCATCCAATGCTCTGATCACTGCCATTTGTTTAGTAGATTCATTTGCAGTCTCTGTTTCTACAATTACCATGAAAGGTCTTTGGTTCAAGGACCATGATTTTATTATGTGTATGTAAAGCATCTAGCATGATGGGTGTCCAGTTCCATTTTGGGTCCAGGAGAGAGTATTACATTTCTGGTCATGCCTGTAATTGTTATCCACTGTAAACCAAATCCTTTTCTCACTCTGCACAGTGGGCAAGATGTTTCTCGTTGTCTTGCATGGGAGCAGGATTTACTACAATCAGAATATAGGAAGCCTGTATTTTCATCACATATACTACTGCAGTTTTCCAGCGTGCCTGTAACAAATGTGGATAGAGCCTTCCCAAATCTTCGTTCACAAAGCCCAGCCATGATGATGATATGACTACTGCAGTTTTACCCTTTTAATGTGATGAAGTTACAATGTTTTAACATCTGTTATAAATAAATACCTATAGAGCTGTGGAAAAATTCAGATGTGCTCTAGGTGAGATAGCTTTTAAAGAGCTCTTAAAAATTGTGACAGACGGGTGGCACTTTGAGTGACAATAATATATTGAGTAAATTACAAAAATCAATTTTAATTAAAAGAGACTAAGACGCGTTTTCAGAGGGATAAAATGTTACTCAGAAAATATGGCAATAAATGTAAATGGCTTACTGTGCTCCTGCCTTCACTTTTGGAGGTGGTGAACAGGGTGATACACTTCAAAGATTCTGGATCAGTTCAGCTGCTTTATTAGAGATGTGCTTAGCAAAGAAATATTGATCCTAACGGCACAGTGAATTTAAGATAAGATCTGACAGTATTAACAAGTATAAAGCTTGATGGTCTCTTCTATCCTAGAAAATAACATCTCAGGATATTAAAAAAATAAGATAAATTTAGATTTCAACATCTGAAAAATCCAGATGTAGTCTGTGATATACAACCTTTTTTTAAATTTCTACCTATAAATGACTTATTTTGAATTTGCAGGGTGAGTTTTTTATTCCATATTACTGCAAAGCGTTTGTGCTTAGGTAACAAGCAAACAGAGTTGTAGATTACATAAGGGAGTTTTTTGTTAAGATTTAGCCACAAATGTGCAGCCATGGGCAAGTTATTCAAATATACATATATATTTAAATATATTTATTGCTTATGAAGCTGCTTAAAATCAAAAGCATTTCTCAGATTTGGGTCATCAAAACTGCCTTTTGAAACCACAAGGGAGAATCATGGTAAGCACAGGAATCTCTGCTACAGAATGAGGCTTTGGAGAGGCCATTTCTGTGCCTGGAAAGGAGGTACATAGGTGCTGACGGAAAGACGCTTGCCCAACGTTTTCCTGATAATCCTATTGAAGAAGGTTTCACACCTCAGCTGGCAGCCTGCTCCACTCCTCCAGCAGCTCTGTAGACTCATATGCCTGAAGGGCACCCCATTGCTTCCATGCCCCTGTGCACATGGGGAGCAATGAAATGCCTCCTTGATGCCTTTTGCAAACAGAGATGTTGGTATCATGTCCTTCCTTAGCAGTCTCTTTTGCAGACCATCAGACCGAGTCCTTCAACACTCATTCATGGCTAGATGGCGAAAAACCACTTCGTTCAAAGCTACTTGTCAGTTTTTGTTCCTGCTGCTGGCCTCTTTCCTATATCTTTCCCTAAAGAGTGAACTCCAGGGGAGGCATCACAGATGCTAAGGAAAGAATATTCACCAGCTCCCATGTTTCCAGAGTGCATTACTGTCACTACAGAGCAGTGTAGGATTTCTTGATTCTATTTCTTTTTTCGGCATAGGCTGTGTTGACTTTAAGCTTTGAAAGTGGAGATTTGTTTGCAATCTGTGAACAGCAGCTCACTCCTGTGACTGTGCCTGGGTCCTCAGTTGTGTCCCTGCTGAAAGTGCGGTACCTCTGGCCTTCTACTGTTGTGCTCTCTGATAACACCTTCTTAGACCTCAGGGGGATTTGGAACTAGATCATGTGTAAGGTCCCTTCCAACCCAGTCCATTCTAGGATTCTGTGATTAGAGATTTTTCTTATCTAGTCTCAAAAACATGATCTTCAATAGTTTTGAGGGCTGTCCTAATGAAATCACAAGAAAGAGCTGTGCAGCTTTTGGCTTTTATCAGGTTTCTGTTATCTGGACCAGTCATGGTCTGGTTTGAGTCTTAAATAATAGTGGCCTTTTTGATACGCTTCTAAGTTCCTTACCCAAGGAAGAACTGTCTTAATATAGACTCAGAAGCTAAACACTTGCGTTCTGGGAACTTTCATATCAAGAGATAGCAGAAGCAAGGTCTCGTAAAAAACCCACAATGATAGTGTTTTATTGACTAATTTGAACTAAAGAAGAGCTTTATATTGCATCCTGAGTTTTGCAGAAATGTCGATTCTCTGGAACTTTTGACAGAAGAGGTAGCCTCAAGCAAAGGCTGTTTATTGCTTGGAGTCTGTGGTCAGCTGAGACAATAAGAGAGATCAGAATAATGGTATCAAACTTACTGGCAAATAATTTCAAATCCATGGAAAACTTCCTAAGAAATGAGTAGCCAGAGGAACAGAGAATCTGAGGAAATTTCAACTCTAAAAGATCAGCTTCTTAAAAACATATATTCTTGGAGACAGCTAAGAGAAATTAAGTTGTTTGATTTTGTTTTTGCTAATCTGATGGCTTAGGAAAGCCTTAACTAGCATATATCTATCTAAGAGATTCATACACATTTTTGCCTGGTTCAGGAAAATCACGATAGCCATTCTCTCCTTCAAAATGGGCAAGAAATCTGTTTTAAAGATAAGAAAATAATGCACCGAGCTGCTGATAATTATGAAGATTTCAAGGCCACCGTAATTGAATATTATGTGGGTCATTCATCTTGTCACTAGCATGCTTATAATGGCATTGAAACCAAGAACTAACTATTGCAAAATTATAATTTACTCTGTGAAATTTAAAAAAGACACCTTTTTAAAGTGTTGGCTTTTAACTTTACTCTTCTTGGCTTTATTTCTATTCCGTATTATATATAATTAATTATGCTGTTGAATCTACAGAAGCCAGATACATTATCTGTGGCTTTTAGAGATGATACATGCACTTCCAAATTACACTTTATGACCCAGGGTCCAAATCTAATTTTAACCTGTCTGCTGAAGTAGTAAGCAGTTTGAGTAGCTGTTGGTTGATGTGTCAGAGTTCCCCAGTAAACTGATGGCATCAGGGCCTGCACTTCAATTTCCTGTTTTCAAATCATCTCCTGATATACCTGTATGTTGGTTACTTTATAGGGAGTACAGAGAAGAAACAGGGAGTAGGTGGCTGAGAGATTCTGCCAGCAATAATGTCATGATTTAGTTTAGTGTTTAGGACAGAGAGTTTTGTTGCCCCAGTTACGCTGTTGGATGAGTAAAAATATAGTGGTGGAATGGGAGCCTCATGCTGCTTGATTAGAATTTTTACGGGCAACAGTCTCTGATGTAGTGAAACACTTTGAATTCGTGGAAGAAAAAAAAAAGGGTAATATTAATGTATGTGGGGGAGGGTTTTCTGTAATTGAAGAACTATAGAAGCATCATTGCAAAGAGACCCCTTTGGAACTCCATTTGTATTGCAAGGGAACCTGATAGTTTCTGGCAACACATTTAAAGCAGCAGTTCCCCTGAGCCGTTGCCTGCTGGTTGTGAGTCAGAGTGGGCAGGGCTGCTGAGTCCTGCCCTCAGCTGTCAGGGCAGAGCTGCTGCATCCTGCTCGGCTCTGCTTGGGGAGCCTGGCAGAGGAAAGCACATGCTCTGTTGTGTAATTTTCTTCTTTTTCCTTGATGCTGATGTTTCAGTCAATCTCCCAACCTGGGACTTTGTTTTTAAATCTTCCCTGTTTCAAGCAGATCTGAAGAATACCAGGTTACTTCCTCTTTTTTTTGAGAGTGGAAAGCTCACGGACACTGGTCATGGCACTAAGGTTATTTCTGAGTAGTTTTGCCTCAAAATTATGATTTACCAAACACTTTCTACCAACCTCTTCTCAAAACTGAGGATACCAGGTGCCTCAGTTGGTTAAAACTTGGTGGTAGCAACAGGGTTCAATCCCCTTTATTACCCATTCACTTAAGAGTTGGACTCAATGATCCTTGTGGGCCCTTTCCACATCAGAATATTCTGTGCTTCTGTGAAGTTAGTGTGGAGTACTAATGAAAGCAGTGCTTCTGGCAGCTGTTAAATATTGAGCTATTTTATTCACTGAGAATATTTTATTATTTACAGTTGATTAACTGACTTGCAATACTTACTCTGTGATGAGGATAGGTGCCCAAGACATCACTAAATTGTGCTATAAGGGCAAAAATTACTTAAATGATGATTCTCTGAAGAGAACCATCTTCAGAGTTCAGATAAATTGTTAAATATTGGGAATATATACTGATATTGTGCAGTGTCCATATGCTCCCAGCTGCTGAAATATGCTGCAATAGACCCGCATACAAACTTGGATGTACAGTTTTAGAGATTTGGCCTTCATTTCAAAAATGATGTGGGAGTGGTAAGAGAGGTATGGGGATGTAGAAGAAATTATGATGAATCATGTAATATTTTGAATTTCTCTTGAAGTTAATTTCAGGGCATAGCTATTTTTAAAAGAAAATGAGCATCTCACAGTGTGTTAAGATGTCTTTTAGGGAAACCTGATGTTCAAGAATTGAAGCTGATACTATCTTCTTGGTAAAATATGCTGATGATGTATGCAATTTTTAACATGCTATTTATGTTTGTTCTGGAGCATTCCCACATGATTGCATTTGTTTCAGCGATCCGTGGCTGATTTTTTTTGTCTTTACTGCCTCTCCATCTTCTGTTTTTCATCTTCCCCCCCCCCCCATTATTTGGTGTATTAATCATTTACTTGTGCATCTTACAAGCATCTCTTTTCCATCTGCCTCAGTGCTCACTTGTGCAGGGGGAAAGGGGTGGTTGTCAGACACCTTAAGCGTGGGCTTAAATCATGGGATAACTGGTCTTGCTTCCCTACTGAGGCGCAATGAGCATTCCAGTCTGTGTCAGTTTGGCAGAATGACTCATGAGCAGTAAAGGCTAAGAGAGGAAACGTATTTCCAAAGGTATATTGTGTGTATAAGAGCTGATTTTAAAGTCTGGGGAGTTTCATTCTCCAGTTATGTACTGCCAGTCTGATTTGAATGAGATTTATACCCTCTAAAGGAAGGATTGCAGCCCAAACCAAAAAACAGCAGCCATTGGAAAACACTGAAAACACTGGGAATCTTTCCATTGCCTTTGCTGGGATTGGATATGATCTTGCCAACCGTAAAAACTAAGAGGCAGAGGCCAGTAGCTCTTCTATAACTGCACAGAAAATGACCTGAGAGTGAGCAATTCTGCACCTATGTGTATAATCATCCAGTGAGAAGAAATTATAAATAAAAGTATTCTATCCAAACACAGGACAGATTTATAAAATTAGAAGTCCTAGAAGCATTTAGGTTGGAAAAGATGCCACATCTCACATATCTTTTCAATACCTAGTTATGATGTAAAAAGTCCTTTGGAAACAGTAAGAGCACATGCAACGAAGAGAGAATTGCATTTGACATAGACAAGATTAGGTTAAAAATGAAAAGTGATACACATATTTGCCTCAATTCAGAGCAAAATTCAGAGGCAGGAGTATGCAAATAAGAGCACGTAGGAAATGACAAAGAGATTGGCTACAGCAATGGCAATGCCAAAGGAGACTGCCCAGAGTGAACTTGCTTGCAAAGAAGACGTGGCCAATAAAGTAAAGATAAAGTGAATGCTCTCATCTCTTTGAGATAATGAACCCTTATGAGGCAGCTTGATATCTTTCTCTTCCCTCGGCAAAGCTTACTTACTCTACTTCTGTTTTGGCTTAATATTAATTACAGATAAATCTGAATGTTGCTGGCAGTAGAGAGAGGAAGTAAGAGGCTACAGGGGAAGGCAGATGTTTCTAGGCAAGCTGCAGCTTCACTCCATGGTGAATTACCCATAGCTGCAGGAGTTTCTTAGACTTCCCCTGTATCCTCCTGTAATAGTTACTGTTTAGCAGGAAAACCCCCCACTGTGTCTTTATCCTTAACGTGGAAGTTAGGGAAGCATTTTGAGAGGAGGGTGGGCAGTTGATTAGGTGATCTTCAAAAGTTTCTTCCAAACCAAACCATTTGGTGATTCTATGAAGCAGACTGATATCTTGTCAGATTGTACCTGTGTAGACAAGGAGTATCTCTCTGCTTCCACGGTTTTCCTTTATTCTGTTATAGTTGTGTTATGGGTCTGTAACCTGAGAGACCACCAAAACATAGAGCAATGGACAAAATTCACATCCATCCAGTTTTTGTGATGTTCAGTCATATCTCTTACAGACATACTCTGTTCATCTTGCAATTTAGACAGTGTATATTGAAGTGCTGTACAGTTGAACACTGTTATTGTGTATTCAACAACTTGAGTTAAAATTGACTCGACTGCAGCTTAATAGGTGCTGAGCAGACTGTATAAAAGCAAGTCATTACTGCCTAAATGTTGTGGAGCATTATGGTGTGCGAAGACAAGTGCCAAATAAACACTTTTTCCAGAGACAGAATAATTCCCTGCTTTAATCCTAAACCAAATGCAATTTGTGAAAAGTCAGACATGAGAGCGACATGTATTTTGATAGGCTTTATAAGCAGATATTGGGGTAAATGTGATATTCAGAGAGACACATCATGCCTGTGGGTTGGAACAAATTCTGTTAATAATTAGTGGGGAAAAGCTCTGACAAATAGATGGTAGGTGCTTAATCTGAGCTCAACCTTTTCCTTTATGGACTGTGATTAGACTATCAGTGCCATATCAATGCTATTTTTTTTTGTTTGATTTAATATTACATCCTTTTTATCCCCAGTCTGGTGATACAATAAACATACCTCATCTCTGGGAAAACAAAGAGCATTCTCACATTTTAGTTTATCCTTTCTGACATTAAATACATTCCAGTCACACTTTTCTTTTATATTGCAGCATCTGACTTTGAGAGAATGTATTTATAACAGGAATTCTAAGGGATACGTGCTTATTTTGAAATCTAGTGTTAAATGTCTTCAATATGTACCATGGAATTAAATTCCAGCCTGCATATGCTACCAGGTTTTACTTTGAGATTGCAAGCAATATTCTGGTAGTTACTGAAAGCTTACACATTCACAGCTTGTTTCAGATATCTCAGAGGTATTGCACAGTCTTTCTTTTCATACGAAATATAGAGGCAGATGCTATCACTAATAGTGCTAAAAAAGCCATACTTTGTGTCTCTCTGTGGACTAAATTCAAGTCCCATTAAAATCAATGAGAAGGTTCTTCCTGCCTGCAAGGAAAGTGGAGCAGGCCTTATGTCTTTGAACTACACTGGCTGCAAACGTCTTCAGCAGACAAAACATCTTAGTCATCAGTTTGGAAAAAACTGATGCTGACAGCTACTGGGATTATTTTCATTCTCAGATAAATTCTGCTTTAAAAATAACTCATGGAGGTGCACTTAGTGGCAAATGCATTTTAGAGCATTTTTAATTCAGAGTGTTGAGGTGTTTTTAAAAGTTTGGAGGTTTTTTTTAGTAAGTTCAGAAGAGACAAACTATTAGTAATAGGAAGTTTGTCATGTAGAAATGCACATCTGCTGTGCCAAGGATCTTTTGTAACATTTGGACTAGTGTTATGAGTATAAAAAAAATCTGTGTGTTTTTGTATTCTGTTTTTTCTTTTCTGTCTGAGCAATGTTCTGCCATCTCGTGTAATTCACCATATGTGATGACAATGTCTAATTAATGTCTTTTTTTGCTTACCTGGAAAATACCACAGGAAATCTGTCTAAACATCAGTGGCAGATATCAGCTTGATACTTCATATCAAGAGTCAGCTTCCATAAAAAGCTAATTGTAGTTAGTTCTGGGAATTTTAGTAGGGTTAACTGTAGTGGGGATGCTACCTCTATCTATCTATCTATCTATCTATCTATCTATCTATCTATCTATCTATCTATCTATCTATCTATGTCTATAGGTGCCTGCAATGATGCAAGCTGAGAACTTGGGATGCCTGGGAACAGATTGTGAATTGTGACTGAGTGTGAAACCATAAGGAATGGAAAGATTTCTGTGAAATTCATCCTCCGCAGATTTATGACCACCTGACTTTTATTAACTCATGGCTTTCTTCTTGCCTGATGATTTACCTTGCTGTGTCACTAGGCCTGATGTAATTCTCTGTTTTTAACTAAAGGCTGGAGTGACTGAGATGCTCCAAAACCAGGGAAGGTGGCGCCTGGGTGGCATATAAATGTTCTCTCTCTTGTCCCTTGTGACTCTGGGGCTTCCTGAGCGGATCGGTTCTGCCAAAACAACAGATTTTCTCTCTCCCTTTGTGCTTATAGAGTCCATTGCTCTACTGTAGCAGTGAAATACCTGGACAACTCTTTTATCTTACACATGCTGCTCAATTAGTATAAAAAAGCCCTGTTTTGTCTTCATAGAGTCTGTTTGCATGAAGTGGCACATCTTGAGTGGTTGTCAGAAGCACACAAAAGCTATAAAAACACCCTCCCCTCACCACCATATTTACTCCTACACCCAGTTTAAGAGTTCTGTTAAAATCTCAAGCCCTTTTAATTTCCCTGTGCCCATTTTCCAGTCTCCCCAGTGCCCGCTGGCAGTGGATGCCTCCTGGGAGAGCAGGTGATGTGCTTGCAGTGGTGTCAGCACCCAAGGGCCCCCTTTATACCCCTCTTTGGAGCAAGAGGTACTGTACTGAGGAATAAAGGGCTGCTCTCCTGCATGAGATGAGAGCAGGAATACCTTCTTCTCTGCCAGTGTTGTTCACTGCTTTTTGGGGGGTAGGCTTTGAGGGCTTTGCTCTTCAGCTGCTCCTTTCACTGACTCAAAAATGAAGAGTGACCAGTAACAGCTGAGTTATTGCCAGCTTGTTTCCATGACTTGTCAAGTGGGTAGATTTAGGATTTGTATAAATCAGAGTCTCAGTCATCTTGTTCCTTCTGAAGTGTTGGGTCCTGTTGGATGACAACTTTGCTAGAGAAAAATCCCATGTTGCGACCTATGTAGAATTTTCAAATTCAAGAAATGATGGCATCATCTATTTTTCATACAGTAATTTAATTTTAAGTTGTATAGTAATACAGTGAACAGCCTTGTAATCTGTTTATAGAAGTATACTTCCTTCATACATCTAGTTTATTTTTATCATTAGGAAAGTGCATATCCAGATAGATATATGTTCAGATGCAAGTAGTCTGTGAACACCAAGGGCAGTTTTCAAATGGCTCTAGAATTGCAAGCCACATTAGTGCTTTCTAATACGTGTGCATATAGTTGTTCCATTTTCTGCTGACATATTTTCCCAGGGGAAATAAACACATTTTCCCAGTTTGCCCATAGTATTCACTCCCTGGCTTTAGTTTCATAACAATGGTGCTAAAAACCACATAAGGGTTTGCCTGATAAACAGATATTTCTGACTTTATCTAGCTATTATGAGGCAGTCATCAAAATTAAGTCAGGAATGAAGGAAAATAAAATCAGTTATAATGAAGCAAATGTTCTGATACATGGTTAGCATTTTGCTAAATGGCAGTGGCGTTAGGTTATAGCAAAATGCTAATTTGTTCTGGACTTAAAATACAAAAAAAATCCTCTTTTATTAACATGCTCTTCCATCTTGGCTTCTCTGTGGAAGAGGTACTAACTCTATGAGGTGTTATGGATGCCATTTACATTTAAAATCTGTGCATTGTCCCCTGGACTGAGATGGAGCTTCTCTGGCAAATGTGAATTTTGCTGCCAAAATACATGACTGTAGCTCTCTAGGTGTGATCTACTGGCTCAAATGTTGTCCCAAAAGCCCAGGAGCCTGGGTGCTATTCCTGTCACTGTTGCTGGCCTTTGGGTGATCTGACACAAACTCACAAATTTTACCTGCAAATTAGATACAAAGAGGCTTCCTTTCTTTTACATCTCGTGGAGGGTCGTGGGAGGTATTGTTTTTTAATACCCAGGAAACTAACAATGAATTAGAGGTGATTTCATTAATAAACTTGATAATGGCAAAAATGTTTTACTGTAATCTGTAAATTTAATGGTACCAGTCTTGGAACACTCTAAAAGCCTATGTAGGTACTTTTCAAGTTAATGCATGAGTAAGGAAACTGTTAACAGGTGAAAAGACTCCTCTCCAGTCAACTGAGACATACAGCAAGTAATTTTAGTAGGTTTTTTTCAAGAAGATCTGCTTAAAACTGATACATTTATGCCAAATATTGCTGGGAACAATAACAACAACAAAAAAATGCTTTGGAGTCATTAACACTCATTTTGCTTTTGTGTTATACAGGTCTGTTCAGATTTTGAGATGTAATTTTAGATTTATTTATTTTTATTTTAAGAGGAAGGGGACAGCTGACTCTTACTGTCCTGTTGTTGCAAATTCACATAGGACTCATGTTATAAATTGGTAGTCTGTACCTGTGGCCCCTTGGGGTTTAGGGCTAGGACATATTAGCTGCTTTGGAGTGAACTTTGTGGTCAGATATTAGCTGTCCAGTCTTTTGAAAGCCTTGGGGTTTATGAGCCAGGATTTCAGTATTTGTGGTCATGGCAAAAGCAGTAAGATAATCAAATGGCAAATAAAATGCTTAGGCTGGAATACAGTCTAAAGGACAGTTGTTGCAAAATGAAAAGCTTTATAGAACCGAGGAGAAGAAGGAAGCTAAAGCTGTTGAGACTTATTACAGAGTCAGGCTTATTACAGATTCAACTTTAAATGATCTGTGAATTCTGTTTATGAATCTGGAACTGTATTTAATCTGACATATAAAGAAAACAAACAAACACAATAGTAGGTTATCCATAGCAGTTGGAGAGGAAATGAAATGAAACTGCAATTGGGGAGCTTCCTACATTTTCATTTCTGTTGCAGTTTCTCATTCTGAGGATCTTTTGCACACAGAGACTCTCTTTAATAATTCTTCTGGTTTTTTTGCCTCTGAAATAAAATGTAAGGCAAATGCAGTAGGTAACTGTCTGCAAATTTATTTTTACCTTGCAGTGTAGTTACTTTTTAATGAGAACTATAGACACTGATTAATTGTGGCTTCTGCATCTATAATTTAGGCAGGACACATTTGCAAACAGACTGCCCATCAACCTGAACTCATCAGGAAATCCTTCTCTTTACTGTAATAGAAGAGAACATTTAAGCATTGCTCTCAGTACCAAGATTATAACACAGAACCAAGGCTCTGTTGGAAGTGCTGAGAATTTACAGCATCCATTAAAACCAACAGGTTGGTGCTGCATACCCTGTATTCATCATTAAGTGAGTGTTTCTTCTGGCCAGTGTTAGCAGGATGGAGTAATCCTGTTTTGCCTAATACATTATACTATAGACTGAATCGATATTTTGATATTTATCACAGTATAATTCTGTTTATATTATTTGATATAATTAATAATTTTTTTATTCATTGTAATTCATATCTGTCTAAAGTGGAAACTTTACATATGACATTTTAAATTAAGGTCTTGTTAGGAGTCTAATGTGTCCTCTGTAGCAATCATGTGTTTGTAAAATGCTTGACAAGAGGCAGCTGTTGTAATCTTACTAGCAAATACTAGATTTAGATTCAATTTTCATCTAAATTGGAGGGTAAATATAGTTACTTAAGTGAAAGGATTTAAATTAAACATATAGCGCCCCAGTTCTGGAGGTTTTCACTGCCAAAACACATGGGAACATGCAAGAAAATAATTCATTTGCCCTAAATGGCCTTCTGTTCAATCATTTATTTTATGAGATTTTTCTGTGCCACAGAAATTGTAGCCCATGCTCAGTTTTCCTTTTGGCTTTGTTTAATAACTGTGTGGGGTTGCATTAATACTGCAAGCAAATGTGACTTGGTAATATCCTTCCACTGGAAGGGAGGGATGATGCCAAATTGTCAACTGGAGCAATGAGGGTCACACTGTACAAGAAGGTGACTCCTCTATTCCAGCTGACTAGCAGAAAGAGTTCAGCACATTGCAGCATCAGGGTGCAAGGTGGTTTTTGATCTGCTTTATGTCTTATTATACCTAATATAATGTTGAACTCCACAAGAGCAAAAGCTGCTTACCCTAAGATGGCTTATTTGGATTTGACATAAGAAAGCAAAAATATGAAAGCAGTTAAACTATAATGAAGATAATTTGACTCATAGCATATGCTTTTTGGTTCAGTGCATTTCTTGTATTGATTTTTGAGCTTGAACATTAATAAATTCCATTTTCAAGCACATGCACCCTTTGGGATGTTCTGAATATTATTGAATTAAGGCTGTGGGATGCTCACATGATGCGTTATTTCCTTGGCTGCTGATGGGGGTTCCAGCTGAGTTTTTGTTCTGCTACACTGTTTCTGCTTCATGGTTGTTGTCTCTTTTGATTTTTTTTGGCACATAATCTAATGGCTTGATAATTTTAATTAAAACATGTGATAAATATTCTTACTAATTTGTATATGATTTGCAATATTTTCACTAGAGATCAGCTACTGCACTGTGTATTTTCACATGTAGGTTGAAGAGGCATTTTGGTTTTTTCATGTGTTTGCAACTATAGCTTTCTGTGTTTTTTTTCATTATCTGTACAATATTCTTTACAACTTTCAGTTCTTTTGAATAATTCACAATCGGTTCTCTTGCTCTCATCAACTTCACCAGAAAACCAGCAGGAACAGCTTTCTTTAAAAAAGTATGCTTGGTGGTATTTCACTGTGAACTTGCATCATATTTTGAACGTTACTCTGGTATGGCCTAAGCCATCTTCCCAGCTGAAGACAACTGAATTCATGCCTCATGCTTCCCCAAAACAATGGCATAACATTAAATTACATTTAGGAGGAAGAAAATTTTTCTTCATTTCGATATTGGATCCCATATTCAGTGGTATTTTAAATGGATATGAGCTGCTCTGGTATGTCAGGTACTTTTCGTTATTGCTCATACTGGCCTCCCTCAATTAGATTGTTTGAACCATCAATTTTTTGTGTTTAAAACATTGTACAGTTTTATCTTGTCTGTAGCAGACAAATTTACAGAAACAAAACAGTCCTTTGAAGAGTAATATGATCAGGAATATGACCTATGTGTAGCTATATATGCACTCTGACCATATCAATATAAATGTACTTAAAAGCTCTACAGAATGCATACAGTACTGCTCTGTGGTGGCAAGGTCTATTTTTATATTGCTTGCAAGAACTGATGTGCAAGTCAGCTGTTTGCTGAGCTGTTAGAGATCTTTTTCAAAAACAACTTGCAGATTCAAAATTATAGTTTCCCCTTCATAGAATTGTGAGAGAGTGTTTGCTAATCTTCTGAGAATCATGTCACAGTGAATGACAAAGCAGCAGGTTAAATTTGAGTGGCACTGAAAGAAATTTACATGCAGAAAGAAAAGACCATGCTGTGGAATTATGGAGTAGCTGGGAGTAGTAGGGTTGGAAATATGGACATGGAGACTGCATTGTTTTGTGTGTCCTTATGACTGGCATCAATAAGCTTTTAAGTTAAGCCATGCCAGTGCCAGTTTACTGTTGATCTCTGCTAACTTTCTTTGTCATAAAATAAGATGGTTCTTCGCTCACTCAGTCACTGAACACAGACAAGGCTTAAGATTCCCCATCCTGCATGTCTGCCTGCTTGCCCACAGCCTGCAGCAGGGCCACAGGGCCCAAGGCGTTTCCCATCATCCCTTAAAAGCAAGGAACTGAAATTTCAACTCCTCAAAAGACTTTCTCATAATTCTGCTACTGTTGTACCAGGGACAGAGAATGGCTTCCTCTAGGTCTGCTCTGCATGTGTGCACAAGTATAAGCACCCCTGCATCCAGTACTACTTATATTCTAAAGCTGTGAACTGAGAAAGATCAAGTTTATTGCCAGGCAATACTTGCCATGAAGTATATATTTTTCTGTTTCCTGCTTGAAATATCTCAAAGTACCAAGATGGGCTGCTTTTTGGGTTGCTTTTGCAAGTGATCACACTTTCTGTTATTATCACAGATTATAATGAGATCATCAGATTATTTTTTTTTTTTTTTTAACTTTTTTTCTCTTCTGGCATTTATGACGATTAATGGCAAACAAATCATCCTCATTATCAGCCTCCTTGTCTCTCTGACGACACTTAGAAATATATTCCAGGACAGGCTCTCTAAGTAATAAATGCTTATTTTTCTACCACATCATTGTGAATGTCACTCGATCAGCTTTTCAGCTAGAAGACCAAGCTCATCTATCATTTGCAAATTGCAAGGTATTGAATTGTATCCAGGGCCTAATTTGCAGACCCAAACCCCTACATTAAGCAGCCAGCTGGGTCCGTGGATGCCAGTACCCTTATGTAAACTGGGCTTGAATAGCCCAGCAGGTTGGTCTGAGAGCTCATTTAACCAATCGTTGTTTGAACTGCTTAATTTCCAAATTAGTTTGGCACCTTCGAAAAAGACACCCCAGTCAGTCACAACTGAGAAAGAGACAGGCACTCAGGGAATTCAGATAGACAGCATATATTGCTCCAAGTGAATATATGGAGCCATCTGTTATTGAGTTAAACGAAATCATCACAACATGTCAATAATGCTGTGTAATCTCAACAATTAGTCTGAGTCTTCTTTTGTTGCATTAAATCTTGTCTTAAAACCATAATACCATACACGTACGTTCTTCAGCGTGAGCTCTTATGAGGTTACTTGACAGCTGCCAAGATATAAGTAGTTTATTCAGTTGAAATTAAATTACTGCATAGAAATATTTTCATTAAGAGAAAACACCTGAATTTGATCAGTCTATCCAGCAGAAACTTTGTAAGGAACAGCCTTATCTTCTGGCTGTACAATATTTTCTGGGAAGAACGTCATCTGCTGTGCAAGTATGTGCCTCTCAGAGGCAATTTATATTTAATATAATTGCTTAATGGCACATTTCCCTTGACCATAGCATGCCATGCTGCCCAAATGTCCTCTTACACACTCCAGTGCCCTGCTGAAAGGCTAGTGGCATTTTCCAGACAGGAGAGAGTAAAAATATTTCCAACAAACACTTCATCCAGCATCTCTACAGCAGGTCAGTAAGAGCATCGTGCCACCCCAAATCTCATATTTTGTATATGTCTGAATTGGTAACATGTGGTCTACTTCCTCTGTTCAAAAAGTGTGTCTCTTCAGGATCTATACCTTTAATCATACGAACTCCAAGGATTGCTTTAAATTTAAGATGAACTGCAAACAGTCCATTTAAGCTGCCAAAGTATTGGTAAATAATATACATAACCTACTGTTGCTATGCAGACTGTGTGTCTTAGCATTAAGGTAATTTTTCTCAAAAGAAATATTTACTAAGTCTGGAGTGACATCGCTTTCAAAAACAAGAGGACCAAAATGAATTGCAAAATGAGTGAAATCTCTTAGGTAGAACTTGAGTATAGTTGTTGTTTTGCTTATAAAATAATCGTGTCTCAATTTTGTCTCCTCTCCTCTTTTTTGCTTGGTTGTAATTAGAGGGCTATTGGAAGAGCTTCATAAAGCTTTTTTTGTGGAAAATTATTTACAGCTTTTAGGTTATCTGAAACCATCTACAAATTAGGCTGAGTTTAGTGGCCTTTTTGGTGTCACACACACACAAGCTGTCAAAAATAAAAGAGGGAGAACACAAAAATTAAAATCCCAGGAAAATGAAAAATTTCATGTTAAAAATAAAATTTTTTTCATTACTGGCATTTGAAAAAAATTTACTTTGACTTCATATGAATTAAAATTCAAATCAATATAAATTTTTCCATTTGGGTCAAAATATTCGGGGGAAGGAGAGAGCTAGAAGTACCAGGAGGGAAAAGCATTCCTATTTCCAGTCGACCAGAAGTTGTGACTTGATTTGCTAGCTGTAATTTAATTTACTAAATAAAGGGTAGTCTTCCAATAATTCCAAGCTGAAAATAGAAGTACTAGACATACTACTAGAAATAAAAAGGCTGGATGGTAATAGTGTCTTGGGTTTGAGGTAATATTTAAGACGTAAACCTGGAGTAAAACATATTGTGGCATCTGTGGACACATAAACAGGCTGCCCATCAAAAGTGAGGTTTGTAAAGTACAAATTAAGCAATGATTTGATTGGGAGTTGGTTTACCACTCTTGGGATGGGGCTAGATCACTTTTAGTTTTTGTCTTACATGTTCACAGGAACAAAGTGATTTTCAGCTGCTGTTGTGATATATACACAAGGATGTAGCTAAATCTGTTTCAGGGTCAGTGTTCTGTTTTTACAGCTCTTTAAAATGGACCACATTATCTTGCTAAGACTTCATTCTTCATGTATGGTTGGCTTAATTGGCTTAAAGTCAAAAGGCAATTCAATGCTCACCTCCACAGCAGTGCAGAATGGCCAAAGTACTTCTGGGATTTGAAGATATATTCTTAAGGTGCTTAAGTGCTTCAGCTTTTTTATTTTTACATTAGAGGCAGGGGGAAACAAGATTTTGCATCAGCAAGAAATGGTAGTTTTCTTATATTTCTCCATTCATTGAAATAAATATGCAATAAAAATCCATCACAATCAGCGCTTTCCATTTATGTTTTCAAGCCATGGGACTAGCTAAAATGCAGACATATTTTTGTATATTCTATATACTGAAATAATGGACTTGGTATAATTTTACTTATCAATAGTGTACTAGCCAAAAAAGTGTTTACTATATTTTATTGCCCTAATACAGCTCTCTCTAATTCTTTGCAAACTATGTACTGTTCTAACCCTTGTTATAGTGTGCATAAGGCTTATTTTCTTCTGTTAGTTTTTAAGCTTTCCTGTAGTATTGTGAAACCAGCTTAAACTCTGACCTTTTAGCCAGCAGACTGGAGAGCAGCCCTGCTGAGTTTATCGAGAGGGCTTGATTGCTCTGTTGGATAGTGCAGTATTTTGGATATGCAGATGTTAACAACTGAAGTGTATTATCCATCTTGAACACCACCTGAATTTATGCTGAGGCTTTCAAGTTCTATTCTTTGAATAGGTCCCACAGTAATTGAATTCTCATATTGTGCACTAAAAGAAGTCATACCTTATGCGCAGAATGGAGAACTCCCCTGATTGTTAAAAATTGGGATGAGGAGGCTTTTGAAAAAAAGGACATCTGACACCTGCAGCAATATTCTAGCTCCAGGTTCTGGTGGTTTCATATAAAAATTGATTTCTATTACTGACCCAGGAATGACAGGCAAGATGATGATGTGCTGAGCATTGTTATTGCACCTCCTGGAGATTTGTTGAAATTTTCAGTCCTTCATTCTTCTTACCTGCCAGAGCTGTCTGTCTTCCAGAGCTCAACTCCTTTTATGGCGTTGGTTAAGTTCCTGTGAGAATGCTGCTAAATGAAAGGAGGCTCTCAGAGGGAAAAGGTGGGACCAAAGAGTCAGACAAGGTTATTTAGTATAGAACAAAGTGAAGAAAAATTTGTTCAGATGTTAGTTCAGACCATACTCAAGAAAGACCTTCAACCTTAAAATACCAAGCCTAGAGATTCCAGTGGAATTTCACCACATATTTTGCAATCACTTCTGTAGGGAAGGCAGGAATACCCAATTTACTATGAGTTTGCTGGGGGAAAATTGCCACTGTGTACTGACAAAACACAGACCACTATTGATTTTTCCCACAATAGGAAAGAGAGGCCTCAGAGACAAATGGAGATTGAGGAATAAGAGCTTACGAAAGTGAAGGTGAAGTAACAAGCATTCTTTTAAAGCAAGCATGGTCTTTGCAGAATAGTAACAATAACAACTGAATTCTGGATAACAAAGAAAACAGCAATTTGAACTAAAGTCTTACTTTGCTGAGTCCCATTCAGCCGAGAAGGACTGGTGAGAGGATTTTGGTATTGCTATTTTAGTTGAACAGCCTTGGGAATTTTCTGTCCCCTTCCACAGCGCAGTAATTGGCTCAAGTGCTGCTGCCAGTTAAGCAACTGCTGTTGACTTAATGGGAATCTACATTATGCTTGCAAGAGCACATGGATCAGGGTTAAAGCAGTCACCATTGTGGCAGTACCAGGGACCGATTAAAAGTATTAAGAAGGTGGAAAGGAAAAAAAGTACTGCTTGACCATGGACCCTTTTTTATGGTCCATGTTTAATAGAAAACCCCAAATAAAAGCCTTGATTATCTTCTTGTCAGATGTAAAGAGCTACAACCTCATGTGAAAGCAGGTAAGGCCTGTAGTTTCTCAGGACTTCTGCAGACCAGTCTTTGTGTTTCTCAGAAAGGGGTGTTAGGCAATGAATATGCTGTTTTTGAAGAGGTGGTCCAGATTATTTTTATTCTAATAATGGTTGAAACGTTCTTCAGTAATAAACCACTTCTCTATCTAACACGTTGAAAAGAATCAGTCTTGAGTTCCTGTCGTGACATCTTCTTTATAACTAACTGCAATGTTTTCAAAATTTCTAACTGCTGTTGATGCTGCGTTTACATCCTCTGCATGTGCCCCTCCATCCATAGAAGACAACTTTATTTCCATATATTTCTGTTACTGAGCTTTCAATCTTTATTAAGATTTTTAACTTCAAGAAATATTACTTGGAAAGTTTTGCAGTTGTGCAGAATTTACCCCACAAAAGCAATCCTGTTAGCAGGGAGCACTCACACCTCCTAATGTCTGACTGGCAGAAACATGTTTTCCCGTTGAGTCCTGCCAGTGGTATTTGTGTGTGACAAATAGGACCTCAAAAGAGAAGCTATTCAGGCAAGACAGTATGATAAATTCTTCTGCAAAGACATACATGATTTATTATATTATTATGAATTATTGATAATATTTCATCAGATGGACTTGAAAAGCTTCAGCACATTATTGTAAACACTGCACCATTTTAAGCAACTCCAGGTATGATTAAAGGAAAAAGGAAGGTAGGAAACAGAGCTGACTGTAGGGACTAAAATTCTCTGAGGGTCTGTGACAGACTGGACTGTTAATGGTTAATGAATCAAACAATTGACCACTTGCAGTAACAGCCCAGGTGCAGAGCGGGTGCACACCCAGCACCAGAGGCTTGTAAAATAGGTGTTGAACAAGATAAGGGAAAAGGCTGATAAGAGGCAAATCCTGCAAAGTGGGATAGTGCTTTTTGTCACGCCAAAATCCTTACACAAGCAGCTCAGCTGTGAAAACTCCCCTCCAGAGAAGTACCGGGACATTCACATGTAGCCTGAAGATATTTGCCATTTCTGATGGGCCTTAAAGGGTCATAATTGACTCAAATTTGCTGACTTAAGAGGCAGCTGTAAGCTGTAACATCTTAGACCATCAAAGATTCCCCGAAGTGTCCCATGATCAGAAGTATTACATGATCCAGCGTAAAACTCCCCGCCACAGGGGAGATACCTGGACATTCCCACAGGAACCTGAGAGTATATAACATGGAATTTTTGTGTCTTGTGGGCTTCCCCCACCACCCGATGGATTCAGACTGCAACCATCAGATTGACAAGACTCCAACCATCCCTTTGACAAGACTGGAATCCTCACCACTGAGAAGACCAGAAGAAGAGGACCAACGGGATGCCATCGGAATCCACAAAGCGGTGATATTTTTCTGCTTAATCTGCCTCTCTGTCGTCCTCTTTCTCTCCCTCCCTCTTTCCTTTTTCTATTTTTTTCTATCTCTACCTTACATTTGCTGTTAAATAAAAATCTATACTATTCACTTTGGCATATGATCTCATTTGTACCTTAGTTCAGGCAGAGGCATCTCTCTAATAATTTTAATAATTGGATCATAACAGGGTCACATAGGGAAAGAGCTTCCATCAGTGTCATCAAATGAGCAAAAAACCCCAACAGTAAATTTTTGCAAACATAAAGTGTTGTAAAAATACAAATACTAGAAAATAAATATTTTCATCGGAAGGAAAGTTATCAGTTGTAATACCAGATATAAGATATGTTTCACAGTGAAGTCACAGAAAACTAAGGCTGGCAACCCTTTTCTTAAATGGTTTGTCTGAATCACTGCAGTGACTGGAATTCAAAATGTACTCCCTTTTCCTGTTCAAAAGGTCAGTGGGGTTCTCCCACTTTGAAACTATGGTAGTTCTCATCACATACTGCAAAAACCCCAGCTGTTGCTTACTTTTACCTCTGCCTTTGAGGCAAAGGCCAAAACACTCTGAAAGGGGCTTACCCCAATTTGGCCTAGCAGATCAGGGGCCTATGGCTGTCTGAAAAGTCTAGCCTTGGCTCTTTTATAGGGTGGGTGCTAATTCCTGCTCTCTGTCCAGAATTTGCAACAAGCCTCACTTCATTGCTCTTCATTAGACTGTCTTCAGCATATGTCTTTGTCTAAAATGTGGTAAAAAATTCAGTCATTTTTACTGTATGGGTTGGTCATCAGCTTGGGAAGAAGCTTCCCCAGTGACTTGCATTGTCTTGAATGTCCCTGGAATCATCAGGCAACACACATCATCTTACACATGTATGTTGGCATACATATGTATGTGTACATACAGAGCTCAGCTACTCCTAGATAATTTTTCCAAAACTTCTGAACTGAAAAAAATTGCTTATTTTGTGAGTTCCTTTCCAATCTCACTTCACCTTGGTAGCATCTTCTCTCCCTTCTTGCTTAACTCTCTATGTCATTTTCTTCTAACCTTTCTCAAGCCTAATGTTTTAATTCATTTTTTCCTTACTTTCATGCCCTTAATAAACAGTTAGTGTTTTCACAGATGCATGGGGCAGCCTATTGTGAAGATGAACATTTCAAGGTCTTTGGGGAGTCAAAAGCACTTCTGCAACACAGATAACAGTTTGGTTTCCTTAGAGAAGGTTTCCCCAAGTCTAAACCAGTTTTTCTTCTCTGCTGAAAGCTGACATTCTTGAGAACAGCTTAAAAGTTTTTCCCTCCCCTCTCAAGTTAATGCTTTGCATTTTCTTGCTATGGCAAGAACCTGTTGCTTTTTAAAAGGGATAGAATATAATTAATGTATTAGATATGTATCTTGGCTGGAGCACGGATCCAATATTCTGCTAGGTTCTTTGATGAATTCCTGATGGTCAGGTGTAGCATAAAAGAATGGTTTTTCAGTTAAAACTTATGGCACTGTTTTCTCTTTCTATGTTTCTGGTCAGCTGAGGTGCTGAGCCTGGATTACCAGTGGCAGAATAATATCGTGTGTAAAAACTCTCATGGGGTTTTCTGTCATGAACTTCAAAATATATTTTTGTGCTTTGAAATATTTTTTCTGTTATTTTTAGGTTTTGGAGCAGAGCATGATGCAAGACTCTGTTCCTTTTATAAGCTGTAGAATAGGAAAAGGCACTAAGGGAAGTGATGTTTGTTGAGGAAGCACAGTGGTGTGAATCACTACCTCACGTACCCTGGGGAATTTTTGTGTTTTGACAAAGATGCATTGACTTAGATGTCCTGTGTATAAAAGCTCTAAAGCCTTGGGTGAAATGGGTGGGGCTTTATGCAGATTCTAAATAAATTAAAAAAAAAAGAAAAGTTACACATATTTATGAACAAAAAGCATATAATTCTACAAGTCAGTTGGCAGAAAATTTGGAAGAAAGAAACTTTTATCCTTGTTTAATTATTTGCTTTTGGGCAAAGGGTGTGTGTATCACACTTAGTGTTTTTAGCTCCTGGGGGGCAAAAGCTTAGCAGCGAAAGAATTGCATATCTCTCGCTCCTGATAAGATGAACAGCTCTTTTTCTGTAAGTTGGAACAAATATGCACAATTTGTCTCTCATAGCCTGAACAAATGTGTGCCTGAGCTAGCTGACAGTCAACTTAAAGTTTAAAAACTGAGAAAGGATTGAAGAGAGGATCTCAGTGTTGTTGTTCCAGAGCTACTCCCTAGTTAAATTTCGTTTGATATTTGCATTTATAATTAATTTTTTCTGGTTTTAATGTTCAGGTACTATTAATCAGTGAAACCTATTTTCAATGTTATTTTTGTCCATTCTATGGCATTTATATAATACATAATCTCACAGGAAAGAAAGTTGTTCCATCACTTATGAAGTCTTTTGAAAGAGTAAATCCAAAAGTAAAAAAAAATATTCTTAAAAATGTCACCCCAAAATATCTGAAGGCGTAAAGAACATGGACATTATAGCTCAGCTGTAAACCAAAATAATTTAAAATAATTTGGGTGGACTAGAAAATAATATTTTTGTTATAGACTAATATTTGCATATATTCAAACAAAATAATTTTTCCCCTCTTTACTTAAGTCCACTTTTATGTATTTTAAAACTGTAGATCACAGAATCTGCCAAACTGGAAGGGACCCACAAGGATCATTGAGTCCAACTCCTGGCCCTGCACAGCACAATCCCCAGAAGTCATACCATGTGCCTGAGAGCATTGTCCAAACACTTCTTGAACTCTGTCAGGCTTGGTGCTGTGACCACTTCTGTGGGGAGCCTGTTCCAGTACCCAATCACCCCCTGGGCAAAAAACCTTTTTCTTAAATCCAACCTAAACCTTCCCTGACACAAATTCAGGCCATTCCCTCAGGTTCTGTCACTGGTCATCAAGAGAAGAGATCAGTGCCTGCCCCTCCTCTTCCCCTCAGGAGGAAGTTGTAACTGCAATGAGGTCTCTTCTCCAGGCTGAACAGACCAAGTGACCTCAGCCACTCTTCATACGGGTTTCCTTTAAGGCTCTTCACTGTCTTTGTTGCCTTCTTTTGGACATTCTCTGGTAACTTTATATCTTCCTTATATTGTGGTGACCAGTATTCAAGGTGGAGCTGCACTACTGCAGAGCAGAGTGGGACAATCCCCTCCCTCAACCAGCTGGTGATGCTTTGCCTGATGCCCCCCAGGACACGGTTGGCCCTCCTGGCTGCCAGGGCACTGCTGACTCATATTCACCTTGCCATCAACCAGGATCCCCAGGTCCCTTTCTATGGCTCTGCTCTCCAGGATCTCATTCCCCAGTCTGTATGTACATCCAGAGTTGCCCCATCCCAGGTGCAGAATCCGGCACTTTCGCTTGTTGAACTTCATATGGTTGGTGATTGCTCGGTCCTCTAATTTGTCCGTGTGTCTCTGAAGGGCCTTCCTGCCTTCCAGGGAGTCAACAGCTCCTCCCAGTTTTGTGTCATCTGCAAACTTGCTTAGTATCCCTTCCAGTCCTGCGTCCAAGTAATTTATAAATATGTTGGAGAGCACAGGGCCTGCCATGGAGTCCCGTGGAACCCCACTAGTGACAGGTCACCAGTCTGATGTTACCCCATTCACTATTACCCTCTGTTCTCGACCCATGAGAAAATTGCTCAGCCATTGCATGATCTGTTACGAGAGTTAAGTCAGGTTCCAGTGCTCTGAACATTGTAAAACAGATTCCTAAATTGTCTAGTTGGTTTGTTTCCCATTAAACTAAGTTATTTCACATGTACAGGGCAAGAGAAATAAGGGGTTTTTAAAACATCAAATCAGAACTACTTTCTTAGGTTTTCAGTGATTTTTTGTATCTTTTAAGCGACCACCTTAGAAAAAGTCATGGAAGACAATAATACACATTACTTTATCCATTTTCTGCTGTGTTAGGTATTTTGTTGATACATCGCATCAATGTATTTTAATGTCAAATCAGAGCTCTGCTATTAAAATTCCATTTAGTTTTTATTTTTGATTAGTATTATTAGACTGCTTTACTACCCCTTATGGCTATAATGACTTCCCAAATGAATTTTAGTGCAAATTAAAATCAAGAGGCAATCTAACAATATTCTTTCCAGTACTCCTAAAAATGCATTTTTGGGCTGTACTATGTTGATTGTCCAACACAATGCTGTCTTTACATGGGCAGTTTCTCCTCCTGGGTTTGATGATCATAATGATAATAAATGTAATCTGCTGTTAATATAAGTTTCTACACTGGGCCTGATTCTGCACTCCTACAAGTTTATACCTTTTATAAAACTAAATTTTTTATTATTATTTTACAATTTTATGAATTAACTATCTTTTACATTCTCTGCTTGTTTTGGGGAACAAGAATAATATATAAAAACTCAGATAACTCTAAAATAGAAAAGACATTTGAACACTTTTGAATACTGCAGTTTATGAAAAGCTTTTTTTTTTAAACATTATGAGACACTACACTCGCTGGGGACAGAGGTTAAAAGAAAGATGATATTGTGCATGAAGAGTACTACATAATTTAATGTAGACCCATTAGCTGGTACATGTTTATGGTCAAATTACCCCAGTTTTTCTTTGGGTATTTGTCAAGCAAAGGGCCCAGACTAAACTCAAATTCTGAATAGAAGTAAGTTCTCAAAATGAAGTAAATGTATTGTAGGTGGCAATTTCTACTACTGATCCCATGAAAAATATCTTGAATAAAAATTTGTTTAAAAGTTAGGATTCTAGTCTCCCTGTGCGTTCTTCCATTAATTTCTATGTAAATATTAATAACAACATCCTGAAAGTAGAAGGCTCCCATCTTTCATACCAAAAAAACACAGGGACTTCATTTTGCCAACAAAGTAACCTGTTTGACTCTTAGTGAGCATCCACCAATATTTTCTGTAGGCTCTTGTATGCCCTATTCACAAATACTTCATTGTGATCTCCCTTTTCCATTCCTTTTGAAACTGATTTCTAGTAGAGTATTTTATAAAGGTGAGGGAAGTCCTCAACTGTGCCTTCCTGCCAGAGGCAGTGAGTACTTGGTCTGACTCTTCCACCCACTCTCTCTTAAAAAGCTGTGGACATCTGTGGGAAACGTGTCCACCCCCGTGTCAGACTGGCGGATGCCATCTGGATGGAAGGCACCAAGGCTTTCTATGAGTAATGAGGTTGTGCCTCATGAGTGAAACACAGCAAAAGCGTGCTGCTTCATAATTTACTTATTTACCGTTTTCTAAACTCAGTAAAAGTAGCAAAAAAAAAAAAGGGGGGGAAATATAAGACATAAGAGTATATCTACTGAAATCCATAGGAGTTCTCAGTGTAATTTAACTTCATAGCAAATATGCTTTGTATGTATGCTCTTTGCTCCCACCATTCCCACAGAAAAATGACCTGGTCTGCACTAGAATCCCCATGATCTGTGAATGTTAAAGGCTGAAGCTGCATTGAGAGTCTGTAAGACTGAAAGTTCTGTATATCCTATTGTTATATAAATGCCACATGGTTTGATGGCATTTTTAACAACAAAAGAGCATAACTGTTTTATCTGAGATTGCCTAAATACTAAGAAAAATACTATTAAAATAACATGGCAGATAGGGCAAAGAAAGAAAGTGCTATTTCTAGGTGTAAGGTAAACATATGCAGGTATTCTTCTCATGAATGCCAAGGCAGTGGAAGGATAAAAAAAAGGGTTTATTTCAGATGCAAGGACCACTTTTTTATGATGCGCTGTGCACTGGGCCTTCAAGGGCAAAAGGTCAGGTCCCACCCGCTCAGCATCCCTTTTATCCTCTCTGTTTCTCCCCTGCCTTCCCAAGGCCTCTGTGTATGTCTGTTAGGGCTGTCTCTCTCCTCCCACACACTAGAGAGAGAGGCTGAGAACTTCTCTTGCTATGCAGGGGGGGAGAGCACTGAAACTGCCTTTGAGAAAGAATAACATGCAGCAGCCACCCAATTATCATCCGAGCATGATTCAGCAAACCCTGCCTTCCTGGCAGGCAAAACACAACTCAGCCAAGGCATAGTCTGCCCCAGCCCAATGTCCTCTGGCCCGGGGCCAAATCCAACCATGGATTTCAAAGACTCCATCAAACCACCTCCACCCTCTGTCCCAAGGTTTCCACAGCAAACTGTAACAGGGGTAAAAACCAAAGAAGTGGAAGGAGTACTTGCTCCATGTTCCATTGGCCATATATCAGCAATGCCAGACACCAAACGGTCCAAAAGCTGTTGCAGCTCCCGACTGTCCTGGCAAAAAGCCTCTAATGCTGCATGTTCCAAGTGTTGTGCATGCTCCAGGCTGTTGAGTTGCTCTTCCAGGGCTGCTACTCGGCCCCACAAAGCTACAGTCTCTCAGTCCAGGGCTCTGAGTGAGGACAGCAGAACCCATTCCACCTGACCCACACCCATCACAGACCTCACAGCGAGCCAGGTTTCCAGGAGAGGCACCATCGTGGAAAAGGCAGCTACAGAGGCTGAATATGTGTCACCAGGCCATCTCGCAACACAGGGGACCACCAACACGGCCCCCCCAGTCCTTGATCCTCTCCACAACCACTTCCAAAGCAGTGGAGAGAAGGAAACAACAAGCAGCATGGAGCAGGCTGAAAATTTTCCCTTGCTTTTTATGAACTGTGTGCTGGAGAGGTAAAGATTTCTTGCTGCCTTTCCCCCAGCTGTAAACCAGAGAAGACCAACTTCCATTTCACCCTTATGTGGACATAAAACATTTCAGACTCACACCTCACAGAAAGATAAAAAGCAATTCTGTCAGTCTAAATCAAGAAGTGGTGAAGCAGAAATGCTGTGTTTGAGCAAAGGTGTGGAAGGTTCCAGGCAAAGCCTTCCAGTAGGGGTCCAGTGGAGTGTCTCCATACTCAGAAGATGTTTTAATTTTTAATTACTTTTTTGCTAATGAAATGAGAAGGTGCTAGACCTAGTAACTGGTTGGATGCATAATTAAAGGATAATATCGTTCATTCATAAAGGAATAATAAAATTAAACAGTAGATTTTTTTATTTACTTTAGGATCAAGGTAGTACTTAATACCCCACAGAGATGTGTTCAAAATATTGATAACTGAGCTTGCTACACAGAACAGATACAGCCTAAACCTTTGACAAGTACACCCAAAATGACCTCAGAAGTAGTTGTTTTCTACTGAGAGGGAAAGTTATTTTCTACTGAGGTGAAATTTCTGCTGCCAGAAATTTGACTCAAATACCTATTTTAACCTGGTGGCCAGGTTCCTGTACTGGGTTATAGCTTTGCCAGTGCCTCAGCAATTATCACAATGAAACAATTCAAAGGAATTGAAGGAAAACATGAAAAATTTCATGTGATGTTCTGCTTCTTTTTCTGCCCTGAAAACAGGATTAAATATTACTTGGTACCTGGGCTTAGTGAGTCCTGTTTCTGAGAAGAGGCTTCTGCTGTCCCTCTGTCTGGTTTTGGCAGTGTGTGGAGGAAGATGTGTGATCTCAGAAGAGAGGGCTGGGCATGGTCTCTGTTAGCATCCCCTTCCTGCAGAGCTCCATGCCCACTCCAAAGGGATGCCTCTGATGATGCATGCCTCCCTCTGCAGCATATTTGGCCTCTAGCTCACCAGCCCCTGGCTTTTGCTGAAATTTTCTCTTGGGCTTAAAGTGTTGTCCCTGTACAACACACACCATCACGCAGCTATGGAGCTGCCAGCCTCCCTTAGAGCACAGGAAAATTAGTATAAGTTTGCTTCAGGGGTTTCTTGCTGCTCTCTCAGTGCACTTGGCAGACAGAAGGCCATTTTCTCCAGCTTCATTAGATGCATATCTTTCTTTCAGCTGCATTGTAGGGAGTCTGTGCCTTGCCTGCTCTGTTTCCCCCTTCTTTACTTTCCCTGGTGCAAATTCCCCAGTCATCAAGTCTATTTTGTATCTTTTTATGGCCACTGACACCTATGTCATTCCTTTCATAAGTGAGGTGATTTTCTTCTTCTGCATATTATAAACTTTCAGAGGCCAGCCCTACTGTTTTTATTTGTTTGATTTGTTTTCCTTTTATATCTGTGGAAAAGGGTTAATGCCTTCACTGTTTCAGTCTCAGAAAATGATATAATCTGGCCATGGTGCCATGATGTTTCAGTAAATTCTTCCCGTTGTGCTGTCTAATCCAAACAGCATGTGCTATATACATGAATGCACCTTAGGGTGTAATCCTTTCTGACTATAGTTCTAGTTGTAGCTGGTAACTAGCATAATTTTCAAAAAATCTCATTAGCTTGCTGTAGATAGAAGGCTTAATAGATCACAGATGACAAACATAATTTTAAAATATGTTGTGTGAAACCCCTAGCTGTGAATTGTGTGAGAGAAAAAGAGATATACTAGTTACTGCAGTACGTAGTGCTACTTTGCTTCAGTGTGTTTGGGACATTTTAAGACAGAAACACATTTTAGCAGTTCTGTGGACAAGACCGTTCAGAGAGTAGAAAAGAAATGAACCTTGAAAGTGCGAAGACTAGGTCCAGCCTTTCCTCCCCCTTTACTCTCACTTGCTGTAGTCCTTCCCTGAAGGCAATAATTTCCAAACTGATGTGTTCATTTTCTTTCTCAAATCTAATAGAATTTCCCACTCCCATAATTGTTTTTCTCAAGATAGTTTCTTTCAGTAGAGTCACTTCATTCTACCTCCATCCGAGAAGCCTCTTTCCCTTCTAGAAGTGTCTCCAGGCAGTTTCCCCATCTGCTTGTTCCTCCCCATAAAGAGTTATTGGAGGTTACTGAAGTGCTGGAGAGCAGTCATAGTATAGCCCTTCTTGCTCTATTCTCTTACAGTTTGAAACAGAAGACTTTAGGATTTCTTTCTTATATTTCAAAAATTAGGCTAGGACTGCTTGACGGGAAAAAAGTTTTTAACAGTGCTATGCTAAATCTGATTTCCTAATAAATAAGATATATCCATGGCATATTGAATGTTAATAATGTTTAACCTTGATCGTTTATAGGTTTCAGATTTATCTACTAAGATAGCATGTATTGTGTAACAGCCTCGTCAATGATTGTAGCAAATCAAATTTAAGTAGTGCAAGGCTCACTTGTAGAATTAGTTTGGTTTTAGGTTGTTTGCCTAAGCAGGTGAGTACTCTTCACATTTTCAGTTCCAGGAAGAATGATATATTACAAGCTTTAAAGGACTCATCAAGTCAAGGTTAGGTAAGAGTCTGTTTATCATGTTATATGAGGAACAGAAAGAATATCCAGGGGATGGGGAAACTGAGCATAAAAGGTGAGGAAAACACTAGTCAGTCATGATTTAGGAGTGAATGAGCAGGTATGAATAAATTGTCCAGCTGTTGCCACTAGTATAGTTTCTAAATTCTGGATCAAGCCTATTTAATCTTGATGATCCTGGCTAATACCCAGGAATAGACTAGCTGTTTCTTAATGTGTGAAGGTGATATTTGAAAGCACTGTGTCGGAAAGCTCAGATCCCAACTTCTTTTCATCCTGTGGAGAAGTCCTCCTGCTCCACAGCTGAGCTCTGCGCCCCTTCCCTCCAGCACATTTAGCCTGGTGCTGGGCAGAAACACAGGGTCCCTACTTGTTGCAGGAGGACATGAGGGCTTTATTGTCATTTTGCTTCTATGTGTCCTCAATAAGGGAGTCTAAATAAGACAGTGAAAGGCATGTTAAAGAGAAGTTACTGTCCTGGCAAAAAAAAAAACAAACAGGAAAATTTAAAAGTCTGTTAAGTTTATATTTAGTTTCTGTTATTAAGCAGTAGAAGAAGGACCTCAATAAAAAAAAAATTGAAAAAAGTTATTATTCAAATCTTTTTCCCCTTGGCCTCTGAAAAAAATTCTGTTACATTAAGTATATCCATCAGCAATGCTTTGGCATTGCCATATTGAAAAGATGTGGCAAACCTGCTCATTCATTAACACTTTGAAATATTCTTTATGTGAATCATAACTCAGAGCATTGTGGGAAATAAATTGGAAATAGGTTCTTATGTCCTCTAGATTTTTTTTTTTAATAATGTGCTCTTAGCAATTTGGGTAAGAAAATGGAGTCACATTTCCTAGATGAGTCTTTTCATAGGGAGGAGGTTACTCAGTTCTCCTATGTAGTTTTAAAACCTCAGGCTGATAGTCCCTGTATTGTGAAGAATGACAGCAAACCAGAGACTTTGTAGTGGTAATCTGTAGCATCTATGAAATTAAAGTCTGACTCCCCAGTTACTGATATCAGAGGTTCTCAACAGTTCCAATAGACCAGGACTGGTATTTTTCATATCAAGGGTGAATTTTCAGGATTTTTAATTTTTCTTTTATTATTCCATTAAGCATAGGACATGATGTTTGAGGCTTTTAAAAAAAGGTGTCTTGTGAGTTTTGTTCCTTAGGAAAACAATGGATTATCTGTCATAATGAATTCATAATTATTTGGGAACTTCTCAACACCTCTAGCTCCAACATGCTATTTCCTTAAAAGTATTCAGATCCCTAAGATGCCTTATGATATGTCAACAACATACAGAACAGCTGAGAGTCTCACCTGCTCCCTAGTCTCAGGAGGGCTTAATGGTCCTTTTCTCAGTAAAACCCATGGCTGCTGAGGTGTACTACAGCAGTGAAATCACCATTGGTTTATATATACAGGGTTAAGCTGAAAAGATGCAGCTGATGCAATGAAAACAGGCTCTTTGCATTATTAACTTGCAAAATTACTCCTTTTGCAGCAGACAATGAGTGTTTAGTGAATGAATGAGGAAGAATGTTACAATCAGGAAGAAACACAGGCTTTCCTTTCATCCTGATCCGCTTTGGAAAGGTCAAAATCTACGGAGGGGATTTGTTGTTGCTCTCCGGATCCACTCAATGTGTTTCAGAATGATTTAAAGCAAGAAAGTGTGGGTTGAATGTAAATATGATATGACTATATTAGTGAGACAGAACTTTCCTCAGATGTCAGAAGGCTTTGTCTCCTCTTACATCTTAGCCATCGTCTGCTTCAAGACAGCAAATAAAAAAAAGCCTCGTAAAACTTTTAATAAGATCAAAAACTGCACTGAATGTGAGGGATCTGCTGGGCCACTGAACAAACAATAATAATAAAAAAAAAAACCAGCCCTCTCCCTCCCTTCCTAATGAGGTGACTTCAGCAAGGCTTATAATTCATTCAGCGTTGGGCACCTGAATTGTTTCACTGAGGTGTAAACCCTGCGCGTGCCTACACGTGCCAGCCAGGGACTTGCTGGTTCAGGGCCTGGAGGATTGAGGTGTTCACCATAAAATAATGTAAGAAAAATTACAGGACAAGCTGTGCAGATGGCATGTCAGCTCTTCTGAGGCCTGAAATGTCTCTTCCCCCAGGAGAGGGGCAGGATCATCTAGCAAGTTCAGGCAGGAGCAAGCCTGTCTCTCTCCATGCACAAGGGAGAGAAGTATAAACTGCAATGCTCCTATGTGTGAGGAAAGAACTGCTGAGCAACACATGGACTCCAAGACTGGGCTGAATCTTTGTATTTTTCCAAGCTTTTATAAAAAACACTCACTGAAGCCCATAGTATGACTCACAAACTTTAGTGGGTCTTGGAGTGGGTCCTTACTTTCCTTCTTTCTCTTCTTGTTTTGTAAATTCTCTAATCTTTTTTCCAAAGAGGTTCAATCAAACCACCAAAGTTTAATAGCAATATTTTGTTTTGTATGGGTAATTTTACCTGGAGCTCAGTAAAACTGATTACTACTTGTAGCAAGAAACAAAAAAGGAAGTGACTTGCTGACTTTCCTATATATCAGTGCTTTAAAAAAAACCCGAATATTTTCTGCTTCACGAACATGCTGAATGAAATGCATGTCTCATTTATCACTTAAATAATAACAGTGTCCGCTGCATGCTGGAGGCTGGATTCTGACAGAGCGGGATTGACAGTGTTCGCTCAAAGGAAGCAATAAACAGATCAATAACAAAATGCAGCCTTGGGGATTGGAGGTGTGACAAGTCAACCATGACTTCAGAGTCTTGCTGGGACCCTTATTAAACTCATTTGTACATCTGAAAACAGCTGTTTCCTCATTGGGTTAAAAGTAGATTCAAGTGTTTGTCTGAAGCAGGCTTGAATCCTCCCTGTGCCCCAGAGGAACGTGGCTGTTTGGAAGCAGCCTGCTGCTCTTTTGGAAGTGCAAACAGAAGTGAAATCTAAAATGTAATTAACAAGAAAGCCAAGGTTTTGTTTGATTTTGTTTTGTTCCCTGTAACTATTTGTCAATGATGGTCTGGACTGAGCACTTTTCTTATGTGAGGGAGGAGAGAAAATCAGATGTTTACCTGTGCTCTCCTCCTCCTGCTCTCCACTTACTTCTCCCTAAGTAATGGCAATGGACCTCCTGGGTGAAGGAAATAGCTTGCTCCTTCTTGTTACTTTGCTTGAGGAAGTGATAATGAGAGCATGCCTTGCCTTCTTGCCAGCAGAACGCAGGAGCTGGCTGACTGCATGCCTCTTTGAAGAAAAACTTCACTCTTTCAGGCAGCAAGGACTCTGGCACTTTTTCCCTGGTTAGGGCTGTGCCTAGGGCAGTGGTTAGGGCTGCTACGGGAGGTGACCATGCTCAGGCCACGGTTGCTGTGTTTTGCCAAGAGGCGTCCCTGAAGTCACAAGCAGGTCTTTATAAATGTTTCGCTTGCTTTCCAAGCTAGAGAAGGAGGAGTATCACTCTTCTGAAGGTCAGACAAGGTGACAAACTTCTAGGCTTGAACACCGGTTGCATGTTCTTTTATATCAGACTGTGCGGGCAGGGATGAGCCGCTGGCAGGGAAAGCACAGTGTTTCAGAGGCAGCTCGGGGAGCTGCTGAGGTGCTGCCACAGGCGCTTGCGTGGGCAGAGTGCCGCCGTCTCTCACGCTTTTTGGATGAAAGTGTCTCGTCCTTCTGGAAAGGCTGTTGTAGTGTCTGACGCTCAGCATGCTAAAATGAAACACGGGCTGCTCTGAAATGTCTCTCTCCTGCAGGCTGATCAGAAAGGGTGATGACCTCACTTTCACATGCTTCTTTTTTGGCAGTGACTTTTAAAAAAAGTAACAGTGACTCTCTATGGAAATAATTTGATATTTGTTCCTTGGTCCATCTCCAATCAGCATTTCAATAAGGACTGTTATGGGTCGGGCAGATACTCATGAGGAGTAAGGTGTTTAGTATCCAGCTTTCAATTAAAGAGATCATTTTGCCTGCTTCTATCCAAGAAAGCACAACCCAGAAATTGAAATGCTCTACATTCAAATGCAAAACAATTTCAAATGCTTTTTATTTTTGGAAATGTGGTGGACATCAATCGGTCAAAAGGAAAGTCAACACAGTTTGAATGGCAGGGTATCTCTAAAAGCAACCAGTAGGAACATCTCTTTATGTGTGCATTAGCAGAAAGAAGCTTCTGCACTCTGGGAACTGTTTCATCTGGTGGGATTATTCCTACACTCAGGCCATGAGGATGCCATGAGTTTTTGAATAACAGCGTGGCTATTTCTGCTAGAAGGAATTGCAGTGGTTTCGTTACTGGCTTCCTGTCTATAACATCTGTGACTCAAGGTGATCTAGACCATGAATAGAAACCCAGGTACCAGCTAAGTGACTAAAGGGAAGTGAGGAGGATCTGATTGCAGATTTTGCAAGATTATTTTATTTTTGCAGAATCCACTTCGGAGTGCACGCAGATACCCTGTCACAAAAGGTTATGTTTGCAAAAGCACTTAATTCCATAGGGTTTAGATATTGATTTAAACTGGAGTCACACAACGTGAACTTTGAAAATATAAAGGAAAAATTAGACCAGGAGTCAGACATCAAAGAAAAATAAATCAAATACAGGGTAGCTTGAAGATGGCCCAGTAAAGAGAACAGCTGGTTTTGGTTTAAATGAACAAATATTTTTTAAAAGAAAAAAATAAAAAACCGTAAAACTTTCCACACTTAAAGTTTATGTTCAGTGATACATCACTGTGTAAATATATAAATAGTTTACCCTCAGCATTTAACCTGGTGAGATAGAGACCAAAAAGGAGGAACTGGTAAGGAGAAACAGAAATTTCACTCTAGTGTTGGAGTCATCAAATCCATCCTGGATACAGTGGAGAAATAGCACAAAATATCCCTAGGTTAATAAAATTATTAAAACTTTGTGTTCCTGGTGATGAATGCATTCTATAACGGTAGAACTTAAAGATGGAGTATCTTCACCAAATAAATGTATGAAAAGTATTAAACTGTCAAATATGAGCAGAAAGCTTTATTTTACTAATCATGATCAGGGTGGATGGCATAAATCCGTGTGTTAATATATAAAACTGAGAAAGAGCAATTTTTATACAGAAGTCTTTAGAGGTCTACAGTTATTAATGCAATCAATGCTGCAGCTTTATTACATATGATTCTATATATCTGTATCCCTATTGATTTCTGGTAAGTGAATGTTTTTGACTTCACTAAAAATGTAAAAAGCTCACTATACTTCACAAAGTTGTTCTCCATTATCTTAACCCTTTTGCTGAATTTAAGAAATGAAATAGTTTTTTTTCCCTATAAGATTGCCAAGAAATTTTCATAAAAGAATTTTCACAATGACATTTGCATTGTTGTCTGTTTCCTAAATTATTTTACCTTTCACCTAATAGTGCTATCGTAGATACTGCTTTCTGTTCTCTTTCAGCATACTGAAGGACACTTACAAATAAGAAGCAATCCCATTTAATTAGATTTAAAAAGAAAAAAACATCTTATTTCTCTACAGAAATAATCTAAGCAATCCATGGAGTCCAAGAAAATTTAATATTCTAAGAACTCTGGACTGTTTCACAAACTAGGTGGGTAATGCGACGTGCACACATTAGGTATAGGTATAGATTGATGAAAGAAGTGAATGAATTGAGCTTTTCCAGGTGTCATCTGATAAGACACTACAAGGACTAATCATCAAATAACTGACTAATCAAAATTACTTCTGGAGTAATGCTTTGGTACTGTTTGGAAGTGAGTTTGTACAGGGAAAAATGAATGGTAGTAAGGCACAGTGCTGAACTGAATTTACTTATTATTTTCCTCTCCAAAGAATAAAGACTGGCATATCTTGTAGGACATTACCTGACTCTGGTGCTTTGTCCCAGCATTAATCTCCTAAATCATGTTTTCTAGGTTGTTTCAGCTAGTAAGGTATTTTTACCTTGACTTTTTTAAGTGGTCACAAACCAGTGCAAACATTATATTCCAGAAAAATATTTTAGTGGAAGAGAAAAAATAAATTGCTGCATTGTACATCTATGTATTGAATAATAATTTGCTCTAGTAATTAGCTTTCAAAATAGAACTAGTAAGATGGATAAACTAACAAAGTAAAATAATTTGTTCTGCCAACCTTCATGTGATTTTAACTTACAGTATGATATTGGAAGGAATATTTAGTGAGATGGCATTTCTGAAGGATAATTCAGCAGAACACATATGAGATAGAAAAAATAAATGATATTTTATCCTTTAAAATTGGCAAACTGCATGTGGAAGGTTGTCTTATTTTCTTTGACTTATACAGTATAAACAATCTAGAGATTTTCTTTCTGTCTTAGTGAATTGAGAGAAACATTTATCATTAAATTTACTTGTTTTACTTTTGCCAAACTTCAGAGTCTTGGAGGTGAAATCTTCTGTGCCTAAGGTCTCATGAAGGCTATTACCAACATTAGTTGCTAATAAGTGAAAAGGATGCCATCAAATGCATTTGCTTGTACTTGCACATCTTCATACTAAAAACAGAGTCCTTGCTTTTGTGCCACCTTAATATGCAAATTTTTGCATGAGGAATCATCAACTCTAGTTTGAAGTATACTAAACTCTTAACATTTACAAAGACATTTTCTCTTTTTATGGAAAGAATAAGTTGAGAACTACTTCATTTAAATCAGCATGATTCCAGTGGTTTCAATAATTAAAACAAAGAAAAGCTACTTCCCTACCTTAATTATTTATGCTTTATTATCCATTATAGCTATGAATATTGAGGAATTAATGATGCTTTTCTAATTTATGCCAGCAAGGGCATGATATACTGCCCAATATATGTAACTTAATTGGTATGGAGTGAATGGCGCTCCCTTTAAACAAAGGGACTTCTTCCTTTGCGATTCCTTAAAATACATGGCATGGCTCCTGACTTTGTATAGGATCTCACTTACTAGGCATCATTTACAAGAAGCCCCACACGTGTGGTTTAACTCAAAAAGTGGAACTCGTTCCCCGCCCGAAATAATTCCAACCTTATGCTTCTGGTCTGCCCAGGACATCCACTGAGCACACGGCCACCTTGAGAGAGAGCGAGCCTTTATGTACATGTGTGCATATGTGTGTGCAGGTGAGGAGACATGAGAGAAAAGGTGAAAGAGAGAGAGAGAACTGCAATTAATTTGAACACAGCTGTTATGGGAAATCATTTTTCCTCAACAAACAAGAAGTTAGAGACAAATTATTCCAAAATACCGGTAATAATTATGAAGTCTGCTTAACCAAATGCATGCCACTGACCATCTCGGTGCCTCTGTATTGCAATAAATGTTTTATGACTGTGAATAACTTTAATAAGCTGTACACCTCTGTCCTAGTTAGAACAGCTGGGACCGGTTCATCACTGTATGTGTGTAACCCAAAACTGTGTATTCTATAGCCTTCCCTGCCATTTCCCAGAAGCTGTTATCAATAGAGCATTCACACCATCTGCCCAGAGCAACCTGACTCCTCAGGCTATAAACTGGGTGTTAAGAGGCCTGCGAGATAGGAGGGTGCACCCTATCCTCACACCCATTGTGGAACTCCCTGCCCTGAGGAAGGTACTGGGCATTCCTGCCTGAACTGGAGGATATATGTAATCTTGGAGTCTTGGGACTTTTTTAACCACTTGTGGGATCCAGAAAAGGACTGAGACCACCACTCTCAACCAGACTGAGACCACCACTCTCAACCAGACTGCAATCACCACTTTTCAACCAGACTGCAACCACCACTGTCGATCAGACTGCAACAGCACTCTCACCAACAGGTTTTTCCCTTTCCTTTTACTTTGTACTCAGGGGGCCCAACGAACAGCACTCTGTTCATGCCCCAGGGTGCTGGGTTATACATTTGGGTTTTGTGGGTTAAAGCCAATTTTTTGTCTGTATAATCGTATTTATTGTATTATTTTATTAAATTGTTATTCTGACTTATAATCTCTCTTTTGAGTTGGGTTCATTTTCCCTGCTGGTTTACCTTTAAACCAGCACAACCTCATACACGTAGGCACACGAACTCAAACGCACACACCCAGAGGGAATGATCAGTTGGGTGGACCAGACACCAAGACGATATTCCCATGAAGGAAGCCATCGGGCTGATACCAACCACCCTGTGTGTTCATTGATGTGTGCTACACAGTTCCCAAACTGGAGGAAGGGGAGTTTCAGTAACTTCCCTGCATTTGAAGAAGATAGGCATTTTATTGGAGTGTCTGGGTAATTCAGATCTGTGCCAAGATGCTGGATTTTAATGCCCTGTACATGATGAGTAATTGCAATAATCAAGAAGTGGCTATTTACCTTCCTTAAGCAATTAGGGACTCTGAGGGCAGATTTTAGTTGTGAATTAGTCTGCCATTTTTTATTCCCATAGACTCTGACCTGATATAAAAATTGAGGTCAGTTAAAAGACATCCACTAATTTCCACCGGCCTTCAGTGGGACTCTGTAGGGACTGAACTGAATTATGGATACAGTGATGAAGAGCCTGGGCTCCTTTTCACATATCCCTGACCTGTGTACAAGATATTTCACTTCAGTCCCTTAGAACAGAATCAGGCTCCATATATTATGTTCATTAGCCATTCTAAACCCCTGGTGCATATCTCATGGACTGAGAGGAAATAAAAGAGCAGTTTAGGAAATATGTGGAGTTGAGGAGAAAAGTTCTGTTAGGTAGTGTGAATCCACTGACTTTTGTAGGACAATTATAATTATTTGTCTTGTACATCAACTTCATTACAGATACGTTTAAACAGTTAAATAATTAAACTGTAAATTAATACACTTAACCTCCTAGTACTTATTAGTACAATTAAGATTATGGAGGGAACAACACAAAAGAAAAAAGAAGATAATGGAATTAAGAACAATTTTATGAGGAAGGGTGGTTTTGTGATTAATGGAGTCAGGAATCTCAGTTCCACTTTTGCTCTGCCACAGATACCCCAGATAACTACTGAACTACCCAGCCTTCCCACTTTAAGATGGGTATAGTAATCTTTACATTTCAGATACTGTATATTTGGATTGTAAATGTTTTAGAGCACATTTTGCTTGGATGAATGCCTGTAAAACCCAAGACAATTGCAATCTCTTTTGAGACTTCATCAAGAAACTCATGACGGGTTTTTCATTTCCCTCTTCTGTAAGTATTTAGGGGTTCTTGCAGAGCCATTGTTTCAAAATTTCTATGGCCATTATGAGAGGGAGGAATCAGGTGGATTTACACAGCTACTTATTTAAAAGGAAAAACGAAAACAATTCATCGGTTACCTTTTACTCCTCTTTTGCTGTGGTGTCAGTACAGAACAGGGCAGTCAAAGAGGCTGGACATGCCCTGCCTTTCTGTCTGCTCTCTAGGCCAGGTTGGAGCTGATTATTTCCATTTTCACTTCCTTTAGCCAATTTAACGACTATTTGCCATAGTCAACTCCACTCCTTTGGCGTTATCTCACCTTCTAGATGTTTTTTGCCACCTATTATGAGGCTTGTCTCTTTTTGATTTATGACTGATGTGATGTTAGAAATGAAAAATAAGTGTCAAGCTAGAGAGATAGACATCTGGAAACCTTAGTAGTTTTTCTGCATCTTATGGCAAATTTCTCTTACTTTTCTTTTAAGATGCAATGGAATAAAACTTAGCTTATACATGTCAGAGTTTTCTGGGGCTTCAGGCTTTTTGTTGCTGTTTTTTGGTTTTTTTGTGTTTTGTTTTGGTTTTGGTTTTTTTTTTTTGTTTCATTTTGTTTTGGGTTTATTTGTTTAGTTTTGGTTTTGGTTTTTTTATGGTTTACAAGTACTTGTGTAATTTGTACAGTGTTCATGTATGATGTTGGAACTGTTGTCTAATTCGTGTAGCACTGATTGCTGCATTTCCATGGTTATGGAATTTTTAGCAAACTTTAACTTTTCATGGTTCTGTTCCATGAAGTCCATACTTTAATTAAGGCAAGTCAACCATATAGAATGGAGCTGAATGGCTTTTTGCTAGCTTTGAAGCATAATTTGCAGAATTCTAAAGTTGTTCTGATATCCATAACGTTTCCAAGATGACTTGAAAGTTTTCTGGAACTTTCTTTAAAAGCTGTAGAGGGAGAAAGAGAGTGCCAGCAAATACTTTTCTACATTTATTTGCGGTTTGGTTTTTTTTTGGGTTTTTTTTTTTTTTTGATGCTGGGGATCCTAAAAAGAGTTTTTACAGGAGTTGTGATTGAGTGAGGAATTCAAGTGCTTGTTCAAATGCTGGATTGAAAGCGGTTTTGGTTTACATGACTAGAGTGATTAAATGAAAGTATCATCATTCGGCCACACCTCTTGGCATGGGCAAACTCTTGTGGGGGCCCTGATATGGTGTTTTCGTACCACTTTTGAAACCTGCTGAATATTTGCTTCCTGTAGCTCATGATGTGGCAAATATCTTACAAATATATTTGACTAAATGAGTTAATACCCATAAACATAAATGGGAAATAGAACCAGAGTTTAAATGCAGATGTTGTAGGGTGATGGGGTGGTGGAGAGGAATTAAATCTTGGAGCTGGACTTTGCCTCAGGACACCCCAAACCTTACAATGAAGTAAACACTGCACCATGCCATGGGGCAGCTCTTGCATCTTTGCAACCTTCTGCTCTCTTGTTTTCTTTTCTCTCACCCTGACAAGTCCCCTGCTCTGAAAACCTGTGGGGTTACGGGTGCCCCTTCCTCTGACACGGACCAAGAAGGACAGCACCGTCAGGAGCTGATCTCTGTGGAGCACAGGGTTGGTATTAAGGTGGCAAGGAAAGAACTCCTGCTGCAACTGGCAAGGCTGTGCTTTGAGGTCTGGATGTGAGCTGGGGGCCGTATGTGGAAGCAGCCCAATTATTGACCATAAATCCTGCAGGTAAGACTGGTGCCAGTTCCTTTCCATATGCTTAAGAATAAAGGTCTAATCAGAGAATTTCTTTACCTAAATGGAAGAGCTAAAAGTATTTACCCCATACTATTCAAAGACAAATGTCGTTGCCCTAATTTTCTTATACATTTGTTGATTTTGGAAGGACTACAGAAATGTCTGTGGTTGTACTTACCAGGTCTGCATGATCATACTTAAGGCCCAATAGCTCTTGCTATTCATTGGAGTAAAAAGGATGGAAGAAGAAATCTAAACTACATCTAGCTTATAATAATTCTAGCCCTGACTGCATAAATGAAATTTAGTTCCAGGAGTGAGGATGTGAGTTGTGGAGGCAAATTTTTTTTTTTTTTGTTGTTCTCAAGAGCAGCTGATTTTTAAGAACTATTTTGTTAGGCTATTTGTGTTCCTGACTCTGTAAACAGCGTCTGCAAGTTTGCCAATAGTCTGTGGTACAACTGAACTGGAAAATGGGAAGGAGTAATAATGGATCTTTAAATTCAAGTGTCCTGACTAGATGTGCAGGAAATCTACACAAAGGGTACGTGTAGAAAAAATGGTAAGAATGCAAGTAAGAGTTTTGAAGCTATGAAAAGGGACATCAGCGTAATTGAAGCTGAGTAAGTGACTCAGAGTGGCTTTGGCTGCTGAGTGTTTGTCCATGTCTGCCAGACTTGTATTACACATGATTACAATGTAATAACTAGACTAAGTGCTAGAAGAACCCAAACCAAACCTGTATGGCTCAAAGTAAGTGATAATACCTTGATTGATTCCAGGAGAAGCAGTTGTAAGTCCCAGACACTTGTCTCTTTTATTGACTTGAGCATTAATTAATTTATGAGTGGGTTTCACGTTTTCACATGGTGTTGCAAAATTAAAGTAGAATTAATTATTTCATGATTGGTGAATCCTATTAGGCGAAACAATATGGACTTGTTCAGCAGCTTAAACATTATTCAACATTAGCGTAGCAGTTGTATACTCATTACAATGATGATGCTTTTATTAAATATACCTTCAATTAGTTCTGGTTCAATTTAATCTCTACCTCCTAAAAAAACATTCAATCAAGTGCTGTGACAAGAACAGAATGATGAATATGCCAAGACCAGCACTGCTTTATTCTTCAAGGGTATAGCACAGGATACATTAAGGTGAACTTTAGAAATGCTTGCCTTAGGTTGTTCTCTTTCTTGAAACATCATCTAAAGAGCATTAGCATGTCATCCTTCTTTCATGCTTTAAAATAAACAACAGTCATGATTCAGTGATTTATGGTATCATCTTTGGACTCATGGCAGATAATTAGGGGAGAACAAGGCATGCAAAATCTTTCTTTCTCCTCGTTACTTGGTGTACTCCAGGCCTAGCAGCCCAGGAGGATTATACTGGGGAAGGGGTTTTCCTGAGATATGGGGACTGCACCTGGGCAGGAAACCAAGCCCCATCCTGACTGCCAAGACTGCCCATGGGACAGGAGCAAGGGGACATACTCTTCTTTCTTCTCCCACCAGAAACCTCTCTGTACAGGCATGTACCACAGAAGCGACTTTAATAAAATCTGTGGAGTGGCTCCTGTGGTGGGATGTGTGGGTCATGACTGGGAACAGTCCTTGCATCCCTCCAAGAGCAGTTCTTGCATCCTCCCAGTTGCCTTGTAATCAGATATTGCTTTGCTGTTTCTCTTGCCCATATCTAAATTACAACTCTCATTACTAATCAGGGAATTAGAATAGCTAACAAAGGAGACAATTCTTACACCCTGGAGGATGAGATTTCAGGGAGGCAGTAATGGATACAGAGTCTTCCTCCTTTCAAGTCCCAGCAAGGGCAGCTGTGACTGAAAATCATTACCGTATGCTATTTTGTCTGTTGTCTTTGTGAAATAAGTAAGTGGACAGGACAGGTTCCATATTACATAAAATAATATTACAAGTGACATCTTCAGAGTCTCTGCATGCTAGCTGAAGATAGCAGAGAAGAGTATGGAGGAAGTGAGAACTCTCGAGAAAAAATCAGTCCTACGCCACATGTTTTTATTCAGTGGTGTTTTTAAATGCCCAACCTAGAAAGCTACATTTCATATTCACAGTCTGTGAATCTGAACTCTTTAATATTGTTTCTTCTGGGCTCTCAAAACCGAAGCAATTTGAGTGTTTTTGATTAAGAGCACTCTGAAGAACTTGGATCTGAATTTCTCGTACCCACTCAACTTGCACAGTGACAGTGTGAACTTCTTCTCAGTGACCTATCACAGTGCCTTTCAGAAGTGCCACCCACTAATCTGATGACTGTTAACTCGTCTGAACATAATATTAATGAATTCATTCTCTGTTCATTTCAGTTCTGCTGCTGAAGCACATAGATGAAGAGTTTCGTCACACACTTCACATGCACTTGTCCTAGGAGATTGTGCGAGCGCTGTGTACTTCAAATTCATTTGCTGTTTTGGTTTCTCTGGCAACTAGAAGGTGCCTTTGATCCCCCTTCCATCTCTTTGTTTTTGCATTTTGATGATTTTATCATGAATTCATGTTTAATTCACACTGCAGTGATGAAGTAAGTGGCAACACTCAAAAAAAGGATACTTTTTGCAAAATAAAACCATATTCATTTGAACTCTGTATGAACTACTTCATTCCTTTGAAGTTGAATATATTAATGAGAACAGATATTGAAAAAAGGATACTTGTACTGTCATATTTATTATCTAAGGTTACAGTGGAGGTAGATCTATCAGATAAAAGATGGAGTGTGCTTTGAGTAAACTTTTATTTGAAACATGGACAAATGACTGATTGTTTTGTGGTGCCTTTTTGATTTTTTGTAATTTTTATCCCTGTTTCTGCTTTTGAATTACATACTCATTGATATACATGAGTTTTATGGACAAAACCATGTGCATAAACATGACATGCATAAATGCAAAATACATTCAATAGGTTGGTAAGTCAAGGATGCTTCATGTACCCCGTGCTTTTTACAGGCAGTTATAATCTTTTTAATATAAGGTTTTTTGTGAAATATTTAGGTATCTTTTTGTTTGTTTGTTTTGTTGCTTTTTAATGAATCAGACTGTGATTGAAACAAAGAAACTACATGCATTTCTTCCTTTAGGCATGAGAGTGCTCTGTTTGGACGCTGTCATGTTCCCCCTGCTCACCAGGCCAAAGATGCAATGGGACAAGTGACAAAGATCAGACCATGAAAAAGCAACTAGGGCTTCAGAAGAGAAAATTACTAGTACATAAAGCTAAAATGAATTGTCTTTAAATCTATTAAAATTTTATTGAACTTGCATTTTCATTCCTAGAACAACATTTTAATTCACAGCTGCAACAACTTTCACTTTTGAGCAGAAATGAGCTTATTTGAGGATTCAGGTCACTGATTTTTTTCCAGTTTTTTATTGTTGAAAATATTTTCCTATAGCCTGAACTGTTTCACGGTTTCTTCAGCACTGTGAGCTTACCTCTAAATAAAGACCTCAGCTGCAGTTTACAAAATTATGTGTAACATTGTAATTGTTGCTCCTAAAAGTGGTTAATTCTATATGAAATTCGCTTGTGAAATGAGGTGCTGTATTGAAAGAAGAGAAGACTTTAGAAAAAATGAAAACTGTGTGAGGTTCAAAGTGAGCTCAGGCACATTTGGGCTTTCACAGAACACCTTGGTTGACACAGGGAATGATGATAGAGGGGAGAATGTGAATGGTTGTGAATATAAGACACCAAAGTAAATGTAAGCAAATCTGTTTTCAAATTTTACTGGATATAATAAAAATTATAAACTTACATCGTCAGTTTTTCTGAAGTTAATTTTTGATCAAATTTACCTCCTACCAAGGCATATATGTTGGATTGCTGCCTCCTATCCTTGTTTATGGATTAGATACCTTGTGAAAACATGTCTCCTGTTACTCAGAATCAGCTCTGATGGATAAGTGTGCTGCCTGTGCAAAAGAGATGGGAAGAAAGTGGAACAGTGAGAAAATAAAAAACAGGTGGCAAGGGGCCCAGAGACAATAAAAGTCTGAATGAGAACGCCTTTATCACTTCTGCAACAGCAGCTTAAAGGCCCAATGGGAGAAATAGATTTTGTAAATCAGACTAAATATTTTTTACAGGGTGCAGTGTGCAGATTAAGAACCCAGATGGGAAAAACAGTTTCTGAAAATCAATAAAAAACCTATATTTTACTGGCTACTGTTTAGGATTAGGGAGAAATAGGATGGTGGAGGACCTTTTAGGAGGCAAAGAACAAATATATATTTATATATGTGTAAGGTTTGCTTTGGTTTGAGTCTTTGGGATGGGTTTTTTTCAGTGTCCATAAAAAGGTGCATAAAAACGTTACCTGCATTGCATAGCCATGTCTACTGGTTCCTATAAAATCTGTAAGCCTTCCTTGGTGTTTTAAAAATTATATATTGATGTGTATTTTTACATTAACTAGTCATTTGTGCACATAAAACCCATTCTTTCTGGAGAGAAATCCTGTTACAGATTCTACCCTGCGGTAACTTTGGAGAAGCCTTTTGAAATAACAGAAAATGAGTAAATATATTGAATGGCAACTCTTGTTTTGGATTAAGAAACAGAAGGATTGATAAAGAAATCATTAGTGATAATCCTCCCAAAGATGAATATGTGGCTTATCGAGGTAATTATGTTAAAAGGAGATCATAATTTTGCAGTCATTTCGAACAGCAGAGGCTGGAGCCAACAGTTTTGCCTCCGAGTTTCATGACCCTTTCAAGAAGCACTATCTACCAAGATGCCTGACATCACCATCTCAGGGAAAGTCCTGCTCTGAGAACAGAAGGATGACACTGGTAGTGGAAGTGCATCTTTAGCTGTTAAGAGGGTTTTTGTTTTACTAGTAAAGGGAATTGGCTAATGGGTCATAAGAAGTACTGAAGGAGGCATTTAAAACTCCAAAACATTTTCTGTTTTGTTTTTGTTTTTCTTGTCTGATCCATCTTCCTGCAAGATGGACAGGAACTGTGTACAGATTGAGAACAGAATAGACTGTCAAAGAACATCCTGAATCTGCCCACTCATTTTTTATGTGAATAAGATGCTGAACAGAAAAGATCTGAACACTGAAACATTTTTTATCTTTTTCAAAAATCTTTGGTAAAATACTCTGTTTAGGTTTTTTGGCAAAACTGCATGTTGGGATTTTCCAGCTTCTCTACATTAATTTGCCTTGGAACAGAGTCTCTTGTGCTTACTTGAAAATTTTTGAAAGAGAGGAATTATCTTACCTCTGCTCCCTGCAACATAAGTGCTGCAGGAACAATCACCATAGCAAATAAAATGATGTATTACCACTGTCAAAGGAAAATGTTCTATTGGCCAAGATGTTTCCTCCTTCCTTGGGACATGTTATTATTATTGATGGGAGTCTCCAGGTGTCTGTTGCCAGGGAGTGTGCTGGGAAGCCGTGTAAAGCCTCCTCCTTGCGAAAGGACAATTTTTTTTTTGCTTTGATATCTGTTTTCCTTCATTTTTTACATTTTTCTTTCAATTAGTCTGCTTGTAAGTGTCACCCTAATGTTTTCAGGCTGATTGGTACGGCTGCTTTTAAAGGAGGGTTTCCCCTAAACAGTGTTTTTTTGATAACCAGCGATTGCAGCTGTTATCTTTTGTGACAGTTAAAACTGTGTGTGCTCAAAGGAGCTGTACTTTCTTAAAATTTGGGATGGACTCAATGAAACATTTTGTTCCTTAGAGGAAAAAAAAAATGTACATTGATAGCTCCTTTTCCAGCAAAACATCGTATTGATGGTGGGTTTCAAAGCCACCCTTTAGTCAAAAATTAAGATAGCCGTGTTGTGATGTGGAAACCTTTATCGAGCTTGTTTAGAAGACGATGTACACATTCTGTGCACCTGCAACAGCTTTGTCTATGTGTTGAGCTACAACTCTCTGACAAGTGGATAACAGAAATGTTACGAGTGTGCAAATTGTTCTTTCCTTGGACATTTGGTGGTCCTGTTCTGTGGGTCTCCCCCAGAACTACTTGAGGACTGGTGCTGAGGAGTGTCAGGAATATGCGTAACATCACATCACCATGGTCAACCAGCAAAGCAGAAAGCTGTTCAGGTGACTCTGTCCAATAGTCTACTGGGATTAATTGAGAATTAGGGATACATATGCAGTTAATTTTGCAGTGGAGAGTATGCAGCAGATTATACATTGATTCGGATAGTCTAGGGTTTATCCGGATGGTAGGTTGATAGAAAGAAGACATATCTATTAAAATTAAAATTAAAACATTTTTTCAATGTTGGAAGTAGATTCTGACCCTGTTTTCATTATGCATTTTTAAATTATTTAAAATTATTTCTGACCATCATTTCAACAGGAATACTTAGGAGCACCAAGGCAGAGCATTGCTAAGATAAGTGGCATGGAGCAAGAACTCAGGAACATGAGAAAACCATAATTTCTACCTTGTTTAGTTTGCAGTGTGGTAGTTGTTGAGTATCTTGTTTATTAAACTATCCTTGAAAGGATCAGCCTGCTTTTTTTTTTTTTTTAATAACATAAAAGCTGTGTTGGTGACAATTTGAACTGAACCAGAATCCTGAAATGAACCCTTTGTTTAAAAGATGACTTGCTGTCCTCTTGAATCTCCAGATAAACTTTCCCTTTAGTTTTTCTGCCTCTGGCTCTGTTATTTCCTTGTAGGGCTTGACATTTCCAAAAAAAGGTGACCTTGAAATTACAGTGTAGATTTAAGGACTCATTAGTGGTGAATATTAGAGTGATATACTCTGATATATTGTGGAAAAATGAGGGCTTATTGTAATGAGCATAGTGATGATTAGGCTGTGATTTTTCTGAAGCTGAAGAATGCAAAATGTTAAATCATACGTAATTGTGAAAATAGGTGAAAACTTCAGTTATTTCAGCTAATTCTTCAGTTGTCCCTGTCCACTGTGTAAAGTAGGCTGCCACTTTACTCCTCTTCTCCGCTGCTGGTGGGACCCCTCTGCAGTCCCTAGGCTGAGGCAGGGCACAGCAGGAACAGTTCAGAGGAGCTGAAATTGGGCTAGAGTTCTTTGGAAAACAGAGATGAGTACAGCCTAGACTGGGGGATTAGAGAAGGGGAGTTATGAACCCATGTGCACTATGTTTGACTCCTCTGGAGAGGGATCACAAGAATTACATGAAAAGCAGGGGAATGGCAAGAGACTGGTGGAGCCATTCAACCAGCACTGTGAACAACAGGAATGATTGTCATGTGAAGAAACTGTATTATGGGTTTTATCTCCTGCTTAAAGGGTACAAAAGGCTGTGTTTAAATGTGTGTTCCTGTTTTCTTCTTTTTTTAATTTATTTAACTATCATGCTTAAACATTTCTATTGCACTGCCCCAGGAGCCCTATTGCGAACTATTGTACTAGCATAGGACACCATCCCCATGTTTTCCAAGCTGTAGGACATTTGAGCTGTCTTACTGTGCACTTAAGTAGTGCTGCATCCTCTAGCACAGGTTTTGGTTTCTGTTGTTTTGACGCTGAGGTGCAAAAGGGTTAAAAAAAAAAAAGAAAAAGAACACCCACCCCTCCTCCCCCCGACAAATCTGTCTGCTCCTAAACCCAGGCTTAGAGTTTTACTGCATTCAGGTAGCATCAGTAAAAATGGCAACAGGCCCACTAGTGGTGCCTCCTCTGCTGACCACTAAAGACAAGTAGCAGTGTGACACAGAGCTAATACTTCCACTTTACTCACAGAGCAAAGGGAGAGGTATATGGAGGGGCAAGTTGTTCTTCAGATGAGACAGTAATTGGCTTGCCTCTTGTTCTATCTGTTACTACTCAGGGAGACTCCATTTCTACAGTTTCATAAGAGTAAAATGTGTATTATGGGACTGTTTCATAATTATTTATTAGGTTGACTTTTCAGTACTATTGAAAAAATGTTATAAATGACAGAGAGAATCTATTACTATAACTTCTAAAGCTGTGTAAACAAACATAAGCTTTTACTCATAATACAACTATGATTGAAATAAAGGGATTCTTGCCTGAGTATAAACATAGTAAGGCCTGCAGAGGTACAGTGCACTAATCAGATGCTGCGTAGTGCATGCTGTACAGGTGGAAGTTTATATCCCATAGGTGAAGTTTATATCCCAGAAAAGTGTTGTATGAATAGAGAACCCTTCCTACAAGGACTGACAAGCCTGGGAGAAGAACCAGGCTTGCATAACACTCTTATTCTACTTCCAGCATGAAGAGAGGCAGAGCTTGGTTTAAAATCATAAGAATCTCAGATTAAGTTCTATTTTTCTTAGTAATCTTTTACATAAATGTATATTTTATATAGTGGTTTCATTTATTTTTTTTTGTTGGAGCTTAAAATGGTGTAGGAGGTTATACTCAACCAATTATTTATATAAACCTTACGTTATTCAAATTGGTAGTTGGTTAAAAAAGTGTAAGAAAGAAACTCATAGCAGGTGTGGGCTGACTTACTGCTTTCTTCAGTGCAAGTGCCTTTTTCAAAATAGCATGGAAACAGGAAGGTATATTTCATTTATTTTCTTGCCATGCTTGTGGCTAATTGCCAACTTGTCAATATGGTGCTCCAAAAAGGACACTGAATCATGACAAGAGCTGTCAGTACATCTGTGTTTTTCCATAAAAATTGCATGAAATAATAAAATTCAAGTGGTTTTCTGGCAAAACCGCATTCAAGGTCTTGCTTACTTGGGTCAGTGCCCAGTTTGGTTCACAAAGTTCTGGAAACTTTTTGACTAATGTCCAGGTTAATAGTGTACTGGAATCATGGTTGCCTTTGTATGGCAGCCTTTAGATACTGATTGCTGAGGCTTGACCCAAACTAGTCTCACATGATCTTCAGTTTATGGGGTCCTCATGTCATGTTGGACCAGAGCTTTGGGAGATAAGAGGAAGACTGTACACTACTTCATTTACAGCTATTTAAGTCTTTTATTTCTTTCTCTTCAGCACAGAAATGGAACTTCAGACCTATCTTCTCTGCAGAGCTCAATAAATATAACTCCTTTCAGCCTGTGGTGGTTCTCGTTGAAGGCAGATTTTACAAGACTGAAGGCAACTTGATTTATCTTCATAAATGACAATTTTTATAGTTCTCTCCTGTTATGTGGTGCTCATGCCTAATTTATTTGGATATTGCAATATTTTGGCCCATGGACAGAAAATGATACCAGCCTGAAAGTCACGTAATTCAAACTACAGTCTGTGGCAAGGCAAGATGCTTCACATCTGTCTGCAAGTATCTGCTCATCATGGGCACCACTATAATATAAATAGTAGTTGCAGTTCCAGCTGAGGAATTCTGTAGAAAAACTAGACAATTATTTCATTTCTCTTCTTGTCAGGACCCAGAAGGGTTCAAAGAAATGTGGAGAAAGTTTATCCTTCACATGTTAAAACTTTCTCCGTTTTTTCAGCACGTTGTCAGCAGAGCAGGGGATGTGGAAGTTGCAATGTATTCAGGTGTGGCTATGTTCTGAGTATAGGGCAACTTTAGAGAGAATATTAAACAACTTGTCTTCTGGTACTGTCAGTCATGAAATCCACCGTTTTGTAAGCCAGTCACATATCACTGGTGATGTGTATTAATCCATATTCTGCCTCTAGCATCACCTGTTTTATTTTCTATCCCCATTTCATGCCTATTTTTGGTAAAACCACAGGGGAAATATATTTCAGTGACAGAATATGGTAATTTTGCTCTATGCACTCTAGCTCATTACACAATCCTTGTCTTTCAAAAATAGAGGAAGGATCTATGTCTCTTACTATCATTTCTGCCACACACTGATTCAGTGAAAGAGCTTTGTGGTGGTTGGGAGTAAATTTCATTTTCCCTGCTGTTTCATGAAGTGTGAATCACTTTCTAGCAGATGATGTCACTGCCAATTTACAAGTTTTTCTTCCTGTACTCCTGTGTGGGAGGAATCATAAGTACTCTTTTTGTCATGGTAATACAGTTAGATGTAGAGGGTTATGGGATGCAGGAGGCAGCATTCAAGCTTTTTTATTTTTGCCAACACAGATAAGTAGATGAGTTTGAAAGGTGAGGCACAAACTGTCACATTCAGTCTCTCTGGCTAATGAAGAATGGAAGCTTTTTCCAGGTTTAGATCTTGGATACTGTGAAGACTTGTTTTCTGTGGGATCTATAACAGTAGCTTGAACAATGAAGAAATTTGTTTGCATTGCTTTGCATTTTTGAAACAGAAGTTGAATTATACATTGTGAAGCTCTTTTCCAAAGAAGAGCATTTTCTTTTCTGTTAAAAAAAAAGAGGTGCTTTTTACAGTTTAGAACATTTTATACACATAAATTTTGAACTCTGAGTTCCTGTGAACTGTTCTTGACTCCTTACTCTTGATGTTTTACTGGGAAGATGCCTGTGATTGTTTCTACTTTCACTAACTTCACCATCTTTTCAGTAGGAGGAAAATAGTTGGTGAAAAATGCTTATTCTTCACATACAACTGCTCTTGTGGAAAGAACAGTTGCTCTTCAAATCAGTTCTGTGTGACATAGGTAATTTATGTAGATATATATAAAAGTGAAACCATAGTATACCATCCTAGAAATATGAATGCATAACACCTATCTGCTATCTTAGATGCTCTAAGTGCCTTATTAACCCCAACAAGCAGAACCAAAGACCAATGAGATGAACTTATTTCATAGATGAGGATACTAAAAAGCAAAATGTCATTATAGCCATGGTCTCCTTCCTAACCCATGGCAGGGTCTTCATATAAAAAACTGTGGGCTGTAGCAGGAAGAACAAGCCATCAAAACTAGCCAGCAGGATGGAAAATCAACATGTATGGGAAAACTGGCACTCCAAAAAGGAGCATGTGAAGTGATAGGGAAGAACATGGTGTAGTTAACATTGAGACAGTAGAGGTCATTCACAGATTATCAGTGTTTATTAGCCTTCAGAGGCAGATATTAGTACTTTATGTAGTTCATACATTGTTACATAATTCTTCTTTAAGTGTATTCTGCTACACGCATACTTCCTCAGAGGAATGTGGTGCCTTCATATTGAATTTAACATCTAGTTTTAATTTGGTCTTTGCATATGTCATAGGTTTACTTCTTCTAAAAAACCAAGTGGGAATTTCTTTTTTTTTCCCTTGCATCATTATGAAAGAGGGATATTGAACAAGGGAGGGGGAGGATGGTTCTTTTGGCTGGGGTGATTGACACATGCAAAAGAACTAACTAGCACACCTGCATTCCAGACTGATGGCCGTCAGAAGACTGTGGGGAGAGATGAGATATTTTTTTTCCTCTCCTGGGGAAACAGCAGGTACTTCACTTTTGCCCTGACTCAGGGAGGGTGTGTGTGTGGAGAGATTTTTCCATGGTTCATTTTGTTTTCAGCCAGGTCATCTGGCTGCTTCTGGCCCCTATTCGCCTCTGTTCTCCTGCGCCCTGTTCTGCCCCCAGCCTGGACTTGCTCAGATTTCATCGAAGAGGCTTGGCCCTTCTGTGAAGGAGCCTTTGGGGGAGTCCCGGCTGGAACCAACTGCCGACAGTGTGAGTCTGTAGAAAAGAGTCGGGGGGTTTTTTTCCCCCTTCTCCCCTTCCCCTCCTCGGTGTGGGGGAATCTCCATTTCGGCTCCTCCCGCGCTCCGGGGCCCTCACGCGGTGACCGCCAGAGCCCAACAGCGCCCTCTGCTGGTCGTGGTTAGAATTGCACCAAAAGGCGGAAAGTGCTGAACTGTTTTTTTTTGGAGGGAACTTTGAGTGCAAAATTATTGTTTAGTTGCTTTTCTGCTCTTTTATTGTTCTGCCAATGCATACATATCCTTTAATAAAGGGCTGTTATCTTTTCTTTCTCCATACTTTCTCGATTGGAGCCTCTTAATTTTGGATTTACCGTTCCTTGGAGGGAGGAGCTTAGTCTTCCTCACAACTCATCCTCCTTAGCAAAACCCTTCAGTCACATTAAAGTGAGACAGTATATCCCTCATTTGTGTATTCATGTGGAAGTAGGTAAAAGCTATAAACTAGGAGGGAGAGGTGGAAATTATTCCTTAAAATCCTGAAATAAGAGCAGGTCTCTGTTGATCTTTTCTCTTCCAAAGACCACAGTCTTGAGAACTGTATTTAGGTACCATTCAGGTTTGGATGGTTGGCTCTTAAAGATAAATGTAAGCTCTTGTTGAGTGTGAAAATGTATTTAAAACCGCATGGTCTCCATCCAGCTAGCAGAATATCTGGAAGGTTTAAACAGAACTATTACAGAATGTTAGTGTTAGGCAAAAAAAAATAAAATATGTAAGTAAATTTCCTATTTGCATTGAAATATGTTTGTTTGACTTTATGAGGATATGCAGTTCAGCTAAGTTTATTTATTCTCTGCTAGTTCTTTTCATGTTTGAGGGCATGCATGCCTTGTAAATGCATTTTGCTTATTGCCATGATGATGCCAAACATTAAAAGGGTCAAGCTAACTTTGTGTCAGTGAATACATCTTATAATACTTGGTATTTCTGTAATTGCCTTTTAGGCAAGGATTTAGCACATTACAAAAATTTCAATTAGAATATTGTATATCTGGGAGCTGGAGAAGCATTATTTTGCAGGTAGGGTACCAGTAAATGGAAGGAGGCAAGTTTTGATACAGAAAGGTAATTAAGAAAAACCTTCATTTTTATTTTGGAGCAATCCCCTTGCAGTGAGTAAAATATGACTGTCTCATCAACTCCAGGTCCTCTTTACTCATGTCCAGTGTGGTCATTCTTGATAGCAGAGCTAAGGAGCCCTGCCTTGTTGTATTCTTCCTCTCAAGTGATTGCAATTGTCACTAATGTCTTTTTGTGTTAATGAACAATAACTTTAATAATATTGTCAGCAAAATGACTATACTCTGCAGAGTGCATGTGGGATTGCTGCATAATTACTGTGACACATCCTACCCAGGTACATTGTGTAATGCCCAGGACCAGGTATCTGCATTGCTGAAAGTGGCTGGTTCACACAGTGCTACTTCCATGCACCTGGGATTCCTTTTATTCAAAGGCAGATCCTAATTACAGATGTTCATCTCTTACATTTTTATGTCTGAATATTTGACTCAGAAGCAGTGAGAGAGAGGTCATGGGCATGTTTTTTAACATCTCATGAACACTGCTCATGCATTTTCAGTCACCAAGAGTTGAGTTGTTGGCTTTCTACAGCCATATGTTGACTTGTACTGGTTTGCAAACCAGGTTTGGAAAAAAACCCACCCAAACTCTTGGTTCTCTATATCCAACATTTTACTACAGTTTAGGTTGCAAAAAGCATCTGGATTTATTCAAGGTACCTTTTGTAGGTGAGTGTTTCAGAAAATCTAGTCCAATAGCCTCTATAAATCATATACTTAGTTGCGTGACCAAGTCTCCCACCAGAAAACTGTATTCTGTGACATGATGAGTTGCTCATTTCTGTTTTGCTCTTTCCTTTTGTCATATTACTGGATTTGTAAAACATAAATTAGTATCTTCACACTCTCAAAATCTGATACAATCTGATGCAAGCTTAAAAGAAGTTTCTTCACTCATAGGCAGTGAGCCATGCTATTTGGCTACACAATAGCTTCTCCCCACCCCTCACAGAATAAACAATTTTGCAAATTTTTACAGACATGATAATTTATAGAAATTCTTTTTTTATATCTTACAACAACACTATATACTACTTTTAAAAGAATTCCTAATCCAAAACAACTAGTTAGCCCAACCTATTACAGGGCAAGAAAGTAAAGTTACAATGCTTTCTACATGTTTCACTATATTTTCAAAACAAGTTAAGATATCAGCAGCCTTCCTATGGGCATCTAGATATACAAGGTAAAAACAAGGTGGCCCAAGTTAGAACAAGTCAAGAGCTGCAGTTTAGAAGTTCTGGTTTTCCCAAAAATAATTTTTTTTTCCCCACACAATTTTATCCAAATATCTCAATTTTCTGTGTATAAGAAACTTCCTTGGCTGCTGTAATGTGGTCCTCTTTTGTGTATGCATTATGATTCAGCCTTTAATCACACCTCTTGTAGGACCTCTTTCTGTTCTGGTAGAAAAGCTGAACAGTCCTTGATAGCCTATTAATGAGCAAATGTATGATAATAGAAAAACTACCGTGTTGTTTTGTCAATGATACTCCTCTACCCCATGGATAGATTTGTATATGATGCTCCTCAGTGCAGTGTCTGAATGCCTTATAGATGCTAATTTTATCTTCAAATTGACTGGGGGGTAAAGTCATGGCAAAGTTCCTGTTTTACAGATTGATAATTCAGACAAGAGGTTGAAGGCCAGAAGGGCCCACCAGTTGCTGGTCATTTATCCAACCAATATGCAACATCATCTATTTATAAAACTGAAATAATGTTTTTGTTGTTGTCTGCTTGGTCTGTGGGTACTCAGAATTTCTGCCAATTAGATCCAGTGATTTTCAGGTGACTACTTAGGAAATGAACATACAGTTACATACGGTTTCCTCAAGTTCCTTACATACCTAATTTCCACTGCAGGTAGAGATATTTAGGTACTTTGTAGATCTCAGTGACTTCTTAGCAAACGATTGATTTAAGGGATTTGCTTGATCTTGGTAGAAATGCTATGGCAGAAGCATGCATGGAATCTGATTCCTTAGGGAAGTATTTACCTCTCATATAAAGGATTAGTCTCCTTTTAACTCTTGCAGTCCTACACTTCATTCTTCCCTATGTGGTGGAGATGTGATGAGAAGATTCATCTTCAGTTACTTTGTTTGTTGAGCCATGCTTCAGGCAGTGTTCCTTGTTTCCAGCCCTTTTGCAGCTCTGTTGGCACGCTCTGGAACTGCTGGCCTCTGTGTGTGCTGCTCATCACAAGTCTTTCAATAGAACCCATCTCTGTGTGTTTGGAGGATGCAGAACTGAACCAGGGCTTGACCAGAGACAATCTGAATAAAGTATATCTGCCATTTGCCTTCCTTTTATGGTTTTATAAAGTATTTGCAGACTACTGTACAGGGACTCCAGTAAAACCAAGAATGACTGCCACGTAACTTGAAGCAGGGGAGAATATGACAGCACCTTGGAGCAGTGGAACCTCTAAAGGTGCCTTTATGACCAATATATCTAAGTTTTCATGATCTCTAATGAAATGGTCTCATGAATTTTTGCCTTCCACGTATTACTTGCAAGATGCTAAAAAGGCACAGTGCCCATACATTGCTTACATCATTTCCATGGACTAGACAAGCCCTTACAAAGCAGTGCTGAGCAACAGTGGCCTCTTTGTAGTGGGAAAACATTTTTCCCCGCTGTGGATGCTGGGTTTGCAGACACCAACCAAGCTCAAAGGTATTTCTAGAGGAAAAAAAAAAGTGCCAATAGAGTCAATGTTACAATGGACTGAGACAGAATAAAGCAATGATGGAAAAGGCAGGTAGAAAATAATTTGTGGCAGGACAGCTATAGGAGATGAAGTGATAAAATGTGAAGAAACAGCAGGGAAGCACCTGTTAGTGCTTGAGATTGCCTCTGTGAGGGAAAGCTAAGTAGATATCGACGTTGGAGAGACAAGGTAAAAAAGTATAGTCCGAGAAATAGAAAAGGAAGCTGGGTGGACACAAGATTATTTGGGAATTTTTTGTGCAGGAAAAGTAAGACACGAAGAAAAGCATCAGGAAGGTGGTTATAGCATGAGTGGTAGTTCTGAGAGCTCTGTATCATGTGTAAGCAACAGAGAGTCTGCAGGGATGTGCAGGATACACTGGAGAAGACTTGGTAATATTTGTTATTTAATAGTATACTTCACCCCCAGAGCCTCAGTTCATTCAAAACAACCCATGGATTATAGGTTTTTTTTCCACTTTAAAATGATATTTTAAAACAAACTCTGTCATTCTAGTGAAGACAGATAGAGCAGTCAAGTAAAAATAAGACAATGATTAATTTTTTTTTTAATTGCGTGCCACTCATCAGGCTTGCAGGCTACAAATAATGAGTGAAGTGTAAGTCTCCCAGATATCAAATGAAGTTGCCATGTGCCATCTTGCACCTTTCTCTGACTTTCATTTAGCCCAGTCTTAATTCACTCTGATCTGAGCAGCTCTATCTCCATGTAAGTGGAGGAAGAGGGCTCATTCAGGATCTTTAAATTCCTGACCCTACCTACCAGTAACTTTGTGGTATTTATGCTCCTGTTTCTCCTTAGAAACTCACTTTGGAGGGACAATATGGGTTGGTCTAACCTTCTAACACCTTTGACAGGAAATCATTAGTTTACTGAAGGTAGAGCCAAAATTGCCACACATTTGAGACAGGAATCGATTGCACCGGGTACTAAGGTGAAGACCTAAAAAGAATGACCCATGAACCCATTTTAGCATTGCTGATACATATTAGAAAGATACCCAGGTGACAGTGACAGATTGAGACTCAGCTCAGAGGAGGAAGAGGGAGATACTTTGATCATCCAATCTGAAGTGAGACCAGGAAGAGACTTGGCACGGCACAGGTAGTCCAGGAAAAATGGTGGGCCTCTGTCTATAACCTCTTGGAGGCTTCTGCAATGGTTTTAATACTGACAATACTGTCAGTATTGTCAGATTGTCTGTGCTCTGTCCCTGCCACTGCAGCCTCAGGGGGCATAGTTCCTGCCTGTGGCGTGATGCTCTGGCACAGATTCATACTTCTTCCAAGGAAGCAGTCAACAGTTGCTGGGTTGTTAAAAGCAGGCATGTGAAATTTGTGAGTGATAAATGTTGGTGCTGCAAAAACAGATGTCTTGTATGTGACTGAATATTCGTGGTTTCAGAGTGTTACCTTGACCATGTTGCACTTAGCTGTGATTTAGAAATGTCACATCTCTTATTAACAAAGAAGACAGTTCTAAATGTTTTCTATTTGAAGGCAGAGTACTATAATATCTAGACAAGTATTCTGATTTTAGTGTTATTTGTATCTCAAGGTCTCGTATTGTGTATATCTGCAGAAGCTGGATGCTTTTCTTTACTGAGTGCTCCATGATAGGTATTTTTAGAGGACAACCTGCTGTTCATCCTTGGTTATTTTCAAACTCCTTTCTTTAACACAGTCCTTGTGTTGAGCACAATGACTATTACTTTATTTCTGTAAAATTGGTTACTTTTTTCTCATAGCAAAATTTTTTTAAAAGAAAAAGGCAGTGGGGGTTGGGGTGAGGGAAAGGTCTGTTGTTTGAAGCCTGGGAAATCATTGAGTGAGGTAGAGTGCAATGGCAGTGCCTATAACCTGTGAAAGCACTTTCACCAACAGTTTACCCCCAGTGTCTGTGGAAACAAATCCTATTCAGTATGATATATGAAAGCATAACCCTCTGTAGTATAGGAATCAATGGAACCGTTCATATAATAGATGACTGTTCAGGCTTGTGCAGTCTGCTGCTCAAATGTAATTGGCATCTATGTAATAAAATACTGAGCACCAAGGGAAATGTTTTAGATGTTTATGAGTCATCACATGGTTTATTATAGAAGACTGACATATAGCTGTGTAAAGCAGAATAGGCTAACTAGCACCTGAGTTGTCGTTACCGTATTTAATACTGTCTTAAAGAAATACAAAGATTTTAGACTTTCCTTGTGTTTAACTAATGGACCATCAAAATCAGTTATTAGGGGTCTGGCGGGTATAATAGAGCATCAGATTGGCAAGCCAGTGTTTTTACATTAAATCCTTAAGTCATTGCTCAAAGATGCAGATGCCAAATTCAGGCTTTTGAGTGCAGCGTTGCTGACAAGCAGAACTGAGCAAACAGTTGCACAGTGCATTGTACACTGTAAGCTCTCTGAATGTAGCCTGTCTTTTGCTACATGCCTATATAGTGTTTAGCACAGCTGGGAGTCCTTATGCCAGCCAAAGGCCTCTCTAAATATTACTGTAAAGGAAATAATAGTATATTTGTCAGCTGCATGTCTTAAGCATGTTAATAAATTGCCTGTTTATAAAAAGAACCTGCTTGTTTGGCATTTGAGCTGGATGGAAGCCTTTTGATCTTATCCTGCAATTCTTGGGCTCTGTCTGTTTAGAGAACTATGGTAAAATAACTCTTCCATATCTCTCTAACATCATGACACCGCTATTTCTAGCATCCAGAAAACAAGTTTAAAGCTAACTCTGTTTTGACAATGTATTGCAGTCTGCAGTGTGGACACATGTGAAACACTGGATTTGAATCTCACGGAAGATTATTTAATTATTGGGTTGGAACCAACACAAGTGTGTGTGGGGAAGGGCTAGGCCGTATCCCACATGGCAACCCCACAGCCCACATGGCAACCCCACAGCCCACATGGCAGGAGCAGCTGTCAGTCAAAAGGGCAGCCTGGGAGCCCACCCACACCATGGCCCCTGGAACCCCTGACCCAACCTCTGCTTGGCTACACCACCCTTCACTCTGGCATGGAGCCACAGAGTGGTAAGTGAGCTAGAAGTCCCACTTGGGACTGGTGGCCACAGGGGCCAGAACACATAAATGCAGCAACAGATGCCTCTCTCTTCTCTCTCCTGAGACCTACCTGCACCATGTGAAGCTGGACTTCCATAAGACTCTATGGTAATAGCTATTTTTCTCTTATTTTTCTCTTAATCACTTTCTTTCCTTACTCTTTTCTTAATATTTTGCGTAACTTAAAACTGAGTGGGTTGCTTTTTGCTAAGTTGTGTGGGTTAGCATGTGCTAAGTTGGTGTTTTGGTGGAATGCTTTGTTTTGGTTTTATGTTACCCTTTTGAACTCTTACCAAGATCCTTATTTTCTCCTATATTTCATCAGTAAAAGTATCTCCTGACAAAATGTGTGCAGCACTCCTTCTTTATACTATCTCAAGCTACTAGAGAACCAAAGACTGCAAAAGTTCAAGGGGAAAACTTTTGGAGCCTTGTCTGTTTTTTAAAGTAAAACTCCTGATTGTGCTTGTCACTCCATGGCTGGGGTCTTACAACACACTGATGTTAAGAGTTGTGCTTGCTCTGTGCGATGCGTCTCACAAATAGAGTTAAAAACTGTGTGTGCTGAACTACCAGAACTCTCCTCTTGTTTCAACTTGGCTCACTTGACTCTCTAAAGTCACCTTTCATTCAACTGACTTTTTTGAGTGAAGCAAGAGAAAGCAAATAAGTACAACTGCATCTGCAATAGAAACTGAGTGTAATGGTTTCTTAATAAAAAGCATGCACTCAGATGTACATATTCTGTTTGTTTTGCTAAGTAACGATGGCCAGCACATCTGTCTCCACACCTTCCAGTGCCGTGCAGTGTGTGCTGTTTCTTTTCATTCTTAATGCTTTTGATTCTACCACAGAAAAGTGGAAAAAGAAAATGGTGCTCTGCCTTTTGATTGTTGCATTAACTATACTAGTACTTCTTACCCTCCACTCCTGAAAGGTGGCTTAACCACACCAAGCAAATTAATCATTAGAGCTCTGGTACATGAAGATGGCTCACGTTTTGCAGGATGTTAATGCCATTCTCTGTCTGTGTGAGAGGTGGGTGTCCGTCCTTTTCAGGTGCATGAAAACACCTTAATGTGTCTTTAGTAGGTGTTTCTTCCCTTCTTCACTCATGCATGTGCTATATCCTTAGCTGTGGCCATTCTGCTTAGCCCTACTGAAGTTTGAGAGGAAACTTTTACTTGTAGCAGAGGCATATTCTATTTTTTTTTTAATTTCTTCATCTCTCTTCTCTCACTCCTGTTTTGATTGTGGGATAGGTCAACTTACATCAGAGCTTTGAATCTTCAATTTCTCTATGAAAAATCTCTCTTGTTGGGTAAATCATGCTTTCTTGCATTGTCCTGTAGAGCTGGTTGGCATTTTTGCATTATGGGTTGTTCTGGGGATGTGTATTTATAGTTCTCTGTGGTTCTAGAATTAGGCTAGTGTTAGCTGCAATGAACAGCTGAGGGATGTACTAAGGTGCAAATCTGATGAGATGGTATAAGCATGGAGTGTTATCCAATGATGAGGAGCATATGCTGTGGTGTCTTGTGCTAGTGTGAGAGACCCAAACACCTTAAAAGACTTTTTTCAATATACACAATTCTGTCATTCTGTTGGGGACATGGATTAGCAGTGGAATTGGTAGTGCTAGATTAATGGTTGGACTTGATCTTCAAGGTCTTTTCCAACACACATGATTTTATGATTCTACGAGTCTCCTGGTAATCTGACTGTTGGTGAACAACAGTCCAACCAACCAACATTAATATCCAGCTGCAGTTATTGGAGTCACAACCTTTACTTGATGTTGATCAGTGCTGGAAGTTGGTGGGTAGACTCTATGGTCAGCCTTCTGGTGCTGAGGAATTGCCAAACCTGATCCAAAGGAGACCACTGAATAGCAACTGAGTGACATAAATCAGTGACCCTCCTTTCAGTTCTGCAGTGTAGAGTTGGAAGCTCTATCTGTTTAACACTGAATATGTTAAGCTCTTATTCAAACCCCCAGGCTATAGAAAATTCATGTGAAAACCTCACAGCAGAACTTCTCCTGGAACTTCTTAATTTTCTCTAACATGGAACGTATTCTGAGAATAAGTAATTTATAGCAACATATTCCTTTGGGGGCAAATCTAAAATGAGAAGAGTCATGGGAAAAGTGAAAATAAAGTGAAAATGAAATATTTTGAATCTCAGCAGAGATTCAGTATGGATTTAATCCCAAAATAATTTTTTTATGTTTGGGCCAAAGGTAATTTGTGTGTGTCTAGTAGAAAAGTGGAGTTAAGAGAGTGAAGGTTGGAAGGTTACTTTTTCCTTAAGTAGCTTCATTCAGTGAAGATTCATCTACAAGTCAGAATAGAGCCCTGACTATTTTCCATGGTACTTTAGGCTTTGGAAAGAAATTAATATATGTATATTCATTATTTGACTTCTGAAGTAAAAATAAAAGTATAGAAGAAGATATTTTCTATCAGTAGTCTTTCAGTAAAGTTGTTCTTCAGTGATGTTAAAGCTATAATGTTTATTTAATGGTGTTACTTTCATGACCACACATGTAGTGAAGGTTTTAACTGTGATAGCAACAAGGTCATAAATACCTTTATAGTGTGAGTGAAAATAAGCTAATATCTATTACAGTGTGCTTAGCTGTAGGAAAGTGAATTGTAAAATAATTATTCAAACAAAAAGCAGATTTTTTTTAATAATTGACAAATTGCCATTGTTTTTTTCTTCATCGTTTGCTTTCCCCACCTAGAAGGTGTGAAATGAGTAGCACATTTTACCTTTGGATTGTAAGAATGAGAATTTTGCAAATTACACAAAGTGCCTGGCAAAAAGAAACTGGCTGTATTTTTGAAACTGCTAAAATGTTCTTTACGGATTGTTAAAACCTTGACAAAAATTACTATCGCACACTTCATTTCTTTTAAAGTGGATGACACAGTATTTGTCCAGGGTTGAGATCAGGCTGGGAAATATTGACAAACACCTTAAAGACAATGCAGTCATTGGCCACAGCCAGCACAGCTTCACGAGACGAAAGTCCTGCTTATCAAACCTGATTTCCTTTTACAACAAGGTAACCCACCTAGTTGATCGAGGGAAGCCAGCTGATGTTATCTTTTTGGATTTCAGTAAAGATTTTGATTTTGTCTCTCACAGGATCCTTCTGGACAAAGTTTCCAGCACAGCTGGATAAACACATCATGTGGTGGGGGAGCAATCAGCTCATGGGTTGAGCACAGAAGATAATAGTGAATGGGGACATCAGACTGGTGACCTGTCACTAGTGGAGTTCCACAGGGCTCTGTACTCTCCAACATATTCATAAATTACTTGGACACAAGACCGGAAGGGATACTAAGCAAGTTTGCAGATGACACAAAACTGGGAGGAGCTGTTGACTCCCTCGAAGGCAGGGAGATCCTGGGCAAATTAGAGGACTGGGCAATCACCAACCACACAAAGTTCAACAAGGGAAAGTACTGGATTCTGCACCTGGGATGGGGCAACTCCAGATGTACATACAGACTGGGGAATGAGATGCTGGAAAGCAGAGCCATAGAAAGGGACCTGGGGATCCTGGTCAATGGCAAGTTGAATATGAGTCAGCAGTGCCCTGGCAGCCAGGAGGGCCAACTGTGTCCTGGGGGGCATCAGGCAAAGCATCACCAAGCAGTCGAGGAAGGGGATTGTCCTGCTCTGCTCTGCACTGGTGTGGCCCCACCTTGAATATGGTGTGCAGTTTTGGTTGCTGCAATATAAGAAAGATATTAAGCTATTAGAGAATGTCCAAAGGAGGGCAACGAAGATAGTGAACAGTCCAGAGGGGAAGCTGTGTGGGGAGCAGCTGAGATCACTTGTTCTGTTCAGCTTAAAGAAGAGGAGACCGAGGGGAGACCTTATTGCAGTCTACAATTTCCTTATGAGGGGAAAAGCAGGTACTGATCTCTTCTCTGTGGTGACCAGTAACAGGATCTGGGAGAATGGCCTGTCAGGGTGGTCCTGTGGTGGCTAGGAGTTGGACTTGATGATCCTTACCAGATAACCCTTTTCTCCTATTATTGCACATGTTAGCCATACGAGGGAAAGGATTCAGATATGGGTAGAGAGATAGATTTTTTTATTATCATATTTTGTTCTAAGTCTCTTGACTTAGAATTAGTAAAATCTGATTTTCATCTACAATTTATTATTAAGAGATTGTATAATATAAACTGATGGATTAAGACCCACTCCTGCAACCATGCCGCCATAACAAGGGCAGAGGCAGCAGCAAACAACAGACTGAACCCTACAGCCTTGGTCATCTCTCTGCTGTTATTGTCACAGCTCTGGTGCAGTGATAAAACCAGGTCTGAGAGCGGCAGTGGGGGCTGGAATTGGGAAAGGGTTTCAGGTCCGAGGATAAGTTCATATTTGTTCTTTTGTATGTTTTCTTGCATGAATACAGACTGAGACATAACTGGAGGAGCTGTCAGGGATTATAAACTGATCTGGTTTTCAGTGAGCTTAGAGGGACTTTGTTTCTGCTTAGTGAATAATGGTGTGCCTTAAAAATCATCAGTTGCTAAGTCACAGGCCTACAAGTATCTGGGATTAGCTTTGATTCAGTGTTTCCCTGCAATACCATAGCTCAGTGTAATGGAAAATTGTTGGCTCTGCTTTCCTTGGTGATGTTCCCTCTGTGACATGAAGGTCCTCACTGATGGGGAAACAACGTCTTTTTACTGCTTGGCAGTAAGAGGTTGTCCTGTGCGTCGTCCTTCATAGTCTCCTTCCTGCCAACTGTGGTAGGTTTTGTGTTTTCAAAAGAGGGATTTGTTCTTCTGACTGATTCTTCAATGTGTAGCTTCTCTGCATTGCTCCTTCCTCAGCTTATTGCTAATCCTCACGTATTGAAATCTTTGCTTCCTTGGGGGAAGGGTGACATATAGCTCTTTTTTTATTTTTTTTTTCATTGCTTCTGCAGCTTGCTTTATTCTAAACATATCAGATGCTGTGCAATTAGATATCTTGCATCTCTGTTAGGCATAGCCAGCCAGTATGCTTCCAAAACCTTGTCTTTCATGCAGCCAAACATGCCACCAAAGCAAGGGAAGTGATGTGAGACATATGCAAAAGGCATCTTCTGGCCATAGAAAATTCCTGCAAATCTTACATCTGCTGTGGTCACTGATCATGGGGCCCATTCATATGCCAGAGTGATTCACAACTGTCAAAATGGGAATAAAATGTCATTTCTGGTGATTTTTTTTTCAATAACTCAGTCGACTGTATGAGAAAGTCTTATGAAACTTAATTGTGACTCAAGCCTCAGTTCAAGAACACCTTTTAATTGGTTTCTCTGGGACTTCAAAAACATTTCCTGCAGTTAATTGTTGAAATGGGGACAAATGCTATAGGACTTTGTGAACGTGCTCTAGAAAGTGTGCAGACATAAATAATCCCACAGCTTGTGCCATTCTCTAATATTTCCTCATACATTTGCATCTTTATTTTTATACTTTCTCATCTCTCAAAAAATTCTTATTCTCTTTTTCCCCTCTGGTTGGATGCAGCTTTTCCATACATGGGTCAAATATAAAACAGGCTGCCTTTTCTTTCCAAAGACAAACTGGGACTCTGGTTAAAACAACTGGAGAAGAGTCTTGCACAATACATTGAGGCAGCTTTCCACAGACCATCAGGAAGTGCTCCAGGAGAGGCACTGAAGGAACGTGGATCAGCTTGAAAATCTCTCGGATATTATCACTGGATATGGTGTCTGTCTTCTTCTCCATCTTAAACAGTTGCAATGCCATTAAAAGTCAGTGTGCTTCCCAGCAGAAGTGGTTGTGTTTCAGAAATGAGAGAAACAATCACTGTGTGCAGTTGGCAGATGAGTTTCTAATGTGCTTGGGGATTCTTTTGCATGCTGTAAATTCAAATTACATCTCATCATGTGCCTAGTTAAAGAACAGAATATGTCACAATAGAGAAAGAGAAAACCAGGGGCAGATTGTGATCCTGTTGGTAATTACGTAAGTCTAGACTATTTCACCATCATTTTTTATCCCAGGATGAATGAGAGCAGGGCAGGGGGTCTATTGGGGAAGAAAGCTAACAAAGAAACTTCCTATACTTATATTAGACAATTTATGAGATAGCAGTTCTTATATTTCAAGTGATTTAAACACTGAGCAAAGCAAATATGTAAACACAAATATTGTAAATAAGTCACAAAATGTCATGATTTCTGTTTGTAGAATCATAGAATGCTTTGGGTTTGAAGGGACCTTAAAGATACAGAATCACAGAATATTCTGATTTGCAAGGGACCCACAAGGATCATTGAGTCCAACTCTTAAGTAAATGACCCATACTGGGGATTGAACCCATGACCTTGGTGTTATTAGCACCAGGTTTTAACCAACTGAACTAAGATCATATCATTCAACCCCCCTCCCATGGGCAAGGACACCTTCCACTAGATCAGGCTGCCGAAAGCCCCATCCAGCCTGGTATTGAACACTTCCAGGGATGGGGCATCCACAAACTCTCTGGGCTACCTGTTCTAGTGCCTCACCACCCTCACAGTAAAGAGTTTCTTCCTAATATCTAATCTAAACCTTCCCTCTGTAAGTTTAATGTCATTCTCTTCTGTCCTGTCAGAACAAGCCCTTGTAAAAAGTACCTCTCCATCTCTTTTGTAGGCCCCCTTTAGGTATTGGAATGCTGCAATGAGGTCACCCTGAAGCCTTCTCTTCTCCAGGCTGAACAACCCCAGATCAGCCTTTCTTCACAGGGGAGGTGTTCCATCCCTCTGATCAACTTGGTGGCCCTATTGTGGACTTGCTCCAACAGGTTGATGTCCTTCCTGTTCTGGGGACTGCAGAGTTGGATGTGGCACTCCAGATAACGTCTCATGAGAATGGAGTAGAGGGACAGAATCACCTCCCTCAGCCAGCTGCCCATGCTACTTTTGATGCAGCCCAGGATATGAGTGGCTTTCTGGGCTGCAAGTGCACACTTAAAGATCATGTCCAGCTTTTGGTCCACAAGTCTGCCCAAGTGCTTCTCATCAGGGCTGCTTTTGACCTGTTCATCCCCTAGCCCGTATCGATACTGGGTGTTACCCCAATCCAAGTGCATCACCTTGCACTTGGCCTTGTTGTATCTCATGAGATTCCCATGGTCCCACTTCTTGAGCTTGTCCAGGTCCCTCTGGATGGCATCCTGTCCTTCAGATGTGTCAATAGCACCTCTCAGAGTGGTGTCATCAGCAAATTTGCTGAGGGTACACTTGGTCCCTCTGTCTATGTCATTGATGAAAGTATTAAACTGGTACTGGTCACAATACAGACCCCTGAAGGACATGACTTGTCACTGGTGTCCATTGGGACACTTAGCCATTGACCACCATCCTCTGGACGCTACTGTCCAACCAATTCCTTATCCACCGAACAGTCCACCCATCATATCCATATCTCTCCAATTTAGAGACAAGAATGCTATGGGGAATCATGTCAAAGGTCTTACAGAAGTCCAGATAAATAACATCTGTAGCCCTTCCCTTGTCCATCCTTTTCAATCTATTCCTTCCACTGTAAATTGCACAGTGCTTTGTTTGTGTGCTGTAAGGTTTCACAGTGGTTTGGAACCATCAGACAAGCACCAGGAACTGAATCATGGGAGTAAGAGTTTGTCCAGGTTCTGATGATGCTGTTGTGTCTCTAAACCCTAGGCACAGGATCAGGAAGGGAATTTACTTTCCTTTTATCACTGGCTATGCTTGATGACCAAGGCAAAATATAACATTAATTGCCTTTCAATAAAAATATTCAACATATGTTCCCAGAACATGGTTGTGAAATAGAATCTGAACTCATATTCCAAGTAATAATGAGTGATGCAGAGACCTGAAGAAATGTCAGAATCTAAATCTAACTAAGTCCTTGGGGTGTATCAAAAACTATGGAGATTACATGTTCCTTACAGCTCCTCCGTAATTTTTTAGTCTTTCATTAATCATGTCTAGCTTTATTATCATCTTTTTAAAAACCCTGGTGTGTTTAAACAGAACATATATATTAGACTTTTACATATCAGACTATATCATTGCTAAGCATGGAACTATGAGTTCATTTGTGTCATCTCAGGACTGAGTGTGTCACTTTTTCTGGGCATTTTGGTGGCATAAAACCATTATAATGGCACTAGCAATGACCCCTGGTGCTTTACAAAAGGAAGCGATAAAAACTTTCTTGTCATGTTGAAGTGGTAGGGGAATTTAGGTATGTTATCCAGAATGCAATTATTCAACTTGGAGCACAGCCAAGACAGTGAGACTAACAATGTGTTTAATCTTATGAAAAGATGGCATGGGATCTTTAATGACCATGTTTTGTCGGTATCTTGGATTTATGATGTCTCTGAGAGATAGTTCTTGTGGTGCTGTGCTCAAAAGATGTAATTAGAAAATCCATAATTCTGCTGAGTTTTGTTTCAACTGGTCTTTTTTGGAGAGATGTGCATTTATTCTGTTTTATTTCTAATCTGTTCAGTGCAGCCTTGTGATGTCAGGGAGCTAGCCCTGGGAGGAAGCAGCTGGTCCGACCCCATGCCATCCATTGAGGGGAAGCTGTTTCCTTGGCAACAGAGACGATGAGAAACCAGAGAATGGTTCTTTTCCAGTTCATGTTTCTTTTTCACTTGGTGTTACAGGCACTCATTAGCTTCTGAGAAGGAATCAGATAGCTTCTATCAATCCAAACTAAAGCTAAGTAGAATGCTGTAAATGTCACCACATTTTCAAGATTCTCAAGGTTGTGAGCTTCTGAAGCCTGCTGCTATCAACATTAATTTTCTATTGCAAAGTATTAAACTAGGATTTTTTTTCCCATTTGGGAATTATTCACAGCACTGTATCAAAACAAAGAAGTGAGGTAAAAGACTAAAAATTGCTGCACTGGCTTTGACTCACGGTTTGTGCAGAATGGCTTTGTGTGTGCAAGAATGCAGCTTAAAGGGAGGTTTTGTGACTCAGGGCTATAGAGCTGGTGGACATGGTGAAACCTATACCTACCTTTTTAGTAAAACTCCAGGTACCTTGGATTTCCTTAGGACAAAAAGAGGTTGAGAGACAAGAGACAGAGGTGACAGCCAAGTTAGCAAAAGGAAGTAGATAGCAAAGACATGGTGATGTTTTGATGCCTGTGCAAGTAAGAGCTGTGAGTTTGAGTACACTATGCCTCACGTAAACTTTCATCCAGGATACTGCCATTTGTCTGACATTTTGCAAACACTTTTTTCCATGAATGTCTAGTGAAAATGACTGTATGAGTTGCAGGGCAATAATAAGAAGTCCAGAACTTCTTGACATCAAGGAAGGGACTCTGGGTTTATTCTTCTTGGTGTAAGAAAAATCTCAATTTCTTGTTTTCTTGTGTTTGAGTTAATAAATACAGGTACGTGACACCAAAGCATGGAACTCAGGAATTACTAAAACAGTAATTCAGCAGAACATAAGCCATAATTCTTATTTTAGATTAGTACCAAATATTTGAGTAATTTAATTCATTTGTTCATGAAGTTAAGAGCAATTTTTTCTCCCCCCAAGAATAGCATTACAATAAAAGCTTTTCAAGACTTCCTGTGACCCTCCCAGAATAGCTGCTCCCTTTATCAGGGGTGAAGATTCCGCTACCTGGCTGTGCATGGAACATGTTTTTTTGCATGTTATAGCTTCACCTTGCTAAAGCAGAAATGGTTGTTACTTTGTGTAATGTTTTTAAGAGGAAATGATCTCTCTCCCCTTTTACAAGCTTGGTGAAACTGTACTTTCAGGTGTATGGGATTTCACTGGAAGTTACACAGTTAACAGGTGGAAGTCTGCATATTGGTATTGCCAAAATATGACAATACAGTGTGACTGTCTGGTGGGAAACACACAGAGATTTGGACCTCAGCTGATGCAGTTTAGTGTGGTTTTAGAACTGGCTACAGTGGGACTGTAGCTCCCGAGGGACTGGTGTAAAAGAGGTTTTTCTGAGAGAACCCTGGTTCAATCGCCCAGATCCAGTATGTCTGGTTTGTGTGTGTCATAGATCAATGCACTTCTAAAATACAGGCTGAATTTCTGCCAATTCCTGAGGTAGCTTAAAATTCTGGGCAGACTGTGAGATGTTGCTGACTGACCAGGTAGCATGAAATGCAGGGAATATGCACAGATATCCAAAACTTAAATATTAATCCTCCAAAGAAATTCTCCATTAATAAACTGAACAAACAGTTTATAGCTGTGAATAAGCAGCATAAAGCTGTCATTTTTATAAAAGCTTTTTTTTCAAAAGCCCTGTGCTTACAAGCATTACTGTGATTACTAGCTATAAAACTTAATAATGGCTATCATGTTGTTGTAGGCACTGCAAACACAGCGTATTTTAATGTCTCAACAGTTACTGCTCTTGCAGATACTCTGAGCAGACCACTGATCTTTAGTCTTTTGAGATGCCTAAAGCCTGGGCTATGGCATTTATTTATTTATTTTTCCTATGAAGTGTTAAGGCCGTGGAATGGGTGTATACAAAAGGCTGCTTTATCTTGGATTACAACACGACAAATTTTTGTGCAACATTAGGCTCAATTCATGTGAAACTAAAGCCCTTAAAGCCAGTATACACTGATCTCCTTCAGAAAAGGCAGCAACAATCCTCCTGCCCAGCACGTAATTTCGCTGCGGTGTCATTTCATGAGTAGGCATTTTTCAAACTTAAGCTTTTGATTGGAAATGGCTTGGTGAAAAAGAATAAATATCAATTAGCTGTATTCAGCTAGAGGCCACCTGTTGATGCTGGGTCAGAGAGAGCATGTTGTTAGTATATGGCTGCTGTTCACTACATCAGTTCATGTAGTCTGTAAAAACAGTAGCAGCATTTGAACAAGGGACAAAATTGAGCAAGCTGGTGGTCAAAGTCTGAGCAGCAACATGTTAAATATAAATATTAACCTTTTATCTCATGGCTGTGGCTTTTTTTTTTTCAGTATAGTATGGGGCCACCTTAGTAGTCTGCTGTTGCTTTGCTTTTGTTTTAAACTCCAGCATTTTAACACATACTTACCTGGGTGATGGGATAACACGTTCTTCCCTCTCAAGTCCAAATATTATTTTTCCTGTACTTCCAGTAGCATCTCTACAGAAGCAAGTCTGATGTTAGGGTTTTTTTCCTAAGCTCTTCCTAGGGTTTCCTCTCCAAAAAAACCCCTACAAATATGTTTGGTTTCCTCCTCAGCACTGTTATGCCTGACTTGCAAACTGTACTGCCAAATTAAATGTACACAAAAAAACTCTTTATGAAAATGCAAAATAAGAGTGTTACTTGAAATGATTCTAAATTCTGTACTCTGGTTGTACTTTAGAAATGCACTGTAGAATAATTTTTTATTATTTCAGGGCTATAATCTACAAGGTGAATGTCTGAATGCAGCCCAGCTGTTGTGAGACTGAAGGAGGTGAAGGTAATGGGGTTGTGCATCTCATATTCAGTGGGGGTTTGGTGACAGAGGAAACCTGTTTTCCACTTTATCTGTTTATTGCAGGAACAGCTAGCCTGGTAAGGAATAGATTGTGTTTGTCTTCTTCTTTCTCAGAAATGGCTATACTCAAAACCTCAAAAATCTTAAGTATAGCTTTTGGAAGAAGGTCAAAACTCAGTCCTCAGAGCTAAAATGTGTTTCAGGATTGGAGGAGACGCAGCCTCTGATCATCAAGTTTATCATATCTGGTCAATGTGGAAGGCTGGTTGAGACCAGATGAGGAATGCTGGTGGAACTAGTCTCCTCTTGATGTTCATAACACTTCTTGAGGTCCCAGGCAGTTCAGCCTTCTCTACAAATCTGACCTATGATTTCACCAGTCATGGTAACACTGAATGAGGACAATGAAACACAATTTGTAAGCAAAAATCCACTACAAGTACCCCTCAACCCCACCCTTCTGTTGGAGTTGGAATAAATAGAATTGCAAAAGAAACTTAAAGGATTAAATTTAAATATGGATCTGTCCACCAAAGTCCTACCTCAAGTGTAATCAAAGCTAAATATTTAAAACAGAACTAACCCAACAAGCTATGGTGAATGTTGCCATGATAGATATTAAATTTTACCCTATATGTAGTACAGAGATATACAAAAAGTTGAAAAGTGACACCTGTCTGTCTTTCTAAGGGTTGACTAAAACTCCAGTTCTATGTGAAAAGGATTCAGTTGTCCCTTCCTTGTATGTTTTTTTTTTCTGCTACAGAACTGCATTTACAAGATAGCTGTTCATTACCTGTGCGCTTACCCTGCAATGTGAGTTAAACAGTCCCTCTGATTTCGGGAACCCTCTGGGCATGAGACTCTTACTTAAACTGCTTGAAGTCTGTGTCGAAACAGCAGCTGAGAGATGAAAGAACTCTGTAGATGAATGTAGGAATGATGTGTAATGGGATGCAATTTGCCTAAATGCAATTGTACATGATGAATGTCATGGTACAGCTATCAGAAGAAGCCCTGCTCTGAACAGAGGAGGAGTCCTGAACTATTCCAGTCCCCAACTCAGCTCTGAAAGGGGACTGGAGTTACTTGTGCCAAATTCATCTTGCAAGATGTAGTTGGTTGACCCTGGCTGGGTGCCAGTTACCCACTAAAGCCACTTTCTCACTCCCCCCTGCAAGTGGACAGAGGAGAGAAAAAAAAATCTGTGAAGGATTCATGAGCTGAGACAGCTGGGAGAGGTCACTTACTGATTACCTTCACAGGCAAAACAGACTCAGAGGGTGGATATTACTTAAATTTGTTACTAACAGGATCAGAGCAAAAAAATGAGAAGTAAAATAACCTTAAAACCATTTTTGCTCCACTCCCCTTCCTTCCATGTTCTCCCTCCTCTCCCCCAGGGGGACAGGGAATGGGGATTATGGTCAGTTGTTGTTTCTGCTTATGCTCAGAGAGAGGAGTCCTTCCCCTGCTCCTGTGGGGTCCCTTCCACGGGAGACAGTCCTTGTTGGACCTCTCCAGCGTGAGTCTATCCCTCAGGCAGCAGCTCTTCCCAAATTGTTATCCCATGGGTCACTTCTCCATGGGGTACAGTCCTTCATGGATGAGCTGTACCGACGTGGGTCCCCCACAGGGGCCACAAGTCCTACCCAGGAAAAACCTGTTCCAACATGGACTCCTCTCTCCATTGGCTGCAGGTCTCTGGCAGGACTCTGCTCCATCTTGGGCCTCCCACGGGGTCACAGCCTCCTTCATGCATCCACCTGCTCCAGCATGGGCTCCTCCATGGGCTGCAGGGGGGTCTCTGCACCCCGACGGTCCCCCATGGGCTGCAGGGAGACAACCTGACTCACCATGGGCTGCACCATGGGCTGCAGGGGCCACAGCTCTGGCCCCTTCTCCTGCACTGATCTTGTTGTTCCTGTGTTCTCACTCCGCTCTTGCCTCGCTGGAATCCTCACTGCGCAATAGGTTTCTGTTCTTAAATATGTTATCATGGAGGCGTTACTGTTTCTTCTGATTGGCTCGGCCTTGGCCAGCGGCAGGAAGCCCATCCTGGTGCCGGCTGGCATTGGCTTCACCAGAGCTTCCTCCAGAAGCCTCCCCTGTAGCCCCCCCTCCACTACCAAAACCCAACCACAGAAACCCACTACACCAGGTCAAGAGCCTTCACTGGAACATTAGTTCAGAAATAACACTGGCACCTGGGAGATGATGCAGACTGCCCTTGCTGTAGGTTTATATGTGGGTAAGCTTAAGGGGAGGGAGAAATCTGGCATTTCCCCGTGGGAGGTGTTGAGCCAGAAAGAAATTGAACTAGGATGAACAAGTTCCTAGTGGGTGGAGGTGCACAGCACCTGCAGCTCTGTTAGCTTCCATTTGAAGCTCAGCTTTTTGGAAACTCTCCATGCTATGTCACTTCCATAGAGATAGTGTTTCGAAAAATAGCATCAGAAGAAATGGAAACCATCTAGGATGGGATTTTTGTTCTGGATTTGAGGAAGACCTTTCCTGTGCATTTGGATGTGGGTGGGTTTTTTGTTGCTGTTTTAGAAATTATTTGTAAATATATGATATCTAATCTGAAAATCTAAAAAAAAAAAAAAAAACCAAAAAAACCAAAAACCCAGCACAGAGGTGTTTGAATTAAAATGCAAAGTTTTTGCTTGAAATACGACTGATTTTCAAAAAAAAAGAAAAAAGAAAGAGAAATCCCTCTTAGAGTTGTCTCATCTGCTGAGACATTTGTGATCATGAGCTCTTTGATTCAATTCACATGAGACAGAGATGCTGTCTAATTACTGAGAAATTATTTGAAAATCAAAACTCATACCCTTTTTGCATACACTAAAAACCCATCCTGTCCTGCACAAATTAGCAAACCGTGTGTGCTCCCTATGGGTTCCCACAGGGTAATTTACAGATACACATGAAATTATCTATTTTGTATGTGTTTCTAACACATTTAAAAAACTAGAAATGAAAATATAGCATCTACCCATATTTTAGGAGGTGGGTGTAGAGGAAGTTGAGTATTCGGGAACCCTTTCTAAGCATCCAATAGTTTGTGATGTTACATTTCTAGATCATGTCTATTGACCTAGCCATAGGCTTACCTAAGCTCTCCAAGGAGCTTTGTGACTAATGTCTTGTACATATATATATATCTATATAAACACTGCAGCCTCACGCACAATCTGAATACTTCACACATTACCACAGCCTGTTTTAACTTTGTTTTTAGTCTCCTAAATGGTTACATTTTACAAACTGGATAAGGGGACGATCCTTCAAGGTCATCTGGTCAAACCCCTTCTTAATAATGAAGGATTATTTAACATACTGTATTTTCTAGTGCTTGTGCTTAGGTTTCTTTTGAACATCTCAAATAATGAGGTTTCTACTGCCTAGCAGGAAAGATTATTTCATATAGTAGCAGACCTTGGCAGTAGAAAGTTTTTGTTACTTGTTTCCTAAAGCTCTTTGTCACCTTTCAAACACTGTAGTGAGACATATACTCTTTGATAAATGTCTTGAAACATCTATAATGAATCCCCATCTAGAAGAAATGCATGAATTTCAGTAAGATGAGGATGGCTAATTATAGAAAATTGAGTGAAGATGGAAAGATAAGGCTGAACAATGTCATAATGCATATTTTCTATTCATGTATTCATTTAAATGAAAAAAAAAAGAGAACAATTTAGTTTTACTTCTGGTATAAAAATACTCTCCCCTTTCCACTTATTTCTGATCAGAACTAAAGGAAGTGGATGCTAAGGTGCTCAGAACTGGCTGTGACATTTATCCACATTTAAAAAATAAAAACAACACACCTTTCTTTCAAGTTCTTGAAATCTATAAATCTTTATGAAATCCATTGAATTGAATAAGATATATGCTAATAGACACATAGTTATTTGAGATTATGCCAGGAGGTACTAGTGCATACTTTTTTATGGAATGGCCTAGCCTGAGCTAGCTTAAGAAACTTGATTTTGTAGGAGATAGAGGACTACTCTTATTTATAGCCAGTCTTCCCTAGAGAATTATAAATCCACATTCACCTGTTGCTTTCAGTAATGTTGGGAATGTTATACTGTGACAGCTGGGGGGCATGAGAGGGTCACAAAATTATATCCTGGTGATATTATTTTTTTAAAGCTTTATACAAAATTGGGGTTTTAACACTAATTCCATGATGAATTAATAGATATTATGGGGCCAGTTTGTATGTGTTGTTGGCATAATTAAAAGCAAAGAAACTGAGCTGAATTCAGATGAGAAACTTGAAAATGTGATATTGTTTAGGCTGCAATATCCCCAACTGTATCTCGTTTACCTTCCATAGGTCTGTGCTGGTCTGTATTGGCCACAGAACCATCATCTTTAAAGGATTAGGAACAAGAACTGGGAAAATGCACACTAAAGAAACAGGGCCCGAAGTGATGTTTCATCTTGATCAACCGCCAGAAGTGGAAAAAAATGTTTTACTTGCTTTATAATACACTTACTGTACATTAGGCTCAAAGTACAGATACCCTGGGGTAGGGAAGGAGGGTTATAGAAGACAGAACTGCAAAGATAGTTGGTGAGAGAAGAGTTTTATACGGCCCGTGCTGCAAGGGGAAGTGGAAAGGGAATGTGGAGATTGGAAGTCCCTTTTGTGTAGGGGAAAATTGGGACCAAGAGGGGGATACTTGAACTCTTTGTGTAGCTCAGCAAGTTACAGCTTAGCAAAAGGCACACATGAAATCTGTATTCAAGGAGGAGTGAATGAAAGGTCATGCATGGGGGGAGGCCTGTATTTAGCCCAATTTTTGTCCTTGCTTGAAGGTTGGTGTAATTTGGCTGAAGAAGTAGTGATTTTTGCAGTTGATGTCATTCTTATGACTTCATCCTCCTGTATGTGAGATGAAGGTAAATGTGTAAAAGCAGCAGCGGTCATATTTAAGGACATCCTAATGTTACCCTGCTCTGCAATTTTCCTTCATTTCAGTACACTGAGTGACCTCTAATCACAGGAAACCTTGAGGGGCAACTTCTGGAGTCTTTGACCAGGTCTTAGGCCAGTGTAAATGATGCTAGCTGTAATGGATGCCTTGAGGCAAGACAGATTTGTGCCGTTTGGAGCAGCTCATGAAACAGTTATAATAAATTCATTCACATTGCATAAATTATTTACTTGTATTCTGTTGTCACCTTCTGCAGATAAGTTAACAAACAAATTAATTTGCAGACCATTCACAGAAATATATTGAAGAGAGTATTGAAAACTCTTCCATTTACTTTTCAATGTACATCAAATATTTGTATCTAGGACCTGCACTCTGCATGGTATAAACAGGTTATTTTGTTAATTGAGAAGATTCAGATTACCTTGATTGAGGGATTACAAATGTGCAAGAATGTTGTCTGTTATCTTCAGATTAAACACTGAGTTTTTCCTAAGAAGTTAATGTTAAAAATGTGAAGCACTTGAAGAAAATTCAAGAGTAAGGGAGATGTCATATTTCTGACGTATTGATTATGAACTATTTAATTAGGGTTTTTTTCCCAGCAAAATACTAAGGCAGAAGGGCATAATGAATTATGAAATATATTCCTCTTCATCTTAATAAAGGCCTAAATGTGTTGTACTACTACATACAATACTACTGGTTGACATCTTCTCTACTCTGAAGCTGAAAGGTCAAGAGACTGCATTGTTTATTTAGGATTAAGATACTTGTTTATCCTGGAAATTAACGTGTTATATATACTTACATACTTGTGTGCATATATATACATATTTATGAATGTAAATAAACTAATATAGATTTTTTATCTCATGATGAAAGTATGGGAAATACTGAGTACTCATGGCAAAGCGGGAGGAAAGGTTTTTTACGAGATTTACTGGAAGTGAAAAACAGTTTTCAAACTTTGTCAGAACAATAAAAAATGTTAGTTTTGGTGCTTAGAGATATTGGTATATTGAAAAATTTGGGAAATTCAAAATTTGAATTTCAACAATCCTTGAACACGAATATCAGGAAAGTATTGCCAAGCAAAAGAAGGTGAGTAATGTCAGATGATGACTGTCAAGCAGCTGAGATACAAATAAAGCTGAACAAAGTTGGATGGTGATTGTTAAGTGGATACGAACAAATCAAGATAAATGATGAGAGATGATGAATTTTGAGTAAGCAAGAAGCAAATGAATATATGTTTACTGTACATCTAAGAAAGAGAACAAAATTGTTTTCTTTCCTAGAAGTTTACTTACACTGTATTCCTGAGTAAAGCCTTTTCTGTATGGGCTTGCATGTTTTGAATTTAGAGTAACTCTCTGACAATAAGATGACATCAGAAGAAACTTCTGGAGAACTTTTTTTTTTTTTTAACACTGTAAATGTATGCCATAGTCTCCTGGTAACTGACCACCTCCTCAGGTTTAGTTACAGTCGAGATATACCCCTTGCAGTTCCTCATTTAAAGGACAGTGTCAGGCTGTGAGTGCTAAAGGAAGAAGGACTTATTAATGCTTGTTCATTACATTCAGGCTTTTATAAACATGAATGCTCTGTTTTTTTATACTTGAATATATATTGTCTTTTTCTCCCACAACAACCAAACAAAAAAAATCTACCTTGTCTTATTCTGCAATCTTAAGGACAGTTGTGTATAGCATTCTTATATTTTATATTTGAATTGGATCTAAACTTGAGCAAATTTATAAGATGAGTTTTAAGTTGTGAGTTTTACTGAGGACAAGGGAGGCAAGTTGTTCTGGTCCAAAGTGAGAAACGGCTGGAGGGATCAAACCACACTTGTTTGAGAAGGGATTCAGTCGGATCATCTTAGGCATCTAAGCCAGAAAATCTTAAGAGACAGCTTAATTGGGCTCTCTTAATTTTGGTAGTTTTTTATTGCCCAGTTGTTCCCCATGTGTTTGTGTGGCATTCTGTCTGTAGCATCTGCTTTGATGATAACAATTAATATTACCTACTTATTTCAACTAAAATTCAGTGTTTTCTACTTTAAAGCAAAGCACTATGCATCACTTGCCAGTAGTTGTTTTGTGATGGTTTTCAAAATACTGATGCACTTTCTTGTATTTGCATTGTCACGGGCTTTCCCTCTTTCCTTATATCGTTAGCCACAGTAGATTTAAAGTCTGATTTAGCCATCTTGTTTTTCTCTTCCCTGCACAGTCACTTCCACTACCTCAAAGTGACTGTCATATTGTGCCTTTCTGACCAGAAACACTTTTTCTTCCTTTTGTCTTTTTTTTTTTTTTCTTTCCCCCCTGAAGTGTTCTGATACCACAACTGTCTTGTCCTGATCCCTGGTGGTGATGGCCATCCTGGTCCATTCTGTGGGGACAGAGCAAGCTGGGAATCTGTCCCTGATTCCTTCCACGTTTCAATGGCTGAGTCACCTGTAAGTGATAGTTTTCTATCAGATTTTCACTCTAGGTGATTCAGTTTTATAATGGTGTGCTGCTTTCCTCCATGGTCTCCTGTCAGATGTCGCAGAAGCAATGGGCAGGGTGTGATTCCCACAGGCTTGTTAAGCTGTTTCTGTTGAGACTTGTATTTTTCCATATCAGTCTGCTAGCTGGCACTTCTTATCTGTTCTTAACAAGAAGCAAAAGGAAAAGCATTTTACTAGAAGTGTCTCTTTCCTCTCTCAGAGGAGTAGGTCCTCCTGTGTTAATTGCACTTTTTGACCAAAGTACCCATCCTCTTTGTTGGATGGATCCACCCATGGATATCATTGCTCTTTCCATGTTTGGTATTTGCTACCCAACTGGATGGAGGAATGGTGATTGACTACAAGAAAAAGAGTTTAAGATGTTGTCTTTGTAGCATCTATTGCAATGTCAGGGTGGCAAATCTGCACATCTTACAAAGTTTCTGTACATGTGCTACGTAGGAGGAAATTTTTCCCGTTAGGTATGAAACTTTTACTCAAACACATTCTGAAAAGAGTATGGTAGGATTTGAAATCCATTCCAAGTCCATTTTTCCACCATTAAGCAGTATTTTAACAACTGACACAGATGTGCAGTCCATTGTCTCACAGTCCTGTTCAGCTCTTCATT